>NC_142702.1:25492332-25808246 GCF_029339155.1 Prunus mume
ACATGAGCCAAAGTTCATAAGATCGATCATTGTATTTGACCTGAAGAACAAGAGGAAAGTGTTTCCAGGCAAAAGTTTCAATTTCTAATCTCTAATAGAAATGCAAAGAACATGCTTACAAAGAAAGAGTTATGCTTTACATACTAACACAAAAGCAAAGAAATGAGTACGTAAAAATGAAAATGGAAATAGAGAAAAGCTGGAAAATTGATGCTCATGGAGGCATCAAATGAGTTATTGTTTGAAAATAGCATAAATTAATGCACAAAAAGAGTTAAAGGAAAAACAATTCAGAGAAGGGATATCGTACTGGCTATCTGGGAACAAGTATATACCAGTTTTTTTGTTTTGGGCATCTTGCATAGTAGAACCACACTCAACTAGGTACATGAACGAAACTACTCGTCAGAGATTTTTTTTTAATAAATGTTTTATGGCCATCACCGTGTCAATGACTTGCGGATTACTAAGGTTTAAGGCTTAGGAATCAATAAAGGGTAACCACTGTGACACAAGACATTGATAACAACCACACCAATCATCTTCTCACCCCCAAAAAACTACTAAAAGTTGTACTCAGGACCCTAGTGACTTCATATTGCTATAGAAGAATGAGAATCTAACAGGTGTGTGGAAACCAACCATCAAAAACAACTTTTAACAGGAGTAACCAGAAAAGAGATTTATGAAGCAAAGCATATCTGGTGTTTTCCTGTTATCAATACTTTAATAGGGTTTGCATGTACGGCTGGAAAGCCTATAAGGATGTATCCACCCACACATGTGGAGACTGCCCCTGGTATTCATGCTCCATATAAAATAAGATCATAAGAGTAAGAATTATGTAACAGCATACCGCACAAGAGAACATGTCATCCTTCCCTACTGACTTCATATTGCTATAGTAAATAAGCAGATAAAAAATCCAGAGAATAATGGATGTTGGATCAGCCTCAAGAGCTCGTGACAGCACAGGGAGAGCCTGCAAAACTCAAAAACATAAGATGACAGTAACTGAAGTCTCTGAACACAATTATATTGCTGTAGTCATACACCACAGGAGTTACCTTTCTCAGACCCTCGAGTTCATTAGCCTCCTGGCTGAAAATTAAAAGAGCCATTTCCAGGTATTGATCATTGTCAGCCAAAGCTTGTGTGAGTTGACTCTAAGTAATCAAATTTGAGAAGGAAAGTTAGCACAAACAATGTAATGGACCAATCACATAAGAAGGTTGTTATTAATCAGCAATAACAAACGAAGAACACTAAAAAGTACAGGCATTCAAGCATAAATCATAAAAGATCGCACATCACACATCAATCATCAATATGCAAAACAAGAGCAAAAAGAATAGAGGGGGCGGGGGTGGTTGTGGGTCTTGAGAGGAGACATTTACAGGGAATTCTCACAAGCTCTCATCTTATAAAAATAGATGGAGCTAAGTCCCTTGTCTCAAGTATTTAATAAATTATTTTAGAGCAACAATTCATCACAGGAAAGATTTCGAACTAAATAAAAAACAACCCAAAATATAACAGTCCAAGAATATGGTGAATAGAAGAATTGAGATTGTGATACAAATAAGTCCCTAAACAAGGCATATCATTCACAGCACAAGAAGTTCAAAGAATTCACAGCACTAGAAGATGCAACACACCAAGTAAGTAAACGGAAGTAGTATGCAACACTCAGCATATAAATGAAGTAAAAAATAGAGCAAAAATGAATAAACAAACCACTCCGCTGTTACTACTCTGAAAATACGATGACTGTCTGTTCCAACTCACAGGGAACTCCATGTGACTCTCATTTCCATGCAAGAATGGGACATCTTCAGGAACATCTTTCCGAAACAAATTTGACAACACTAAGAAACGGCTGAAACACTTCTTCCACCATTGACCATTTCTCCGTGCTAGAACAGGTTCATATGAATGCAGCTCAGCTTTCATAATCCCTAAGCCAACGAGATAAGTTGGTGAAGTCATAGCATTGTTATACCAGGGGACTTTTGTTGAATCATCACCCTTTTTTTTATGCAATGTTAATCCAACCTGATGATCTGTTGAAACATTATTTCAAGAATGCAAGATACAAAAAACAGGTTCAAAATTTGTCAAGGGGTTGACCATACCAGCACTACCAGAATTGTCATGCTGATGTTTATGCATATTTGTGTTAGAGTAGTCTTTAACATGTTGCCAAGGACACTCGTCATTGTTGCATTTTCCTCGAAGCTCATACATGCAGAGTGGCCAAAAGGGATCAATAGCAGGACCAGTGCTATAAGTGCCAACTTCTCTTCTAGCTAATTTCACCATAGTCTCTTTCAGTGGTTCAACCACAACATTGCTAAACTGGACTTTTTCAGAATTGATACAAGTTGGACTCTGTTGACTTTTAGCTTGATGTTCTATCAAATCTTTTGGGCAAATGACTTTCATATACCCAAAAGTACTCCTCAAGATATTACCACTCAAGTAAAGTCTATCCTCAGAATATGAATTGGAGTGGGAGTTCACAGAAATATTTTCGACGGAGTGCTCTCTTTGGATCTCAAGAGGAGCCTCAGAGGAACTTTTTTCTTGCCCATCAGTGCCTGGAAGGTAAAAACAGAAAAGAAAAATAAATAGAAATATACATAAAATAAAGTGATATGTGGAGCAATAGATGATCAAGTCGAAATCTTTGAATACTCTGCTGAATCTGTGCCAAATGGATTCCCATTGTTGCACTTGATGACAATCATGCATGAGTTCTGAACTAAGGTAACAATAACAGATAGTCTTGAAAGCCATAGATTGTACTGATCCCGATAAGTTGCAAGTAACTCAAAACTCACACTAACAAAGTAGATATGTAAAATCGGCCGGGCTGGCAGACTGGCACGAGAACAGCACAAGTGCCAGCCCAGCCTTGGCATGACACAATTAAGACAGACATGACAACGTTATTTACTGAGTTTAAAAAAAATAAAGACACACACATTGGCCATATAGTGTTAAACTAAGATTAACCTACTTAACTGGCATTAAAAATTAAGTCCATTGAGCATAACACCAACAGTTAAATAAATGGACTTTTTTCTGCCTTTAATACAAAAGCTCAGCTCAAACAGGAAGTTACCTTCATGATTCCTTTCCCCTTCAGAGAAGGGAAAGCTCCCTTTAATTTCTTGGGGTTTTTCACTTCTGACACCATTTTTAGCCCCACGTTCCACTGCAACCTCGGTGTTATTACATGAACTACTATTCTTTGACAAGGTTTTTGTCCCTAGGGTTGCAAATAGTTTAGACCTCAACATTCTTTCAAGAAGCACAGGATCCTGGGGGCTATCAATAGACATTTTTCTATTTGATTCCTTATCTATTTCCTTTTGCTTGTTTCCAAAATCTGTGTTTTTATGACATAGAACGTTAGGTTGGACTGATTCATTTTCAAATGAAAATCTCGCTTCATCTTCATCTTCATCTGCTGAATTATTTAGTTCATTGGATGGAGAGCAAATTCCATCTGCACCATTATTTCCCAGAAGAGGCACTGGCTCTGATGTGCTAGAATCTGGTTCACTGCATGGTTCTGTCCCCATGTTTTGTTCGCTTAAATGCTTGTATGATGTGTGGATATGAGCATTGTTAACACATTGGATGTTTGAATCACAAGCCGCTGGGTTACAACCATCATCCTCAGGATGCATCTGATGGCCTGACGTGGGTATTAGATCCATATTTTCAGACACGTTATTAGTGAGATCCAACCCAATTCCAGCTTGTTCATTCTGCCTTGAGGACCATATCAAACTGGAATTGTCGATAATAAAAGACCGCAAGTTGGCAGAATATAGTTCTCTTTGACGATATAGATCAGTACACCTAACATTGGCCTGAAGCAGATCCCTCTGTGCTTTACGATAAGCTTTTAGAGCATTTTTTTCTTCAATTTCACACCTTCTCCTATTCTCTTGTGCTTCCTCCAGATCCTTGTCCAGGTTTTCCTCCATTTCAACCAAGGAATGTATGTCACCATTTGTTGTGACATTTGCATTACCAAAACAATTCCACAGGCTTGCATTGTTTAGAGATGCCTAAAAAATTAGAAAGAATGAACATTAACATAATTAATAAATAACATAAAAAAAATAAAGCAAAAATATACAACCTTACTGATGTAGCGGATACTAGTGTTCATCCATTATCATGTCTAATCTTAGAATTTATCACTTTGTTATGGCTTTAGTGTTTTTCTTTGATCACTTCACAATTTATCTGGTTTTATTGCCCCTGTAAATAGGCCATCATTTTTACATTAAAGATTAAAATTCATTGATGACTTAAAAGCCTCAGATTTCTCTCTGTTCATTGTCTATTCTTCCCTCCTCTATTTCTCTCCTCCTAGTTTTTCTTCTGTTAGTCCTCTACCGGTTCTACATCACAGACACACCAGAAGCCATTAACTTTTCCCACTTAGAGACCAGAAAACACACCTGACATATATTGTAGGAGGGATCAAGTTTCTTGTCACTGGCTATGACTTCCTGATGGTCAGCACTCCTCAGTCGATTCTTTCCTGATGTTGATTTTTTCAAGAAGGAACCTGGTTCTAGATGGCCACCATCCCCATTTGTATGATTCAACTCCACAGTGTTCTGTAAAGTTAAAATGTACTAATAAACACAATGGGAAACTTTTGAAAATGAAAACATAAGCACCAAAAAAACTTCTCAATAAAGTGTACATCAGTAATCAAGTGTCATATCCAACCCTCAAGCAAATTGATGTTTTTTTTCAAACGAAGTCAGGATGGATTAAGGTTATGCAATATAAACTGCGTGAAAGTGCAGATCCCAATTACATGAGGTATCATCTCTTCATGTAAAGTTCGGTGTTTTCTGCAAGCCAGAAATAACTGTTATGGAAACACCTTACACACCAGTTTCATACTATTTTAAAATTTCACGAACCTCTTTATGAGACATATTAAGTGCAAACAGCCAAAGATGGCTGCACAAGTTTGATCAATAAAAGGAAATCTTCAATTATGAAAATAATATTAGGGCAAGTGGAAAGGAAATGGTATAGTTCAATCTACAATATCATATTAAGCTAATCAGATGTAGTACTGTCGTTACTAAAATATTCACTTACTAAATTCTTTGGCAAATTATTGCAAGTCATAATTTCTTGTGATGTCCCCTGGTTTAGTGTATCATAAAGATCAACCATCTTACTCCTCCCACTGGACTGGATGCATTTAGTATCGATGCCAGCACCTGCAGAACAAAACCACCCTGATTGGTGAGGCATCTAACAGTACTAACTAGGGTAAGTTTCAGAAAAACGAAGTAAGATATTCACCATATTTCATTCCACTAGGAATTTTTTCTGAAATACCAGCAGCATGTTTATCATTTTGACTTTTCGATTTTTCAATGCTTGACTCTGTTGAACCTATTGGAATTCCTTTCTGGCCATGATCGATCTTAACTATCTCCGGTGGATTATTGTTTTCCACTGCTGGGAGTTTAGATGATAAAGTAGATTTTGCAACAGGTATATCTTGTGGGCCAAGTGCACTTAGCTGGGTCGAAAAAGAGCCACCAACTTTCATACGTTTCTTATCTGGCTCTTTCGGTTCTCCCTCTATTACATCAGAATATCTCGCACTGGATTTACTAGCTTCATGTGTAATTGATTCCTTAGTTCTCTGGGCAGACTTAAGCTTTAGTTCGCTTTCCCGGAGTGCAATCTGCTGCCGCAAGTCCTGAAGTTTACTATTGTTCAAGCCCACACCTTGATCATATCCACGCTCTCGGCTCACTACATTTTTGTTCATGGTATTAAAATTTCTAACTCGAGATCCTTGATTAACTGATGAAGGCCCAGAATCCCTAGAATTAACTCCGCGGATTTTGGTCATCGACGAGATAAAAGTACGATTCATAGACATTTTTTTGGGCATTACTTTGTCCACATTCCTGGCTGTCTGTCGTAAAATGTTTGATCTGGCAAATGATGAAGTAGGTGGTTTTCCATTGGCTACCACTCCAGTCACATGACTTTTCGTTTCCTTGGCTTTCTCTATCCTGTGCTCTTTTTCTCCAGAATCACTGTCATCATCTGAGAAGCGTATCACAAGATCATTGTTGGCACCCAGAGGGGCACGCCATCCCGGTGTGGCAGATTTTAATGGTATTCGGTTTTTATCATTGATTTTCTGGGAAGTAGGTTGTATGGATGTTAGGGACCGAATATCAGCAGAGCTTGCAAGAACATTTGCACATAGAGCCTTACCTGTTAGATCAACATAAATGCATGACTCACTTCACCACACATCATGAAGAAAATAAATAAACATAAATTATGCAAAGCTATCAGAGCACCATGAGAGATGCAGATGAACCAGGAAATATTAGGTGTAATATGGTGGTCTGGTATTTAACCACGTTATTTAAAGGGACAAGATGCCCAAAAATTAAGTGTCCAGCTCTGGTACAAAAAACATGAGGCACCATGAAGTCTGTGTGGGAGTTGCCATCAAGTGCAATAATTCATAGCATCCATGTATTGTTTACAGTGTGTTTTCTTTTAGCCCGCATGACTACAAGTAATTTTAAAACGTTTAAAGCAGGGTATGAAGAAAAATCAGCCTCTGTCAATGCGATTTGGCACAACTTGGGAGTTGAAATTGGTGCTCTATATGAAACTTCCCAACTTCAAAGGATGTTTAAAAGAAAATTAAAAGAGAAGAAAGGACGCATGATCTTTCATTAGCTTGCCAAGCAAGACTTACCCTCTTGAGTACCTTGGGTGAACTTGTTCAATGGTGGAACCAGCATGGCCCCTGAAGTAGGTACACTGCTAGCAGTGGAATGTGGAATGGAGCAAATGGTATTTTCCTGTGGGATAGAGAGTGCCGATTTAACACCTTCAACAATATTTTTGCAAATACTTTGGAGGGGGGCATTAAACAATAATAACCTTTGAAAAACCACATACAATAACAAACATTTTGCTATTAAAAAAAAAAAAACAAACCAGGTTGATATCTAAGGCATACCTAAATGCTACAAACAAACTCAGATTTGAAGAAACACTGATTATTGAACATATCACATATTTAACTACATATAAATCACTACACACATGTAAATATGGCATACCGAATGGGGGAGTAACTTAGACAGCAGAACTATGAAACAATTGATTAATGGAAACAAAAAGTCAAATACATTAATAGGCAATTGAAGAAGATTAGCACGCAGATAATCTGAGAAGTGATAAAAACCTTATTCTCTTTTACCACAAACACCCCAACAGTGCTTAATACATTATAACAATCAAACCTCCACTCAGACACTGGATATCGTAGCATAATGAAATAACAATAAACACTATGCTCCAATCTCAAATTTCACCTCAATTTTAACCCCAAAGAAATGAACTCACATGAAGTTCATATAAAACTAACACCCTTACTCAATCTAATACAGCAGGTTAACCTAAGTCAAGGGGAACTTCATTCTCTAAAAACCAATCTATCATCAGAAATTGATTCACAACACTTCAGAAACCAAACAATAATATACGCATATAGATACATATCTATGTATGCATATCATCAAAATGAGTTGGAAACTCCCAGATTCAACAAGGAATTGGAACAAATCGATATAAAACTATTGCAAACGAGCTAGGGTTTGGGAAGATGGAAAATACGTCGTCATCATCGGAAGACAGCTCGCCTTCTTCCCTGATTTTGGCAGGATGAGGAGAGAGCTCCGAGTTAGGGCTCTTGTTCGGAGGCTCTGGTGCCGTCTGCATAGCTTCGTCCTCCATTGTTGACTCTACCGCACAGAGACGAAAGCGCTCAGCACACTTTCTAGTTTCAGGCAGTAATTTCGTCGAGCATTTTGGGGGCTATGCAATAGAGGGCTTAGAAGAGTCAATAAGGAAAGTTTTTGGGGGCTATGCAATATATATGTGAATGTGAATGGGGTCAAGTTTTTGCTGACTCTTGTGTTGTGGTGTGTGCGGAGAATGGAGAGACGGTTTGATTGAGGGTGTACGGACACGGAGTGTGACGAAAGCACGACGTGAATTCGCGATGAGGTGGAGTAGGTGGTTATATTCCCGCTTGCAAAAAAATATCCCTCATCCCACTCTCGTTCCTTTTACGCGTCGTTTTGGGCTTGTGTAAAATAAAAACACTTGTCTATAACTTTTTTTTACAACTACAATTGCTCAATGTTTACTAATTCATAATTGGGTGAACATGAATAACATTGATAAGAAGAGTTAGAATTCGAATTTCCAATGTATGAGTGGTACGGATTTCTTATAATTTGTTTACTAAATTACCATGAATCATAATTGAAACCAATTTGATTACTAAAATGCCCCTATTGTTTGGTTAAAGTAGATTGGCAAATTTGAATTTTTAAAATGGTGTGAGGATATAATGATTTAAAAAGATGGATTTTGATGGGTTAGTTCTCCATGAATTAGACACCACCACCCACCCATGAATTAGTTCTCCATGGATTTGTGTGGGCCCCACTTGCATTTCATTCATTAATATGAAGTAAACACACGAGTAATTTATAATTGGAATCAAACTCCTTATTTGATTTTCGATTACGAATTAGTAAACATGTCATAAGTATTTTTAACTTTTTATGCCAAACACAGTTAAAAACGCTTATGATGATCTATAATGGCTAAAAAATAATTCAATCTTAAAGCAGTTTAGCCCACTCAGAAGCATTTACTTCAGTTGACACACACACCTAAAAATTTAAAAGAAAACTTACATAACACAAGTTCATATCGCGTGATGAAAGAAACAACGTGAGTAAATTTCATAAACTTGTTCACATTTAATTACAAGGAAGTTAAATGTATACGTGCATTAATGACGAGGAGGTAAATGATGTTAGCGAGATTCTAGCTTAATTGGGAGATTTATTTCATAGTTTCTTAAGATTCTATATCTTTCATTTTGTGCAAATATTGTGTAATTATGATTTTATCTTGTTTCCTTGTTTAACCATATTAGGGTTACATACTTGTATTATAAATACTTCCTTTTGAAAAATGAAATATAATTTGAAAATATTCTACCCATATTATTTGACTGATGAATATTGTTCCAATTGTCTAATAGGAACTAGTGGATCATTTCTAACGGTCACACCGTCATGTAGTATTACTAATCCATATATTATAACATAAGTGGATGCCATAGTTAATATGTTATGGACTTAGAATTTAGTGTTAACGAATAGATGCATGTGTTATAACATGAATGGAGTCATAAAATCATATGGAAGTGTGATTGTCACATCGAAAAATTACTCATATATATATATATATATATATCCAATCACAAAGCTCTAAGCCATGTATAAATAGAAGACCAAAATTAATGAGGATGGTAATATAACATAAGAACCATACACATATATCTTAGCATTGGTGTGGTCATCTTTCATTTCATTGCTTTTTACAAGTAAAGAGGAGGTACAAGTTGCCAGTACAATTAAAGAGATTACATTACATATATATAGCAAAAGCCATAGCTAGTTAGCTATATATATGCATACATAATTAATTAGAACCTAGAGAGAAATTGCATTTGCTTGAGAAGAGGAGTAAGGGTTTCCATCAGCTTCTCACATGGATGATTGTGAACTCCTTCATAAGTTGTAACGACGATGCTTGTGTCCTTTGATAGCCTCTGAACCTGCTTTTTCACACTGCATGTGTGATGTGTGCATCGATAGTAGCTCCTATATATGAAAAATATTTGATATTGAAGTGAGAATCAAAGCAATATCTATTTTATTTGTGCTGTGTTTTCCAAGAACAAATTATAATATATAGCAATTAAATCAATGAATAACCTGGGATACAAGCTGTTCTTGACGGCTTTCTGCCCATATTTTCTCCAGCGGTAGCCATCATCAAGAATATCATCGGCACTCCGAGTCTGGAAGGCAAACCTAGGCCTGCTCGCTTTTTTCATCACACTAATTTTCCTGCCCTCACCACCTTTCCTTTTATTGCTACCCTTTTCTTCCTGAGCAGCTTCAATAACATTATTTTCTTTATTATTAACCTCCACCATAGCAGCAGGCTCATTAGTATTAATCTGATGATCATGATGACCAGAGAGAAGGCTGATCCAGTCAATGTCTGGAAGCTGGGCTTGCTGCTGATGATGAGGCTCTGGAAGAGGAGGAGGGTTCATTGAGGTTGAGGAGGATGGGAAAAGGTAGGAAGGGTGGGGTGGCAATAATGGTAGTGATGACGATGTTGATGGAGGTGGATAGTATTGCTCTTGATGACCTTCCATCACTGCTGGTGCTTATAATTTACTGAGAAATGAATGACATGAGAGAGAGAGAGAGAGGAACTGAGAATGTTTGGTGGTACCCAAGTGTGTGTATATATATGTATATAAAAACGTTCAACAAAGTTGAAGGTGGTGGAAGGTGAAAAGAGGTTGGGCTGACCCACAGTACATGTGTGTGTAAGAGAGAGAGAGAGAGAGAGAGAGATGGATTGTTGCTTACTGCACGTACTAGAGAGTTGAAAACTTGAAACTAATTGAAAAGAGAAGGCTAAGCTATAGTGTTGATCATCTATTTTTACTCCCTATGAGGGGTAAAGCCAGCCAACTACATCTCAACTACTTCTGTTGAACTGCCCTTTCAATCCAAATGAGAGAGAGAGCGAGAGAGACGTGCCTCATCATACATATCGTTATCATCAATGCATGCATTTGCATGCTCTCTCTCTCTCTCTCTCTCTCTCTCTCTCTCTCTCTCTCCTGAACGAGAACAAGAATCTTGATATAGCTAGGTTTTTCCTTAGTTTAATTCATATATATGGAACTTTAATTAGCACACATGTTCAAGAATCAAATTGCTCTACAGAATTTAGTTTTGTTGATTAGATACTGCTTACCAACCAAAAAAGGGACCCAAGAGGATAAGGTCGATCTTGACCATTCAGGTCACTTTTGCCAGCTTTCCATTTCAATTATAAATGAGAAATGAGAAATTAAACCCACCCTTCTCACTACTTAAAACATCCTTTTTATACTGGTTTTTGATTTAACATGGAGAGCTTCCTGGTTTGCAGATGGGCTAGGAGACAAGAATAACAAGAAGCATGTTTTTATTACAGATTCAAGTTGCGAATTTTCTAGGCCTTGTGGGGCAACAAGCAAACCATCTGATTTTGATAAATCTAAAACTATCCTAATTCGGAGTAGAAAGAACAAAAAGCTGAACCCCTTTAGCTCTTAGTTTTTCAAGCCTGATGTGAGTCGGGAACCAGTATCCTAATTCGGTCACCTAGATGGGTTTTTCAAGCCTTACATGACGAAGGACACCCAAGGCAATCTGATATCAAGTATGGTTGGATATACACATTTTTGCATAATGAACGTACAAGAGATAGAAAATGTACATATAATCGTGAACCAAGAACCCAATTGCTCTACCGCCTTAAATCTTTGAGATTTTTGCTAAGTTGATTGTTGAAACTCATAAGAGAATGCCAATGCACATTTCTCTCTTGGTTTACTAAATTTCCTGCAGTATAATGGAGGAAGGAAAGTAAATGCCTACCTGAAAACAGAAGGGCAAACGCTTAAATCGGCATAAAGTAGCCAAGTAGTGCTTTAAATGACGACTTTTAACCATTGGCGGCGGGTTTTTATCTTAGGCGATGAATTTCTCAGCTATCGTGACGAAAATAAGGTACTCAAACTTGGAGAAGCAATTAGCGACGCTTTTTACCGTCGCCAACCGTCATAAGTAATGTTTACGTCTACGGTTTGTAAAACCGCCGCTAAAAATGGTCATATTAAAACCCTTTTTCCCTTCCAGCTCCGTCTGTAGTGTTTTTTTCCTTTTTTCCATAAACAACTTTAGTTTTAGGAAATCTCCCATCATTCGAAAAGGCACACCTTCTCTTATATGGGTCGTGTTCATAAATAAATATTTCACTCAAGTTTCTTTATAAAATATTGTGCAGATATGAATAGCTTCGATGCAATTGTGAAACTATCCATAAATTCAAGTGCTGAGCCTAGCTTTAGCCACCAAAAGCATGAACGAACATACAGAAAATATCAATTTTGGCACCTACAGCCTAAGATTTTCTGTGCTAGCTTCAACTCTTCAACCAACACTTGGTACTTATGCTTCAACTGAATTGCAAAAACTTTATGCAAGAACAAAATTTGTGTTGGATCAGCTGATGATCATCTTATTAAGGAACTCAGCTTTCTCAGGAAAATACTCCAGTAGTTCATCCTTGGTCACCCAAACAAAATCCTCACACTTCTTAATGTTGAACTTGTTGGTTGCAATCACTTGAGACTTGAAAAAGAATTGCTGAAAAGGGGAAACCAAATGTCAAATTGTGATCAATCTTCAATATTTGATAGTAGGAATCATAGGGAGCACCAATATACATTTTGATATGGGGGTTTCACTAAAACACCCAAAATGGAGGCTGAAATTATAAAAAAACCCAACACCCAAAACACTTTATAAACACACCCAAAACCCATCATTACACACACTCAAAACCCATTTATAAACACCCAAAAAATATACAATTGTTGATTTTGGAGTTGACCAATATACACATTTTGATATTTATCGGCTGAAGCCAGTGGAAGACCAAAAAAAAAAACGATTTACAAAAGCATACCTTAACATATGGAGAGTCTGGCACATCCTCTGTTGACTGTGTAGCCATATGGCCCATGGGGGCATTTCCAACAAAATATGTGTGTGACAGATCTCCCAAGATAGATTTTAATGCAGATTCTGCACACTGAAATACATGGGATTAATGAGACCGAGCACTGAAAATACATGGGATTAATGTGACCGATGAAAAGAAAAAAAAAAAAAAAACAGGATTTAAGGAGAGAGAAGTGTACAACATCATATAGCAACCATCACCTTCCGCAATGTCTCTTCAGACTGGTAAAATTTTTCTGGAAAATGCCAGACTGACTTCCCAGCAGATCTATCCGTGTTTCCATAGAGAAGAAGATATAATCTTCTGTCAAGTGCTCTTTGCAATGACCTAAAGAACAAGAAAATCAACTTTTAACATTCCAGACCTTATTTTTTGTGCTTCTCACATATAGGACAGGTATTTCTCAAAAAAATGTCAGTTTCAAAATCAGTCCACATACGGTTATTATGTTAAGGACCTAATGAGTTGTTAATTTTTTCTTCTTTTCTCTCAGCAAAAGAAGTTTAACTAGCTACTACCAGAAATATCTAATCGATCTGATAACTCCAAGTCACAAGCATACATGGGATCTTGAAGTTCCTTCATTTAAACCTAAATAAAGTTATTAATCCAAAAGGAAGAACAGCCAGGCATCAAGAAAGAAAGCTAGAAAGAACAGGCAATTAGGTATTGACCAAACCAAACAATCAATAAAAATCAGTCAAATGTCCAACCACTAGCAGTAAAGGACAATTATCTGTCTTCTAACTTCCAAGAGGATGTAGAAATGGTTTTAAAATAATATGAACAATGAATCCCACAACTTTCTAAGCAATAAGAAAATTTCAGGTACTTCTTAACTTGAAATAAAATTGAACGATTTTTTTTCTTTTAAGTAAGAAGAAGAGTAGGATTCTTATATAACCATCATCAGAATTAGATTCCATACTTTCTATCATTCATTTTGTCAGCTTCAGTGATCCGTGGAGCAGGTACATAATCAATATGGTAGTCACCCTTTCCCCTGTTCACCAAAAGAAAGTGTCATGCTAGAGTGATAACTTTTATTTGCAATTGTCTTCTGAGCAGCAAGCGTGAGCAAGGCTTATACAAAAGACGAAAAAAATTGCATATAAACTTAACTTTGCCTAAAAATTTGAACAAAATGAATGAAATAGGCTGTGCTTTTGTAATGGTGGTTTTGTAGACTAATCAATGCCAATCAGAATATAAAGTTTTCTGTTCTTTATCATGCCTTAATTCATTACAATTATTCTTGTATTGATGTACCTCTCCGAACATGTACTAAACCTCATCTTTCCTCATACTAATATCAACATCATCCCTTTTCAGAACTCTAAAACACATAAAACTGAGTCCAGAAGGATGCTTGCATGACTTTCATTGTTGAAAGAAATAAAACAGAGTCCACTATGTTTAAAGAATGCATATCAACATCTAAAAAAACATTTAACTATGAACAAATTACTCAAGGAGTTGGAGCCATTGAAATTGATAAAATAGTTTGACATAACAATGGACAGAACATGTCTCAATAAACTATGGAAATCTAGGGACATTCCAATCAACACACAGATCTGAGATTGAGATATTTAGATAAATTGGCAAATATACTCAAGAGTAAACTTTAGTGGTGAATGCATCCTACGTTTTAAATTTAGTGAATAGAACAGAAGTGAAGGGCCATTATGTGATTCCTACAGTAGAAGTCAAAAGAAGCACCAACATTATATTTGTTTCCATTAATGTGAACATTTGATGAAGTTGTGATTAAGTATATAACAACATAAACTCAGATGAACCAGTTAAGCTTTAAAACAAACCTTACCTAGCATTAGACTTATCTAAAAGCTCATCTGGATATATGCGCCGATATTGCTGTCGCCACCGAAACCTAAAATCCAAGGGGGGAAATATGCCAACATGAGCTACTCAACACAAATCCACATAATTATTTAGTTCAACCAAATTTTGCAAATTTAGGTACTCTTGTCAGCAACTATGACCATAGCACGCCAAAAAACTCTGTTTTTTTTTTTGCTTTCGAAAAGCAGTCATCTAACCAAAAAACTAAAATGGCCGTCATCAGTCACTTGCCCAGAGTCTCAAGCAGAGGAATTGAAAGAATTAAACTTATTTACGAGTGATCATAACAATGTTTAGTCCCATCTTTCCAAAACGTAAACCTGAGCTCAGTCCATCTCAAATCCGCTTAGACCATATAGTTTCTAACATAAAACGTAACTAAACTTTCAGTTTTTTTCTCTCATTTCTTTCCCACAACTTCCTCTGCAACAAAGCCCTGCCCTAGTTTCCCATCTACGTCTAAGTTCATTTTTCCTGCATTTTCTGAGCAACCAAACAGAAAGAAAACGAGGAAGAAAAACAGAGAGGATTAAAGAGCGAACTTACGCGAACTCCTGATATGCATAAACGACGGGGTCGATTTTGGGAATGATAACAGGCAACCTCTCGAACAGTACGGACGCGACGATTTTCTCGGAAGAAGACGAGCTCGTGGAAAACCCTCGGTCTCTGACCAGAGGCCCACGCAAAATCGTTATCGTTCTCTGCATTTCTGGATCTCCAACGACAAGAATCAAAGTGGAGATTTTTGGGAAAAGCCCTCTCTAAAACCCTAAATCAGGCTCAGTATGGTCTAGTGTGACCTGATCTGAAAATGGTCCTTCTACTGCTACTACAAAATATTTACAAATAATAGTTTATAAATACATCATTACTATGTTTAAATAGTATTTTGATTTTTTTAAAAAATGTTTAAATTGAGTTTATTTTAAATTTAATTACAAATAATGCCATTACAAAAAAAAATAATAATAATGGCCGCTTTTTGCTTGTGATCGACACGTGTCCCATTTCTGGCTGCGTTTCACGAATCATGCGTGCCTCTGAAGACAACAATTGTTAACGGCCTTTGGCTGGCCATATACATTTTCTGCACCCATTAAACCTCTCTTTCAGTGACTGAGCGAGCTTTGCAAAAGCAAAACCCCTTCACTGTCCGTACTGTCACTGTCCTCGCGAAACCTCAGCTCTCAGCGTTTACCGAAAATGCCCCGGGGTCTGGACATGTCACTTGACGAGCTCATTGCGAAAAGGAAGAAACCCGGAGGGTATCATGGTTATTTCAGAGGCCGAGGCCGTGGCCGTGGCTACGGCCCAGGCCCAACTCGTCGGCTCATGAACCGCAACACCGTCCAGAACGGCGCCGTACTCTGCTCAACCGGTGTGCTACGGTTTCTCTTTTCCTGCATTTTCAAGTTTGATAAGTTTTTAGTCTATTGTTTGGTTGTTGCTGAGAATAAGCACGGAAAAATAAAATAAATAAAATACTATATATTTATATTTATACTGCAAATTATTTTTTGAAAGAGAAAACCAGGGAAGTAAATTTTTTAAGCTTTGTTTTGAGTGTTTAAATTTTCTACGCCAAGTAAATTCTTTAAGCTACACTTTCTCAGCAACCAAACAAGCATTTGGTTCTGTGTATTTAGCTCTGTTATGTATGAGGTTTTTGTTGTGTGTTTTTAATGTGGGTTGTAGCTTATGCAAGTGGTGAGAACAACCGTTGAGCAAGAAATGGAAGTGAGCGGAGGCACAGACACAGAGGAGGGCACCAAATTATACTTATCTAACTTAGACTATGATGTTTCTAACAGCGATATTGAGGTAGTTCTTTTGTTCTTTTTAGTTTTTAATTCGTTTCTGTTATATGCTTTCTTTGTTTGTGTTTGCATATAATGTGTTGGGGTTTGGTGAAATTTCTATGTGGGTAAAGAGGGCACAACTATGACAAACATGAGTTTTAACCCCAAAAAAACGAAAAACAGAAGAAGAAAACAGAGCTGTATATATGGTTATGTGGTTGGCTTCCAGATTCTGAGATGGCGTTGCAGGTGTGCGGTGTATACATATATGGTTACTATATTACTGTGACCCTGAATCTCCGTCTGGGGTTTGTTTGAAATGGGGTCTGTCTTTTGATAGTCTTTGTAATCTATGTAGGATTGGGGGTGGAGTGCTCAATGAGCAAGAAAAGTTCTCCTGGAACCAAGATTGAGAATGTGTCATTTCATGCCTCCTGTATCTAATGATTTTTTTTGAATATGCACTGAATTCTTCCAATCTAGTGTTATTAGGATGGGTAATTAAACTTGTGTGTTTTGTGGCAGCATTTGAAAAACAAAGTACATTGATTTTCAACACTAGTCTGTATTCATTTGTTTTATTTCTTTGGTTTTTGCTTGTATACATGGAAATGTGCATGCATGGTGTTTATAGGGTATGGTTCTGTAGTTGCTAATAATACATAGGACGCTGCTCAGTCCTCAATGGATGTTTCTTAATTTTTCTTACTGTTGTTAGGCTAGGACTTCTACATGACAATTGGTGCATCAGCACCCATCTTATGTTCTAAACTTAATCTTCTTTGGACGTTATATATGTATCCACAACTTGTTGGAAATTAAGTGGAAAAGTTAATAACTACAATGCAACCTGGCAGTTGCTCTTCTCTGAGATTGGTCACGTGAAACGACATACAGTCCATTATGATAGGAGTGGAAGATCAAAGGTATCTTTCCAGTTTTACATTAATAGATTGTTTAAAAGAATAGATTGTCTTTTGGTGGCTTAGAAGGTTTGCTTATATTTAGGGAACAGCAGAAGTCATCTTTGTACACCATTCAGATGCTCTTGCAGCAATTGAGAAATACAACAATGTTCAGCTTGATGGAAAGCCAATGAAAATTGAGCTTGTAGGAGTGAATCCTGTTGCTCCTATTTCTGTGCCTCCAAGTACAAGAAGCATTCCGGGAAATCCAAACTTTGTCTTCCAAAGGTATATAGTTTCTCTCTCTCTTTTGGGTTGAATCTATATTCGTATACTGTGTATCACTGTCAATTGGGCCAAGCTAAATTTTTGGGCAACTTCTGTCACATGCTTGAAACTGCAGTCTAATACTGTTGAAGAATTCTGTTAAAACAGTTGTCATTTTTTGCACTTTTAGACCTGCATTTGGTTAGTTACCGTCGAAAATAGCACTATTAGGGAAAGGGATTCCAATAGTCTTTCAACGTATTTTTTGTCATGTTCTTGGGCAGTAGCCGAGGAAGAGCTGGTGCTAGGGGATTGTTTCATGGCCGTGGTGCTGGTGGGTTTCGACTTGCAAGGGGCAGTGGACAGGTGAAGAAGCCTAGTGGGAAGGTGAAGAAGCCTCGTGAGAAGGTGACTGCAGAAGATCTGGACGCCGACTTGGAGAACTACCGCCTAAAAGCTATGCAGATATGAATTGCTCACACTGGTAGTTTAGGGGGTTAAGTCACAAACTGGCAATATACATATATGGAGTATTACCTTTTTACTAGTATTATCCTTTGAATCTATCTTACATCGTTAGTAAGTTCCAAGAGTTATAGTAACAGAAAACAAAAGATACATGTTTATGCATGGACATCACTGATAGATTTTTCGGCTGTTGGCCAGCAAAATACTTCTTCCTGGCTTCCGATCGTCGGAAAAGTACTAATATCATATGGTTGATCATTTCTATCGGCTTATGTTATGGTTCACTCATTTGTTATAAGTTTATTTTTCAAGCATCCTTAATGATTTTATGTTGGAAGCATTTCTACTCAGTTTGGATCAATAGGAATGCTACATTTTCTTTACATGATTTGATGAAATTAAATTACATCAACACGTCAAGTGGCGTATGATGAGATATTTTAGGTGCAAAAGTAGCCAAAAAACTTATATTAAATGGGGATAGCACTGTGTTACTATCCCTGCCAATAACACAATAACATGTGAAAATATTATCCTACGTGTCATTGCATTATTGACTAGGATAACAAAAAGTGTTATTCCCATTGCATGAAGGTTTCTCTCCAAGAGCAGGGGTGTAGCGATGTAGGCCTTGGCCCCCTAAGCTTTTGCTTTCGTGATTAGCAATTGAAATATGGCACTGGGTTTGTGTACTCCTTCACACGCGCGTACACATAATTGTCCAATATAGAAATCATTCAGCAAGGTTCAAGAGAAGGAATAAAGTAAAAACCAATCATACTTCTCTCAGAAATCAATCGCTTGTATGTCATACATGAAAAACAAAATTTCTCAACAGCCATGCCAAAAAGCTAAATTTCTCTACAGCCATTTTACAACAATCAACAATTAGTCGAAGGAAACAAAGGGAAAAAAAAATCACATATTTACAATGTCAAAAATAAACCTGAATATCCAAAAATCATAGCAGGCACATTTTAGGATGCCCTGAAAAAACAGACACCCAGTACTGCCCCTAATAATGGAATTAGAGGGCCTAGCGTCCAATCTTACCCTCTAACCTTGGTATCCAGTCCACTAGACATACAAAGATCGATTCTCTTCTCGTTGCTGTCGGGTTGATGGAACCTCTATGAGTTAACAAATGTAAAAAGGAAAAAAATTATTACCCATGTATTCCTTTCATAAACGCCAGCATCAAGATCGCCTTCAGGAATTACAAAAACATAATGAAGGCTTTGAGGAAAATGGAAATCTTGATTCTGTACAGTATATTTTCCAAAAGTTTCCCATAAGGTCTCTTGGCATCGTAATGCACATTAACTGCACTGCATTCACACAAAAAATATATATTAAAAAATAAACTCCGGCATAATGTCATGATCATGCTACAAATAATAACAATAATAATGAGTTCAAAAAAATTAATGGTTATGAAACAGAAAATAATCAGATTATTTCCATGCGTACATGTAACAAGAATTCAGCCGATTGAAGTTGAACCTAGATAGAAACAAATTTATTGGGGTCCAACAAGAGCCAAAAGTTCAAATAAATAATAATGCATGCATATATTGATGCAGTTACATATATATACCAGCAATAAAATAGAAGGCAGAAAACTGGTGTTCGGAAATACAATGATAACATAAATGGACCACTTTTATTAGCATCGAAGATAGGTGGCAGTACCTGGTGATATGTCTACTTGTTAGGCCCATGAATCGCAAGTCCAATGGCAGAACGAAAGGCAGAAGAAAAATTAAGCATTTCCAAAAATTTCTTGAATGACTTGCGCTCTTCGTAACTTCTTTTCTTATGAGTCCCCAGTCATAATCCTTCAGCTGAACATGAACTTCATATATTTTACAAAACAAAGGCGCCCCCCAACAATTGACTACATAATTGTACAATATGGAGAGGAAGATTTGAGAAGTAGATATCAATCTGTCTCAGCATTTTCTAATAATCTGAGAAAGACAACCACAAGGCACTGATTGCTGATGTTGGAGCATTGTGTCCTGTAGGAAAGACTTTCCAGCATTATCCAAAAAGTGAATGCATCTACTACCCTCTGTCTTTACTATTTTTTGTCAGAACTGCAAAATTTTGTCTTCAACTCCATTTCTTAGCCACTTTAAGTACCTTCAGAAATCATATTCCGAAGAGTTCCATGTATGCTTACAAAATTAAGCTTATCCCAGTTGAAGAATAGCATAAGCATCATAGAGGTGGGACGAAGCTCTGTGCTTGGAAGCACTCTTCTACAAGTCAAGGGCAACATCAATAAATCTGCATCACCAGATTACAACCCAGTTCCAAGATCATTCGCCAGCTGCAGTATTCCACGCATCTGAAGATATGGATTTTCCAACAGCTTTTCATTGTTGCTCTGCACAGAGCAAACACGGCAGTGAGATCTGACTATCCAGTCCCAAAACTAGCAATGCTATATTAAAGTAATTGAGAGACAACCCAGATTTCAAAGCAATTTTTTTTTAAAGGGTAGAAAGAGGGCCAATAAGAAAACAATAAGTTTACAAGGAATTGGAATGCAGCTCTTCTTACAAGTATTTATAAACGAAGATTTACATCTTTTTTAACTGTACTTCTCACATGTGTAGGCAATAAGTTACCTTGTAACAATCTCCTCTACTAGCAGTTACAAATTTGCCAACCATGTTAATCAGCAATACAAACACAAATACAAGGATGAGTAATTCACTAGAAATAATCTCTCTATACAGGATAAGGAAAGGCTGGTTTCAGAATAATAACGAATGTTTCTGGCTCTTCTTACAAGGAATAGAATCCAATGGTTGAATGCTATATTAGTTGCTTATCAGGATGCCTAATAGTATCATACTTCCCAACTGTGTTATCTAGTTAAACATAATCTTCCAATATGATATTGCTCCTATAAAGAAAACAAGTTCATATACTTCAATGTTTCTTTGTCAGGATTTGTATATTTCGAACACCATATCAAAATCAAAGGTGTGACAATAGAATAATCCTATGCTAAAAAGATGACATTATCTTTTTCAGGAATCATATATGAAATTGTGCAGATGGCATGCAATGCATTAAAAACAAGGCCCACCTGCTGAGCCCTAACAACAAGATTCTGAAGCATGTGTTGGTACTTTTCAGGTTTTTCTGTCATCATCCGCTGTAAAATACCAAATTAAATATGTTAGCAGGGTATATTTCACCACATACTCAGTACATTGTAATTTGTTGGAAGAAGGGAGAAATAGCATTCTTGCCTTCAGAAGAAAAGCTGAAGAGTAATATGCCACCCTCGAGTCTGTATCATCCAAGAGTTCCCTGAATTTATGTCTTAAAAGTAATTACATATCAAATCACACACACAAAAAAAGGAAAAAATAGCAAGATCATGCAATGGTAACATTAGCATAGAATTTCAGAATCACCTAAAAAATTCTTCCCCACCAACTTCCTGGAAAGCAGCAGGATCCGCAGTACATTTACCAATTAGAAGTAACAGAAGGGTAGCTCGTATGTCAGATGTGGCACCAGGAAGATTCCCTCTTCCTTTGCTTCCAACAGCTATACCCAACGCAATGTTGTCCGTTGCTGCACCAGCAAGTTGAATCAATGGCCAATAGAACAAAGCAGCTGGAACACGTGTAACCAATTGCATGGGAACTATGGCATGTCCTCGAAGAAGCAGTGCTGCCATTGATTCTGTCTCATGATCAAGACGATTGTTATTACTGTAGACAGGTCTGCCACTGGCTTCTTCCATACGGACATCCTGGTCAGAATTTTCTTTCTCATCAACTTTTTTATTTCCCTCCATGGAACTAAGAACCCTACCAAGCTGTGAATCATCTCCGAACTCTGTTGCAGTTGCTAGAGGAACTCTCAAGCACAATTGAGAGAATAGGATGTCACACATCTGTTTTAAAAAACCAGGAAAAATAGGAGATAAGGGAGACAGAATACTCTACGCTAATCAAAAGTTGCACAAGGGAATTTCATTAAATCATGAAACATACATGATGCCTTAGGGGAAAATAAAAATGGACTCTGCATCAGCCCAAAGCAAATTCTCCAATATTGTTGAGGAAAACAGATTTGCTCTAGATGAACTAAATTTGATTTTTCATCTCTTTTCTCTTACATTAAAGCATATTAGTCAGAATTCCAAGCCAGTAAATCTTTTTTTTATAAAAATATACTTTGTCATGATGCCAAGCCTTATCAACATTATACTAATAATGTCTAGCATTAAGGGCAAGAAACATTCAACATATAACTAGTACAATTATGCGCAAACAAACATTTTACATTCTCATTTGACCCAGCAGCAAGGTAATTAGAGAAGTACTTCAGAGTCCCCACAATGCCATCTGTTAAAATATTCGAGAAGTGGTACACCTTATGTGTTCCCAAACATTCAAATTCAAAGGTAGCATTCATAGACAAAATGTTAAAAACCATTTAATCAAAGCATATGCATTTAGGTCGGTTGCCTCTTCCTGCTTTTGCATTATATGCATCTCTAGGACCTGAAGACCATCTGTAACATCTAGTGAAGACATTTTCTAGTTCTTAAATAATTACCTTCAATATATTGATGCGATCTGTTTCGTTTATCTGAAAAACCAAGGACAAGGCAGTACTCATGATGTCTATCACTGCATTAGCTTTCTCAAGACGGCTGTCTTTGTGTGTATTGCCAATATCACTCCCAAGTGATTGCTGGATTTTATTTTCATTTAACAAAATTTTACACCTCATGAGAAGCCTTTCAAGAACATACAAAAAGCCCCATCTGATTGAGTTGTGCTTTGACTTCAAAAGCCCACACATAAGCCAAATGGGCAAAGGAACATCAGAAGCAACTGCAGAATCATGAACACCAGCATGGGCAATTTTCTGCTGCATGCTTTTGATATTTGACCATATGCTTGTATTCCTTTCCTCACTAATTTCTGCAATAAGCAGGTCACTTAACCAGACATACCCATTCCGATGGTAAGTAGTTCTTTCTGAATGAAGAAGGGAATGTAAAATGGCCCATGAGAGCTTTGCTTTCATGCCAACACCATTTCTCAGAACTGCCCCTTCAATGCTATCCAGAGACTTGTAAGATTTGGTTATCTGCATCATATGTGAGAACTCCATGTCCAAATGAGTAAATGAACATATTGTTGCACCAAATTTGTCCATCACACTGTCCAACAGCTGTAAAGTGAAAGTAAATTTTAGATAGCAGCAACTTTGATAAATTGTTGTAACTAATTGACTTGTCCAATAAGAAATGAAAACATATAACAAAAAATAACTGTCCAACAATTTATGAAACTGGTGAAATATCTCAGTAAAGCATCAAAGTGCAAATAAAACATAACATGTGATACTCCACAACAGCTCATCAGCCAGCCCACCACTATCCATGCCAACAGTAGGATAGCAAATAGGAATTAAAAACCCCAAAGCGGAGGAGCTGGGTTGTAGTTCAACC
Organism: Prunus mume; assembly: GCF_029339155.1. NCBI lineage: Eukaryota > Viridiplantae > Streptophyta > Magnoliopsida > Rosales > Rosaceae > Prunus > Prunus mume. The sequence goes on from NC_142702.1 coordinate 25,515,924, forward strand.
TAATCAACTTAATAATTGGTAATCTTACTTTTCAAGTATTCAAGTGAGTAGCTTTGAAGGATCCAGCTCCTCTCTTTCCAAATAAAATAGAGAGTGCTGGTTAGACTTGAATGGCTAAGTCCATGTACCTACACGGGGCCCACTCTGAATGCAGGAGACTGCACCATAGAAAGTCCAAATCAAACAACCAGTCTACCCACTTGCAGTACCAAGGGAAGGGAGCCTTTTCCAGCTCTGGAAATAATGAGAACAAATACACCTACAGGCTACAGAGATTTTGGATTTGAAAGATCAAGTCCAACTAAAGCCTATATGAAATTGATTACACAATCACTTTATAAGTATATAACCATAGACAATTGACTCTGGACACAGGTACTGTTTTGTACAATTTGATACTAGTCAAGAACTTCGCAGAAACCTAATTTGTAGAAATCATATCAGAAATTTATACAGGGTACACACCACATGCAAAAAGGATAGAATTGTTAATGCATGACATGAAGTTCTGGAGTCTTTATGAGAGGGAGAGACTAAGATATCTGATAGGCTTTTGCTATAGCAAGGCCATGCACAACGACTGCATTTAACAGCAAGGTTGCCCAATGCCCAGTTCAGACTCAACATGAAGTTCTGGAGTCTTTCTGAGAGGAAGAGACTAAGATATCTGATAGGCTTTTGCTATAGCAAGGCCATGCACAACGACTGCATTTAACAGTAAGGTTGTCCAATGCCCAGATCAGACTCATGGCCACATATATTAAATATGCACTTATCTATTCTAGAAAAAAGATAAAGTCAACCCGATAAAAAATAAAGAAAAAAAAATGGAACCAATCTCAAAGTCACCTTTTCTTAAGATGAGAACGAACCTCAAGGCACATTTTCAGAATACGAGAACCAAAGTGAAGGTTAGATTAACAAAATGCTGCATTGAATTTGCATACAGTATAGTTTGAACTCTTGAAAGAGTAAACATGAGAGAAAAAAATATATATATAGCATACCCACACACCGCATGCACTAACACAATCTTGAGAATGAACAAACAGAACATAAATGCACATTGACTCACACCAACCCAACACACTAACTTTTGAGACATTACCATATTTAGCCGTTCACTGTTTGGATATCTAGACAATGCATCAGAAATAGAACTCCTCAAAATTTCCCCAATGCCTACCAACCCAAGCTTAACAGATATATAAAAAGCTTCGGGCGCATCAGCCAGATTGAGCAGGGCAACAAGAGGCTGAATCTCATCATCGCTATACTCAGTGACTCCGGTAGCTATGCATATTTCATTTATTTGATGCAAGGCATGGTCAAAAAGCACCAAAAAGAGATTTCTCCTTTCCTCCCTTGATTTTGCAAGTGAATACTGCATTGCAAAGAGTTATTGCTTGGAATCAGATAAATTTTGTGGTAGAAAGAAACCATTTTTACAAAGCATGCAAAAACTGTTATAGATTAGTTCCTAAATCATGACCCTAAGAAATAACGTTTAGGTAAAGCTTATCTCAAATAACGGGACTATTGCCATTGTCTATAGGGACATGATATTTGAGTATGTATGTACATTGTCTCCAAAAGTGATTTTTACACATTTAGATCATTAAAATTGCTTTCACAACCCCAAAGAATAAGGATCAGCACTTACAAATTGTGACAACATCAGGCAAATGCTTTACAACTCACAGACAAAAAAAGGATTGTGATTACCAAGGGTCTTAGCTAAATGCTAGGAATCAACTAACTACTTATTTCTTTATTTCTAATCAAGCTAATCTTACTTCTTTTTCTTTTCTTTTCGTTTCACGATAAATTATCAGCATACCTCAAGAAAAATAAACTCTATTCCACCAATCAGATCAACTTGCTCCACCAGAAACAATTGGGTACTTGAAACAGCCTTGTTGGTTCCTTCAGGTACTTGATAAAACATGTTTGCTAACATGCTAATAAGCTTGCAATGAACTACTTCGGCCCAAGAATGCTTCCTGCTAATTTCTAGTAGTGCCTTAATAACCTGACAGTAGGAAGTAACATTAAAACCAACATGAAAATCATAACTGATACGATAGACAAGAAATAGTAATTGCCTTTGTAGATTAAGGCATTTTTTATACAAACTAGACATATAAGGTCATAAACAGTCTTACGTCTGGTATTATAGGAGAGGTTTCCAATAATCACTACTAAGAACAAACTCACTGTTGAATATTCTCAATGATTACAGCCTTGATATACAAAATTACAAAATATCTCACCCTTATGTCAAGGCCATTTATCCGGTTTCTCAAGATTTTGCCTCTATCACAGACAAAATAAAGCAAACAGCTAAGAGCAGAAGCCCAGACAGATTCTTCGTTCTCTTCTATCTGCAAGAAAGGAAAGAGAGAACTAGATGGTAAAGAACGATGACAATAAGTTCCACGATATAAGAAGATAAAACATACAAAAGGAAAATAGTATAGTTAAAATGTGTTCTAGGATTTATTTCAGTGTCAAGAAACTACAGAATTTTCAAAGATAAGGCGAAGGATTTTCATTGGAAGAGGAGCATAAGTCTGCCATCAGTGTGGCTTCTTTGTCTAAAGGGTGGGAGATATGTTTTAATTCTGACATTTCAACTATAACTTTTTTCGTTTTACTTGGAAACTTATTTTAGATGGACAACTGGTACGTCTTTCTTTGTATCATTTTCAACTATAAATTAACAGCACTAATTTGTAGCTTGTTTCATGTAACCTTTTCTCTTGGCCAATTTTTCTATGTAACCTAAAACCAAAAGTTCCATGCATCCAAAATGGCAGTGCTATATCAAATATGACAGAGCTAATATACCTGAACAAGAAGAAGCAATATCTCATATAAAATATTTAAAATCCAAGATTCAAAATTATGAATAGCTGAGGAAGTGCCCATCAGAACAGAATCTGATCTTCTCATGCCTTGTGTTGCAAGCTTAGCTTCACTATCAAAATATGAGTCTTGGGAATACTCTTCTTCAATCGTGGAAGCGTTATCGGTCACCATTGGCTCTAATAAATGAGCATGAACTCCAAGGTTCAAAATCAAATCAAAAGCACGAACCCTACATGTTGTTCTTGGAGAATTAAGCATTTCCTGAAAGATTAAATAATAAAACATTGTAAGCTAATGAACGAAGAAACAAGGGGAAAAAAGAGAACTGCATATTCTAATCATGAAAAATTATAATGTAGTTCACCATCACCTCGAGCATAGACAGAGTGAGAGGTGCAGCAGTTTCAGAATCCAAAACATACCTACAAAAAGAGATTTTCAAAACACAATGAGGCAGAAAACGGGAATTAGTTATATTTGTGTGTGTGTGTGTGTGTGTGAGAGAGAGAGAGAGAGAGAGAGAGAGAGAGAGAGAGAGAGAGAGAAAGAGAGCATACAGAATAAACATATGGCATCAAGAATGATCTGCAATAATACTAGCCAAATGCATAGAAAACATACATGTCAATAACAAGTTTGATAAGGACGCTCACTGCAGCATCCATCGACGGCTTTCCATAGTTATTATTTAATCTAGATGATCCTGTCATCACATTAGCATTCTGCGAAGATGACTCAGAGCAAACTGCAGCAATGACCTCACAAACCTCAGCAGGATTCAACCGCAACGGTTGTTGTTCGCTAATCCACAACCAAAATATGGTGAGCGAGAGATGCAGAAAGAGAGAGTAACATATAACACTAAAAATTTGAATTTCCAGTTTATAAACACAAGTGCAAACTACTACCAACTATGAATTTAACAACTAAGTTGCCCTCTGTTCTAAAACATCAAGAAATTAACAAATGAAAGGGAAGTTTAAAACCAAAACCCTCACACCCACAATCAGAAGTGGACCAAGGTATAAAGAAAACAATGAATCATAATCAACAAAGTTTATTATTTGTTACCTATAGTGACGATACTGGAATAGCGGCTTAGCCCGTGGACGAAATGTGCTCGCCGGAGAATCATCCCTGAAATTTTGGTGTGCAATGTTCAAAATAGAACTTGGTCAAACTTTACTATCGTATCAAACTTGGTCACAGGACTATCTTTAAATAAAAAATTGGTCACAGGACTATCTTTAAATTTCATGCTTATGTCCTGTTGTAGTTTCTCAGAAATATGTGCAACAAAATTTCCACACAATTTTTTCAAATGCTGCAAAAAAGTTCACCAAAATTTCATGACAATGATACAAGAGGGAAGAGCATACCATATTTGCCGAGGGCCGGATTTAGTGCGCTTAGATGCTGTTATTGCTCTCAAGTGGGAACGCGCAGCGGCAGAATCAGTAATTGTTGTTACTGGTGAAGGTTGCAACAGTTGATCCAGATAAGGCATACCAGCAGTTCCAAAATACTTCCAATGCTGACCTTTCATTTTAGCATCCTTATCTCCAACAAGTAGAGCTGCTGCACCTACTTCTAGGAGATTATGTGTTCTCATGTCTTGGTGATTTACAATACGATCACTTGATAGTGGAGCATGTCAAGTACTCAAGTTAGTTAATTAACCAATAGAAGAAACATGGCATAATGATCAAATAAAACTGTAAACTGACCAATAAGAAGGCACACACAAGTATCTGTGATTACCTGTCAGTCCCCAAGAATGATGACTGCTGTTCCCCAAGCCAGCGCCACTTGAGAACATCAAGTGCAAAGTATTCAAGATCTCCCATTCCATCAACCTTTTCAATGTTTGATAAGTTCAAAATAGACATAGTTGTGACATCTTTATTCTCCAAAGGTTCACTATGTGCAGGGCTTAGTTGCGCATTAAAGGATCTACTCAACAAAGAAGACAAACTCGGAAGAGACTGTCTAGTTGCAGAGAGGGCTCCAGAGAAAGCAGCCGGATGGAATGACCGCCTTGGAAGATGTTGAGACACTAGAGAGCGCACATAGTTCAATGACTTCACAAGCGCCCCAGAAGCAAAACTAGGTACAGACAAAGGAACAATATTTGTAGATGTTGTTGATGCCGTTGATGCTGTTGATGTTGTTGATGCAAATGATTGTGACCATGGAGAAAATCTCCGGTTTGGACCAATGTCGCATTCAGCAATGGTGTTTACACAAAACCGATCTATCTGCAGTAACGTCTCTTCACTAGGTTTGTACCTATGGAGAGTATAAGAAATGATAGGTTTGTAAGAAATTATGCTCATAGGAAAAATGTTTCTCCCCCATTCCATGCACATAGAATGTGCATCCAGTGAAAAGGCCTACTGATGACAATTTGTGGGTAACTTTAAAGACAACAGAAGATATATTCACATCAGTGTCAACATGGCAGGTGTCAACCCCCTGGTGTTTATAATTAACTGCAATGCAGTAAATGGAGCAGAAGAAAGAAAATTTAGATAAATCAGAGGCTCATGCGATTGATGTGACGGGGAAGGGATGGCTATATTTATGGGAGTGAATTATCATTCTTATACTATATTTTTACTATCAATATTTTCTCCAACGTCCTACAAAAGGACTGCACTGGGGAAGGAGATAATGTAGGGGACAAATTTACAAGGACTGCACTTAAAACAATAATAAGCTACAGAATCAGGTGTCAGGACATCACCAATGAACAGAAAGAAACCACGACAGAAAAGCAGCATATCAGTCCCTACATGTGTAATCACCACAGACACACTTCTAAATGTAAGAAATTACAATTACGACCATGAAAGGAATATGAATGGATACAAAAACAGCAAAGTCCATTTTCAAGCAAAGAAAAAGTAATTCAATGACATCGCAATATGCACCGGATGCAATTAATAGAAATGAGCTCAGCTGCGATATAAACAACATTTCATACATCAAGTTATCAGAATCATTAAAGATCTCAGGGATTTGAAAAACCTACCTTAAAAGGTAACGTTTCAAAAGTGCCACACACCTTGCAACAACTGCTGGGCTGGCATAAATAAAAGCAACATCAGGAAAAAGGATCAGCACCGTAGCAAATACCGTCCTCTACACAGTGCTTAATGCAAAACCCATATAAGAGAAAATTATAATGATTGACAAGCAGGTGCAAATGGAGACAATACACATGCATATATAATAACACAAAATACACACACACACACATATTGGTGAATGTATCCAAAACGTCAACCAGTGTACCACTCTGCTTCTAATCTCAATATTATTACTTCTATGTATTAATCAAATAGTTATTATAACTCTATCCCATACATATCTGTCATCACCTTTTTTTATTTGTTTGATTGCAAACTCCTTTCTTTATTGTATTCCAGATGCATATTTATTTACCATTACCTAAAAGCCATAAATTTTTACCCCTCACCTTCTCTTCTAGGGTTTGTCGTATCAATACCTATCATATTAGCCACTTACATTTTTTTTACACAAAGCCCTGGTGAGTATCAAAAATATTATTTCTATACACAACTTACTTGCGAGTTATATGGTTTGCCGTTACAGGTATTCCCAAATTTACCCTTTTCATGACTTTTGATAAATAGGTTACTGAAAATATATGTTTATGGCCTATTCAATCTTGTGATGCAGATCCAGGAAGTACACAACCAAAGCTGGTTTTTTTGTTTCCTTTAAAGAATCACCAAAGCTGGGTTTTTTATCCAAAATAGAATCGCCAGAGCTGGTTTGGACACCAATTATTCCTGGACTGTGTGAAGTATTAGTTTTTTTCTTTTGTTTTGATTAAATAGAGGTTTGAACCTAGGATCTCTACCCTCTGCCCAACCGTCCCATCTGACTTGAGTTAAGGCTCATGGGCCAGTATTTAAGTTAAATCAAGGAAAAGAAAACCTACGAGAGTTACCTGCGCTCCCTCTCAGCAATGGTATGTTCTAAAATCACATTGTAAGACAAGTCCATCGTCGAAGGGGCCGCCAGATAGTCCTGCCAAACATAATAGTTTAACTTGTGAAATCTGAAATTGAATCTAACGCAAGTTCGTCAAATAAGAGCATAGCAATGCACTACAAAAAAAAAAACAATTATCTCAGTCATACATCAGATACACACAAGCGTGGTAGCTGAATAATTGCAAACACCCAGAAGAGGAATAAAGGTGGGATATAATTACACAAGGAAGCTTATGTTCTACACGTGTTAACTCTACTTCAAGCCAGGACAGCCAGAGAAATCTAAACGCACTCCATAGCCAATAAATTTGAAAACCAGCAATAAAATACTTTCTCCAAATATGTATAATTAAAGATAGAACCACTCGGATGAGCAACAGTTTTGAACGCCAACTAAGAAACTAATTTATTGTAATTGTCAGATTTATTCAGCCACTTGTAAATTTGTATAAAGAGCCTATATCACCTTGCATATAACTGTTCTAAGCCATTAGATTGTTAGGTGCTCACTGTTGCTCACCTGAGCAGGACTGTAATTAAAGAAGCATTTTTCAAATTTTGAAATTAAATATAATGAAGTAATCCAAGCAAGGACTTTTTAATTTAAAACCAATCACATGAGTAGGGAAACCACATTAAATACTCCCTCCAATACAAACTCAAAAAGAACACACACACACACACACACACTAAGAATAACCATTTCAGCACTCGTGCTCTGTTTGTTGCTAAGAAAATGTAGCAAGCTAAAACCATCCTTGCATTTCATCTTCAATGTGTATAAGTTTGCACTACCTAAAGACAAAACCTTACACTTACTAAACCAAACACATCCATTGGGCTACCATTCAGCTTAATTGTCTATCTTTAAAGCCATAAAACTCAGTAATCACTTTCTTTCTTTACTAACAAAGAATATCTACTTCTTTTCTTTCCTAGTGTTCTTCTCAGCAACCAAACAGAGTTCAAATCTCAAGTTCATTCAAAATCCATCATTTTAAAGACAAATCACACACACACAAGCTGAAAGATCTAAATTCCTCAGCCGAAACCGGCATTTCAAAGATCCAAACCGAGCAAAATCACAACCCAAAATTGTACGAACCCGAAGAATTCTAGAAGCTTCGGAGAGGAGCACAGTGGAGGATGTGCTGGCATGGTGGGAGCTAGCCGCGGAGGACGATAGGCAATCGGCTACAGCTCGGCGCAGCGGCTCAGGCGGCTTCTTCAGCGACGAAGATCTCAACCTGGCGACTCCTCCACCTCCACCACCCAACTGAAGCCTCGAACTCCCGGGGCTCCGAGCCGGACTGTTATAGCCCGAAGACATGGGTGCTCGGGTCGTCGGGTGCCACCGAATCTCTCTCTCTCTCTCTCTCTTTCTTTCTGATAAATCTCACTCCCTCTTCTGCGTTGGCAGATTGTACGGTGGAAGAGAAGAAAGCCTTCGTTCTTGTTTCTCTCTGCGAGCTCAACTCTACATTTGAGCAATCGAAAATAATAATAAAAACTGCGTTGTGCTTGAAATGAAACCAAGTCTGCGAAAGAGAGACAGAGATTGGGAAAATGATTTTTTTTTTTTTTTTTTAATGGAGATTCTTAAATTGCGGTCTAATGGTGGTGATTAGCTGGAGGAATTGGCGTAGTTTTATGAGGGTGATTAGCTGGCATGCGCTAGAATTTGTCACTTTTATGTGGGAAAAGGGACATTTGGGAATAAAATGGGGGGCTGAGTGGGAAGTGAGACTGTGATTTTTTAAGTGTTTTTTTTTTTATTTTTTTTAACAAATCAATATGATGTATGAAGAAGAGAATTGAACTTGAATGCAAGAAAACTGGCACAGTATCTTGATTAACCGGTTTAATTCTTTTCTTTATTTTTTGTTAGGTCTTGTAACTTGAGTGCAATATGATGTCTTTTATGGTAAGTTTGGAATATATATATATATATATTTGTAAAGTCGGGGATAAATATCCATAAAAACTTATATAAAACGGAAATAACACTGTTTTGTAATCATAGTAATGTCATGTAGAAAAATAATTACGTATGACATTCCGGATTAATATAGAAAATAATGTTATCTCCATTTTATGTAAGTGTTTCTCGTAAACAACCTAGAACAAAAGAATTTGGATTTGATTTTGATGGTACTGACTGCTGGAATTTCCCATATAGAAATATATGGTTAGATTTTTTGTGAGTTCCTTATTAGATATGGGTTTCTAAATTTGCAACGCATTCCAAGAAAACATCACGTCCATCCTGAGTAATTAAGATTTTTAGCATGCAAGTAAATTATAGTAAATGCCTTCAATTAAGGAAACAAATAGTGCCACCACTAAGAGGAGTGGAAAATTGCATACAATGCTGTTCTTCAAATCCTTAAAGAAAGTTTTGTTTTTCCAAGTTTAGGTAAACCTCTAGTGAGATTACTTCTCTGTCTGATGAGCCTGTCCCTTTGGATGCTAGTTTGATTTTGTCTTTCATCTTTGTTGTATGTTACTTGTTTTCCTGCCACGATGTTGATCTGCTTTCCGTGGTTAGTTGTTGATTTCGCGTTAATCAAATAAGTTTAAGGGTCAAAACAAAAAGTCGGATGTTATTATTATTGTTTATTTTACAAGACATACGAGTAGGAACTCGATTTAGTTAATAAAATATGGATTGGGACTTTCAATTTATAATCGATTATGATTTGAATTCGCTAACTCGATAACTTAACAAATCAAATACCTCTAGACTGGCAGAAAAGGCCTTGACCCGCAGATCAATAGCCTAATGTTTGAATTCCTTGACACTTTGACAATGTTTGTGTAAAAATCATCCTCTCTAATATTTCTTGTATTAAAAAAAAATTTTTAATAAAGTATATTCGACTGGATAACCATCTTTTTATATATTATTTTATAAATATTACAAGAAAAGTTTGGGAGGTCTACATAGGACGACTTCCACACATAAATTGTATACAAATTTATAAATAAATTGTAAGACAAAAGCAGAAAACTGAGCATGTTGGGCCAAGCGGACCATCCCAGATTTATTAAAATCTTCAACTCCACGACCCGTATTGGCCCAAAATGTCCAATATCCCCACCCGACTCGACCCATTATCTACAGTTTCGATCTCGTGCCAGTACCGTTATCCCCTCGGATCTCATCTAAAACCTCAGACAACAAGTCCATGCGAATCTGAGCGTACACGTGTCCATTCCAGTTCCGCCCGACCAACTCCTCCCCTAATCTCACCGCGGCCTCAATCGTCTCCTCCGCGCTATCGTGCGCCGAGTCGATAATCCCCTTCTTCACTGCCACGTCAGCCGTCACCTTATCGGCTCTGAGCAACAGGTCGCGCCGAGCCCTCGGCGAGCCGACCTTGCTCTCGATCAGAGCCAAGAACCAAGCCGGCAAAATGAGCTCGATGTCGAGCTCGCTCATGTAGATGAAGCCGCGGTCTCGCCTCATGAGGAGGTGATCGTGGCTGAGAGCGAGGATGAAACCGGCGGCGGAGGCGTGGCCTGATACGGCGGCGATGGTGGGCACGGGGAGCGAGATGAAGTCGGAGACGAGGGACCGGAGCTTGGCGTCCATGAGGTAGGTCCGGGATTGGGATGACTGGGCCCAGGAGAGATCGTAGCCGTTGGAGAAGAACTTGCCATGTGCGGTGGTGATTAAGGCTGCCGGTGACGACGATGCGGAGGTGGGGGTCACGGCGGCCCGGACTTGGGTTAGTGCGGATTGGATTGAGTCGATGAGAGTGGGGTTGAGCCTGTGCTCGCCCGGGCCTGTTAGCGTCAGGATGAAGATGTTGCCTTTTCTCTCTAACGTGCACATCTCTCTCTCTCTCTCTCTCTTCTCTCGCTCTCTCAGAAATTGGTTGTATTGTAGTGTCTGAAATTTCAAAAGTCGATGGAATATTCGAAGTTCCGGGCTTGTATTGCAGTCTTTGAAAAATGGTTGTTTCTCTTCGTCGCATTGACTGGTCAATTGAAGCTGCAGTAGAGCGTGACTTCTTTTTTTTTTTTAAATGCCACGAGAGTCCCCACACCCGAAAGATAAGATTAATTTTCGCTCGAGGTTCGGCTTGTCCCTAGTCACAAAGTGTTTTAAATCCCTACTATTCCGGCACTAGATAGCTCACCAACTGGAGGTAGCAATTTGCCAACGGCACCTCACCTTGTGGTTAGTTGAGAGCAACTTTAAACTAGTCTTTTACTTTTCTTTCTGCCATGAAAATATGATGAAATTTTCATTCAAAAGCCCAGGCAACAGCCCAGCAACTTATGTTGAAGGCCAAATTTCCAACTCCAATGGCCAAGACTAATACTACTGTAGAAACTCAGATTGGTTAAGAAAATCATCTCACACATTATATCATATGACGGATTTTGAAGGAAGAGATATCCTACATCAACTACAAAAGAATGTATGTGAGAAGAGACATATGGCTGAAATTTAGAATATAGATAGATCCATAATTGCTGTAGCACAACTTGAGAAGCAAATCCTACAAATGAGACCTCTACCCATTAGGTGGTCAATACTTACGGATGCCATGACGACCACATATCAAGGCAGAAGAAGGGCACTCATAAGCTTGATGACCCCTTCCACCACAGTTGTTGCAGATGACAATGGATACGCACTCTCGGATCGCATGGCCTGGCAGCCCACAATTACAGCACATAATGTCGTGGAAAGGGCCTCCAATGTCTGATGCCCGGTTTGACTTGGCGCACTGGCGGGCAATGTGACCTGCTATGTTGCAGGTGTGACAAACAGGTTCGTTGGGGCAGTTGCGAGCAAGGTGACCAGGTTTCCGACAATTGTTACAAGCCTTCTCATTTGTGCAATCCACTGCAATATGACCTGGCTTGTAACAGTTGTTGCAGAGTCTGGCATCATGGGCTGGAAGACTAGGGTTCGCGCAATCCCGAGCCAGGTGCCCTATCTTACCACACATATGACAGACTGGATCATTTGAGCATTGGCTTGCAAGATGCCCAGGCTCCTTACAGTTCCAGCACATAGTTATTGAGTTGCATTCAGCAGCAAGGTGGCTGATACAATATATAGGACTTGAAAATCAAAAACACTTACTGCAAAAAAAAAAAAAAAAAAAAAAGACAGAACTCTTAGTAATTGGTTATCAGGATTTGCCGTTCTCCATGCTTACCTATTTTCTACAATTCTAAACCTTACATGAAAAATGAAAGGTTTGGCAGAAATTAAACATTCTCACCCAGGAAGTCCACAGTTGTTGCAGACAGTCATATTCGAACAATCCCTGGCAAAATGCCCTGGCCGTTTACATTTATTGCAAAGATAATCTTGCCTGGACAACAACAGAATAATCAATTGTGATATGAAACTAAAGATGAAGTAGCAATGGACTATCTCAGTTTTAACAAAATTATGGAGTTCAAATATCAAGAAATCAAAGTTCGGGTGCAATATATGAAAACTGTGATTCATTAGCAATCAAATTTTTATAATAAGAGCATTAAGAAAACGCATGCTCAAAAAGTAAGCACACTAAAAACAAAATATTAGAACGCTAAATGGGATAGGATACCGATGACTGCGGCGCTCTCTAGGATATGGGGCATCACGGTAAGATGCGCATTCACTGCTGCGGAACCTCTTGCCTCGTTCTGGGCTTTGGCTTCTATTCAGACTCATGTTAGAGATCACCAAGTAAACCTTCAAGGAAATACCTTAACAATATCTTTTTCTAGGAAGAAAAGAATCCAAAACAAGCCCCAGCTCCCGAAAGCAGCAACCCCCTGCCCAACGAATCTCCAAACTGCTAATACAACCACAATAAAATAACTACAAGAAACCAGGACCATTCACAATCATTCCAATCTGGATTCTAACAAAATTCTAAGTTCTGACCTACAGGGTTTATACTCAAACTAACAAGCGTATGAATCTCAACCTTCAAACTTCATTTTACGATATACCAACACCTTCAAATTCGAAAGTTTACCTGAAGCCATAAATAAATAAATTTAAAAATAAAAAAACTCTAATCACAGCACCATCAAAGGAGCTCTTTGTTTTCTTATTTCATCTCTGTCTGCTGTATTCCCAAGAACAAAAAGGAAGAGGAAACAAAGCATACTCTTAAATTCACTGGCAGAGCGATTTCTTCAAAACTCAAAACCAAATACACAAACACATGCAATATATGTCTAACGGAAGAGTAAGTACCTTAGTTCATGTCTAAGGGAAACCGCTAAAGTTGAGATGCAAATGAAGCAGAAGATGAGGAGGAAACCCTAGAGTAAAGGAATTGGGGATTTGGAAGCGGAGAGCAGCGCATTTATTTCTTCATTTCTCGACGAGGATGAGCGTGATTTGTACGACGGCACAGTTTACCTCCATGTGTACGTGTGTCGTAAGGCTGTGTTTGGAGTTGGTGTTTGCAAATTGCCACCTTTCCAGAGGCCAATAAATGTTATTTTTAAGTTTAAAATTATTTCATTGAATAAGCATGAAGTTTCTTTAAACTCTCAAAATTTTAATGTAGAAAAAAACCCACTTTTATAGCCGTCAAATAAATAATGTTACTCATTTATGTTTTTTTTTCTTTCTTAAAATGAACTTAAAGAGCAAATAACTTCTTCCCATTCTCCTTGCCTGCTGAATTTTTTAATTTTTTGCAAAGCCATGGGATAAAATAAGAAATTGAAAAGAAAATCTAAAATATGAAAAACCCGGAAATGTTTTTGGCAATTGGGTTGGGTGTGGTGAGTAGAAACATGGAGGATGATGAAAGACCCAAACAAATTATTTGGGCCTAGCGAACCGAACTAAATCATTCAGCAAAGAACCCCTTACAGTAGGAGGAGGCTCTGAACATGCTGTAACCTGCAGTTCCAGTTCAGTCTCATATCATTGAAAAGGACGGTAGCATGGGAGGTGGCAGTTCTCTCTATGCTGCTGAACCATAACCACCAAATCAGCAGAAATCATCATTTTCAGATGAACACATCTCAGGATACAAAGAAAACAGAAAATACATTTCCATTCGATATAAGCAGTTGGAAGATGAAAATACAACATACACATATGTTCCAAACTTGAACAAAACAGAAGTACATATGCAGGACGGCAAGCCTTGCGGCAAAAGCTACAAACATAGTTCTGCAGTCTCACAGAAGTGTCCTAGTACACAACCGTGAACTTCATCCTAAAATAGCCAGTAGAGACTCTACACTCCTCTAGTGCAGATAACTATAACTATTTTTATGGAACTGCTGTACAGCACACTCACTAAATGGGAAGACTGCAATCCTCAAAAGGGGAGAAAATTAACAGTTCACCACCCCATCAAGGTTCTTCTAACTTTCTCTACAATCTTACCTCTAGCTTGTTTGCTTGCCAACGGAAATTCACGACTATCATCCAGAAGAAATCTGTAGACTTCCCACTGGCAATCTAAAGTTGAATGCCTTACAATTTCAGCCTACACATCAGCAATGAAATAATGAGATAAAGAAAGGGGGCATGCCACAAAATGACAGGAAACTCAGAACAAATTCTTACCGCGAAAATAGATACTCTCAATTTTTTTAGTGCTAGGGTAACATCATAGAACACAAGGGGCCTCCCCTTTCCACATAACTCAACTGGATTAGCAACTAGGAGTTCGATATCTGGGCCCCTATTGGCAATGATCACTCGCAATGGGTGAACCATCTCCTCCTTTAAACGAGAACACAATGCAACCTGACTTTCGGGATCCCCAATCTTTTTTCCATCTGTTTGCTGAATAAATAGGTCCAAATTTCGGAAGCCTTTCTTAGTTGAAGAGAATCTACCATAAGCGATCTAAATGAGAAACAACAAAGACTTCTATCAGTAAACTTTTAAATTGCAAACATATATAAGTATTCTAACACAAAAGAAAAGACACATTCAATAGGGTAGTTATGACCACTGAAAAGCAAAACTGAAGATTCTTTTTATTAAACATCTACAGGTGCAAGCACTGAAAAATGGTACTTAGTAAATATATTCCAACACATCATGAAAAAGTACCTGAATATTGCAATCCTTGGAAGTCCTCAGAATGTCATACAAGAGGCCCTTTTGATCAACACACTGTATTTGCAGCACTGTATGAACAGGGCTCAATGAGTTATCCACTGTAATACTAGCCTTTTTTACCGCTCCCATATTTGAGCTGATAGCTTTTGGATAGGCTTCCTCATCCTTCAGCTGATAGCTAAATAATTCTTCAGCAATGGCTGGTGGAAGAGAAGAATTCCCCTGCAGACTTTCATACTCAGGCCCTGGCAACTTAAGCTCACAGGTGATACAATACTCTCCTAAAGCAGCCATCAGATGCTCACAAATGTTATCTCTCCTCTGTTTTGTGTGTAACAAGTCCCTGAAATTATATGGCACCAAATAATGGGGGTCAATAACTGTTGCAAAGTATAACCAACATTTCTGAGCAATTACTATTTCATCAAATTATGCACTTTCAGAAACTACCCTTATGAAGCGATTGTTGAGACAACGAATTCTCATTAAACATAAAAGAATTCCCAAGTTTGGTTACAATAAATATCCAAAATCAAAATACTACGAGAAGAAATGCAAAACACTAATAAGCCAGAATACATATGTGGTTGTCCCAGCAAAAATGGAGGAGTTAAAAACTATAACCAGATCAGACAATTCATCCTATGTATTTCCAAGCTAATGCATTTGTTTAAAACTGTGGGAATAACTAACTCAAAAGGGTCACAGCCAACAGGAAGATCTTAAGACTGGCATCTAATCTCAATGTCTTAAGAGTTATTCGCAATCCAGACAAATATTAAACAGCAAACACCGGCACCTTAATGTCAAGCATGCTTGGAACAGAAACAAATACGAGAATTGAAGCAAAGGTGGATAGTTCCTGATTACTATGGTTGCTAAAATTAATAACTACAATACTGATATGCAATTTTCTGAAGGTGCAAATCCTTGCATCGGAAAACTCACAAGCAATCTGTGATGAAGAAGAGGTCCAAAACTCTGCCATCTGGGGTGGGCATCACTTTGACTCTTTGAATCAGAATTTCAAGCTCACAGAGGACTTTGGTAACATCTACATGTGTACAAAACAATAACTTCTTCATTACTCAAACATATAAATGCATAAAAAATTAAAGAAAAATAAAATAAAATAAAAAAACAAGAACAAGTAACGAGAAAGTAATGATGTTTACCATGCAGTGAGCCTCTCTGGTCATGGCACCAAAACTTCAACAGATAGACTGGAGGAGGTGTGGGGACATTAGAGACTTGACTGAGGTAAAAAGAGAAGAAACACGAAGGTGGGCACGCAGAGGAAAGCCGATCCTTCAAGCTCTCCCAATCAACCTTGAGCGAGCTGTGATGGGGAACAACCCACAACACTATATAACACCATCTTCCATCCGTCGAAAAATCTACACCACACAAAAACCAAAATCTAAAATCACAAACCCAACCATGAAATTTCCAAAAAACCAGGTGAGAAAATGAGAGATCAAATTATCAATTACCTCCCTTCGTAATGCAAAGGCCAAACTGGAGGATAATTCTGCAGAGGTCGCAGCCGAGGCCGGCCTTGTCGGGACAATTGACCGTGACGACGGAGGGCTCGCTGGGAGTCTTGCCCTCCTTGATCACAACGACGTCGTCGCACGGAATGCCCATCGCCCAATCCGGTAATTACGGATATACCACCGTAAATCGTTGGCCTTCGAGAGATGGCATAGAGAAAGGAGAGGAAGGTTTGGCGTTCCCAGCCGACTTCGGTGGGTTTACGGGTTAAGATTGAACTCTCGACAACGACGAGATTGGGGTCTGTCGGCTTAGTAGCGGGCCCCACAAAAATAATTATGCCACGTCAGAAAAGTTTAGCGGTCCAGAAATTGCCGGGCCCACAATAACAGCATTTGTTTTTTTTTTGTTTGCCGGTAAATAAAATTTATAAAAAACAAAATGATGGCGATCGCGATTGAATGGGACGTTACAACTACTCAGTGCTACTGGCAAAGTGCAAACAAAGAAAAGACACTTGGATTTCGAATCATAGCGAAAAATTACATCGCGGAATCTGGACCGTTTAAAATTCGATCCCTGCATTTACAAAATTAACCCCCGAATCCGTACAAGGTCCTGCCCTGCCTCTTGAGCGCGTAGACGACATCCATGGCGGTCACCGTCTTCCTCCGAGCGTGCTCGGTGTAAGTCACGGCGTCGCGAATCACGTTCTCCAAGAAGATCTTGAGAACACCTCTGGTCTCTTCGTAGATGAGGCCGCTGATTCTCTTCACGCCTCCTCGTCTGGCAAGCCTTCGAATCGCAGGCTTGGTGATGCCCTGGATGTTGTCTCTAAGGACCTTACGGTGCCGTTTGGCTCCGCCCTTGCCCAGGCCCTTACCTCCCTTTCCACGGCCAGACATCTTGGAAGCTCACGGCGTCGTTTTGCAGATGGAGTTACTGAGAATGTGAAATGATTGTGCGGTGTGGTAATGGGATGAGTGGGAGGAGTCTATTTATAGCGGGAGCGGGTGAAGGCGTTGATCCTTGGGTTTGGGTTTGGGTGATTTTGAGACGTTGATAAAGTGGGATCGATGGCGGGTGTTGTTTGGGAACACGCGTAGCGTGGATCGTGGTTTTGTTTTGTGGCGGGATATGAAACTTTGTTGGGCGTGTAAAGATTTCGGAAATTTAAACTGGGAATTTTGATATTTACAATTCGAATAAAAAGTGTATTTCCCGCTATTTCAAAGTACCGTTTTTTCCTGCCAAATAAAATGGCGGGCGCCATGCTTTTTCATTTCCTGCCCTTTTTAAATGAATAGGTTACAATGTAATGTGGAATTATAAATTAATTGGGACTCAAGTACATGGCAACTGTTGTGCTTCAAATAAACTCATGGAGGGTGTACTAATTCGCAATTGGAATTAAAATCATGAATTGAACGCGTTTACTTTACATCAAGCAATTCATAAGTAAGTAGGCCTCACATTTTGTCTTTCGGGTGGGAGGTGATATTCAGAATGCTCGATCACTAACCCATCCAGAATTCATTTTTCTGCTCATTATAACCTCACACACTATTCAAAATTCCAAATTTACCACTCACTTTAATTATCCAACAAAACCTATGACGTTCAATCATGGTAACGAAGAATTTATGCATTGCCAATGTTATTATTTCGGGCAAACATGTTGAATGAATGGAAATACTTTTGGGGTTAGTCGAAGTGGAGAGGGAGGGATAATGAGTTGAATGAATGGAAAAACTTGCAGTTAGCCGAAATGGTGAGGGGAGAAGAGAAGTTCTTATAAAAGAAAAATATTGAATGAAGCAGTTCAAAAACAGTCGTATTGGCCTTGCGTATATATGCTTTGAATTGCTATGTGAAAGTTGAAATGGAGAGAAGAAAAAAACTGTCATATGTGAAACCCTGTTACTAAATTCGTACTTTTTGAACTTGTCAATGGTAATAAGCACCTTGTTACGTGGTTAATATTCCTTAGTATTGTCATGCATGTAGCCACACCTTTGTTGATGGTTTCTTTCAAGATCAAAGCCAAAATAAGTACAATCAAGGATCCCATCACCAAGCCTTGTCACAGCTTCAACAAGCTGCCCTCTCAACCTTTGTGACACCAAACATCCACCTGCCTTGACACACTCCCTATATAGCAGCAGGTACGCAATTGCTACCCTCAGCTTGGGGGCCAGAAGATCTAAAATCCTCACAATGTTCATGTAATGTTCTTGTCCTTGTCTTATTCCATCCAAGTAAGCTTCCACTGACCAATACTCACCCCTGAAGAAAAGCCCTTAGCTCAGGAGCTAAATCCCCATTGTCATCGGACCTAGCAATAAAGTCCTACAAAGAAGAAATGCAACGCCTTCAAGAGAATTAACATCCATAAGAATTTGAAACATGTACATGTAAAACACGTACATATAAAAAGCGGGTGGGTGGTTCTTTTTGTATAGTTTTTTATAGAGAGGACCTATCCCCTAGCAATAAATAACTACGTTGTCCTACAAAGTATTTATATGTTTTTAAGAAATCAAGCAACATAATTGTAATTAATATACTCCCTATTAATAGCATATCAATCACCCCATTTCTTTTAGTTGATCTCGCCCCCTAAAATTGCCACACACAAAAAAAAAATGTAAATTACATATCCAATAACCTATGAAAAATATAATATAAATATATACATATAAAATATAGGTATATTATTTACAAAAAAAAAAGTCAGTTACTTTGTAATTGCGTATATTTTTCATAATTAAAAATAGGTACACAATAATTTATATAAAATATAGGTCATTATTTGAAGAGGAAAGATAGGTACATTATTAGAGGAAAAAAATTGGTAAGTTATTTGGAGAGAGAAAATAGGTTACGTTTGATAAAACAAATAATAGGCATAGAAAAAAGCATAAGAATTTGAAACATGTACATGTAAAACACGTACACTTTTCATACGATAAAAAGCATAATTAGTATGGTGTGGGTGGTCCAAATTTGAATTTTTGTATAGTTCCAAAATTAATTCCTACATCTATTACAACCATTTTATAATAGTCATTATATACAATCCAATAAAAACTGTTTCATATTGATTCCTACATTAATATACAAAATGCAATAATGGCTTAGTTGGGGGTATTTTTGGAATCTGAAAAGTACAATAAATCAGATTTTATGCTTAATTAGGTAACTTGCTGAGTTGGATCCTAGTCATGGGTTTTTACTTATACGAACAAAAAGTGAAGGGTTTTAGGTATGGCAAATTGAATTTAAAGGGTGTAAGCTATACTACAGTTTTATTATATAAATAGTATAGCCGCGCGGCTATACTATTTTTGACATGTGACGAAATGGGCGCTAGCACAGGCCTTTTAAAAATAATAATAATGATAAATAGTACGCGCGGCTATACATGGATTTTTTATAATAAAATAATATAGCCGTGAGGCTATACCCCGGTTTTGTTAAAAATAGTCTAGCCGGTCGGCTGTACAATTTTTGACAGGTGGCAAAATGAGCGCTAACGCCAGGCCCTTTTGTTTTATACATAGTATAGCCGACCGGCTATACTGGGATTCCTTTTATGGAATAACAGTTATATATCCGCGCGGCATTGCCGGGATAGTTTAAGTAGTATAGCCGTTCGGCTATACTATTTTCATAAGACCCCATGAAGCTCTTAACCATACTGAACCCAAAGTGATGCACAAAGCAAAAGCATAGTTAAGAATTTGTGGATCAGCTGACATAATCAAACTCTGTGCAAGTTCCCAATCATGGCAACTCACCGCACCCAACTCATTCCTTTCTTGTGTACTGAGTTTCTTTTCTTGCCTAAGTTTGTCATTCTTCTCCGTAATCTCATGAACCACCACTGTCTCACAGTTTACCATTCCTTTCCATCCTCAACGTCCTCGGACTATATAGTTTGCCCCTACTTGCCCCTATTTTGCTTAATATAAACAAAATTAAAGGGAAAATTAATGAAAATTCCAATTTCAAAACCACCCGGTGACAAGCCAACAAAACAGTAATTCTTGCTCATATTAATTATGGATCTTTTAGCATCCAATTAAAAGTTTGAAACCTTACTTTCCAAATAAAAAGATATTTGGAATATTTCATTATTCTTGGCTTCTTTTTACTCCCTTTAATAATGCAAATGTCTCTCCCTAGAATCTTCAACCGACTAACAAAATCAACCAGATTTTTGACAACCTCTCAAGTGAAAACGTTAATGCCCATAAAATCGATATTATCTTCGGAAATTTTCTCAATTCTCATCTCTTCACTGTTCTGATCAATAAATTACTTATCAAAATTGCTTTGAACACCCAAACAAAACAGTAAAAATGCCAATATCAATAAATTCAAATTTAAGAATATGTAACATACAGGTGAATTAAATGGTAGCAAACAATGGAGAGTGAATATGTAACAAAGAGATATAAAACCTAGTGTAGCCTCAAGATAGCCGAACAATGGAGAGAGTATGTTCCAAGCAAGAATCTTTGAAAATAATTAAACGTGACCAAAGCATGATAATTTTATATAGTAAACAAGGAACATTAATTCAATATCCTAAACAAAAACAAATACAAAATAGCCAATAATGGCCTAGATGACAGTAATTAAAATTACTCAATAAACTGTAATCCCTCCATCCATCCACTTTTTATATAAAAAATTCCGTTTGCAGTCTTTGGGTTTTTTTTCTGATTGATTTTTCATGCTACATGGAGGCTTTCTCATGCTGTGTAGCAGCTATTTCGTGCTTGCTTCTTCCTACAAAACTCAATTATATTATGATAAATTACACTCAAAGGCTAATAAAAACACTTATAGACATGCAAACAATTCAGTCTCTATTGATTCATGGTCATTAAACAAATAAAATAATTTCATGTAAACACATTCATTTTACCTCCCACATAAAAGAACTCTCATCCAGAATGATTTCATCTTCTTGTTTTGGCTGCTTTGTGCTAGCTGCACTCTCCGCTTCTACGGGTTCATAATCCGCGCACTCTCTGAGAGTCATAATCATCATAAACAACAAAATTAAACCTACAAATTAATGTTATTGATGAAAATACGAGAAATGTGAAGAAAACTTACGGGGTAGAGCAGAGCGTAAGGCTAAACCAATTACGGGTCTCAATATCCATAGGAAGAACCGTTGAATGTAAGGTCTCAATCATATGTCTTCTTCCTTGAACAATTTGAAACGTGGTGATACAAACATGTTGAACCTCATCACATTCTTTGTTAGTGGCAGTCTTAACATGAACAAAGTCTTGGTTCCCTAGATGAACCAAACAGGCACTCACAAGTTCACCAAATTGCAATGGTGGATCCGCAATCTCAAGGCCGTTCAATTTAAACAGTTGGACCAGTGAATATGTAGTACCACCGTCATCATCTTCTTTCCTCTTCAAGGAGTATGCTATAATCTCCTCCGCATTATACAAATTTATGGCATAGATAGTCTCGCCTACAACCACGGCCCTCCCTCGGAAAGGAGTATAAGTGTCAACTTCCACTCGTATCCAATCCTTTCTAGCAACGTGAAAAGCAACGACATCCAAGTTTCGATGCATGTCAGACAGTTGATACAAAATAAGGCTAGAACAAACGGCATAACCAGTTACCATCATGATAAATCTATAGGAAAATGGAAACAAAGGCATTCGCACCCAATCCTTCTTATCAGGATTGTATTTCCCAAAACCTAGACTCTGACTTCAGTATCCAGGGCCATCTCTCTTCAAGAAAATAAATTGTGCCATATGCTGAAACAAATGTTCCACGCGGCCTAAATTTTACTGTAGACTCACAAAGGATCTAAATTCCCAGTTTTCGTATTAAGGATAAACCCTCCAAATGACCTAAGGCGACGTTTATCCGAACCCTCTTCTGTAAATACATATAGTTGGGAGCGTTCGAAAATCCTTGCAGCCCGAACGTTAAAACTACTGAACTTGGCTACAGGTTCAGGTGCAGCCATATCCTTAAGTTCTCCTCCGAATTTGAACTTAATTTCATATATGGCATCAGTGTATTTGCCCCGAACGAAACTTACCATTAAAAACACAGATTTATCTTTCCCTTGATTCACTGTCATCCCCTCCATGGGCAAGCTGGATAGAGAAGAGAGAGATTAATAAATGAAGGTAGGTCAAAATTTTATATATTAAAAAAAAAAAACTGCAATGCGAATCAAGAACATCAAAAATTTTACAGAGAAACAAAAATTAAGAAGATAATCCACTAGTATGCCATGCACTGACCTTGGGTAAGGATGAATGGCTCCATGTTTGCAACTGCCGGCCCTATTGGGGCGTAGTAGGCAAAGCTCTTTCGATATCAATTTCTTCAAATCGAGCAGGGCCAAAAGCGTGGGTTGATATTGCTCTTTCTCCCCCAGTTCGCCCTGAGAATTCTCCATCTCCCATATCCGGGCCAGTTCGCCCAGTGACTTCTCCATCTCCCATATCTTGTGCAGAGATTTCTTGATCTTCGATGTGCAAGTTGCGCATGAGCTCATCCTGGCGTGAAGCCAACGTCAATGCATGGTCTTGACCCGAGGTGGAATCAACGGCGGCGGCCATGGTATTTGAATGCTAAATTGAGGCAAAAGGGAATTTAGGGTTTGGGGATGCCTTATATAAGGTGGAATCAACGGCGGCGGCCATGGTATTATGGCTGGTTGTGGGTATGAAATATATGCTGAAGATTGGAATTTATTCAAGATATAAATTCGCTTTTCATTCATCCGTGTAGTGATGTATTTATATTACGTCCTAATCGATCTTGATAGGAACAGGAAACTTATAATTGTCTTGTTTTTTATTTTGTTGAGAGAAAACAGGAAACTTATAATTGTTTTTTTTTTTAAAAGGGAAACACGATGAAAACTTATAGTTGTTTTTGAATATGAGTATGGAAACTTACTTTTCTAATTTAGTATTCTATTTAGTAGTGTGTTTGTTTTTTTTTTCTTACCCTTTTTATGATTTTTATTTTTATTTTTTTTGGTTTTGGGTTTGCTGGTGAGATTGGGTTTTAGGGCCAATTGATGAAGTGGTTTAGTTCAAAGCCCTATATAATTTATGATTTTATTGTCAAAGGTTGGTGGACTGGACTTTGACTCCACTTCATTGTCCAAGATAATCAAAGGTTACCTATGTTTTCTCAGTTATATTTTAGTTTTTTGTTTGTTTGCTGGCTGATTAAAAGGATTAAATATTTGTTTGTTTCTATCTTTTCTTGTAGATTACCTGCATTATGAAGAATTCATTTGGGTAAATAATGGAGGATCAGAAAGAGTTTTTTCATTTTGTTGAAACGTTGCATGCTGAAAATGATAAACATGTCATTGGTTCTGGGGTTTATTTTTACAGTTTCAAGTTTAATCCTAATATTTCTCACTGACGACAAAGAAGTCCAAAATGTGTTTGTAAAAGTTGTTGGAGAAAATTCTGATTGAAGGCCCTACAGCTATTGATGATGTTGTTTTATGGACGTATTTTTCACCCAACAAAAGGACTTTTCCTAATTGCCTCATGATATAGAGTTGAGGAATTGAATATGGAGTCTATAAGATCACTTCGAACACAATCTTAAAGATTGGACGAAGCTAGGGAAGCCAAAGCCTGAATTGCTTATAATGATAAGCTTTACTACCTATCAAGACTGGCGATGGTTCTTAGGGCTATAAGGTAGTTTGTTATATTTTGTTAAAATTGGTTATAGTAGTTTAGTTTAGTTTTAATTGTATTTGACATAAATTCTTTGTATTGTTTGTAGTGAGTTGATTTCTGGTGTATGTCGCATCCATTCTAAGGGGTTATATCATGGTAAGTTGCGTTCGCGGAGTAATTATGTATTTATTGAAAAATGTCCCAAGATAATCAATGATCTTTGGATAAATTAAAAAGTGATGATGAACGTGCACGGAGAAGAAAAAAGGTTTGGATGTTGGACCAAGTTCAAAGCCCTATAGATTCTAAGACTTTGAAAATTTATCTCTCTTATTTTATTTTATCCATCTATTTTCTTTTTTCCCTTCATTTCCTCATAGAAATTTTTTTTCTGGCGTTTGTAAAAGTTGTTGAGAACATTCTAATGTGAAGGCAAAAGAAGTTTTATAGGACTCGCTACGGCCGTCACTCCCAACAAAAGGACTTTTCCGTCATGATATAGAGTTGAGGAAGGGAATATGGATCATGTTATGAGGTGCTGAAGCCAAAGTGGACTAAGCTTAAACTAACTACCAAGACTGGCGATCGTCTCTTTGATTCTATAAGATAGTTGGTCATATTTTGTTAAAATTAGTTATAGTAGTTTAGTTTAGGTTTAATTGTATTTGACATAAATTCTTTGTATTGTTTGTAGTGAGTTGATTTCTTGTGTATTGCTATCATGGTAAGTTGCGTTCGCCAAATGTCTGATCAATGTTGAGAGATCTTTGGATCAATTAAAAAGTGATGATGAACGATGTACGGAGAAGAAAAAAGATATTTACCTATGTTCCAATCGTTATTTCTCAACAGGGTTATATGAAGATGAACGATTAGTTTGGACCTTTGTTTGTATGGCAAATGTCTAAAGATAATCAACTGGCTTTGGATAAATTAAAAAGTGAACGAACGATGTATGGAGAAGAAAAAAGATATTTCGGACATTTTATGTTGGACCAAGTGTTCCAATCGTTAAGGGAGAACAAAAATAATTGGTTGGAATGTCGCCACTTCTTTGAGTTTGTATTCTAAGACTTTGAAATTGTTGTTCTCTATCTCTTTTATTTTATTTTATCCATCTTTTTCTTTTTTCACTTCATTTCTTTCTCATAGAATTTTTTTTTTTTGGCGTTTTACAAAGTTGTTGGAGAACATTCTAATTGAAGGCAAAAGAAGTATTTTAGGTAGATTGTTTAACGGCCGTGGACGTATTTGTTCTCCCAACAAAAGGACTTTTCCGAATTGCTCATTACAGAGTTGAGGAAGGGAATATCTATGTTATGATTGCTTCAAACACAATCTTAAACATTGGACGAAGATTGAAGCCAAAGCCTAAGGGCTTATAATGATAAGCTTAAATAAATCAAGACTGGCGATGGTCGTCTTAACGACTTTTGGAGTGATTATATAAGATATCATATTTTGTTAAAATTGGTTATAGTAGTTTTGTTTAGTTCTAATTGTATTTGTAAATTCTTTGCATTGTTTGTTGAGTTGATTTCTTGTGTGTATGTCGCATTTATTTAAGACGCATGGTAATGCGGAGTAATTATTTATTTATTGAAAAATGTCTGAAGTCAACATGAGGGATCTTTGGATCAATTAAAAAGTGATGATGAATGATGTCATTTTGGTTCTGGATGTTGGACCAAGTGTTCCAATCGTTTGACAAATGTCTAAAGATAATCAACGTTGAGGGATCTTTGGATTAGTTAAAAAGTGATGATGAACGAGGTCGGAGAAGAAAAAATATATTTATTTTATCGTTGGACCAAATGTTCCAATCGTTATGACAAATGTCTGAAGATAATCAACGTTGAGGGATCTTTGGATCAATTAAAAAGTGATGATGAACTATGGAGGAGAAAAAAATATATTTTGGACATCTTTTGGACTTTGGATTGAGTGTTCCAATCGTTACGACAAATGTCTGAAGATAATCAATTAAGGGATCTTTGGATCAATTAAAAAGTGATGATGAACAATGTATGAGGAGTTTGGACACTGGATGTTGGACCAAGTGTTCCAATCGTTATGACAAATGTCTGAAGATAATCAAGTTGAGGGATCTTTGGATCAGTTAAAAAGTGATGATGAATGATGTACGGAGAAGTATTTCTGACATTTGGACCAAGTGTTCGAATCGTTATGACAAATGTCCGAGATAATCAACGTTGAGGGATTTTGATCAATTAAAAAGTGATGGTTAAAGTACGGAGAAGAAAAAATATATTTCGGACATTTTAAGAAGTTCCATCGTTACGACAAATGTATGAAGATAATGTGACGGATCTTTGGATCGTAATGAACAATGTACGGAGAAGAAAAAAGATATTTAAAACGTTGGACCAAGTGTTCCAATCGTTATGACAAATGTCTGAAGATAATCAATGTTTCTTTGGATCAATTAAAAAGTGATGATGAATGATGTACGGCGAAGAAAAAAGATATTTATTTTATGGACGTTGGACCAAGTCTTCCAATTGTCAGGGAGGAACAAAAATAATTGGTTGGAATGTCGCCACTTCTTTGAGTTTGTCAAAGATTCTAAGACTTTGAAATTGTGGTGAGTTCTCTATCTCTTTTATTTTATTTTAGTCATTTCTTTTTTATAAATTTTTTTTTTGGTGGCGTTTGTAAAAGTTGTTGGAGAACATTCTGATGTGAAGGCAAAAGAAGTATTTCATAGAACTCGTTCAACTATTGACGATGTTGTTTTACGGCCATGGACGTATTTGTTCTCCCAACAAAAGGACTTTTCCGAAATGCCTCATGATACAGAGTTGAGGAAGGGAATATGGACAGAACACAATCTTAAAGATTATTGAAGCCAAAGATGATGTTGTTTTGATCGTCTTAATGACTTTTGGCCGTAGTTTAGTTTAGTTTTAATTGTATTTGACATAAATTCTTTGTATTGTTTGTAGTAAGGACGTATGTCGCATCCATTTAAGGGGTTATATCACGGAGTAATTATGTATTTATTGACAAATGTATAAAGATAATCAACGTTGAGGGATCTTTGGACAATTAAAAAATGATGATGAACGATGTACGGAGAAGAAAAAAGATATTTCGGACAATGGACGTTGAACCAAGTGTTCCAATAGGGGAGAACAAAAATAGTTGGTTGGAATGTCGCCACTTCTTTGAGTTTGTCAAAGATTATAAGACTTTGAAATTGTGGTGAGATTTTATTTTATCGGAAGTCAGTTGTTGGAGAACATTCTGATGTGAAGGCAAAAGAAGTATTTCATTGAACTCGAACACAATCGTATTTGTTCTCCCAACAAAAGGACTTTTCCGAATTGCCTCATGATACAGAGTTGAGGAAGGGAATATGGAGTCTATGTTATGATCGGTTCGAACACAATCTTAAAGATTAGGTGAAGCCAAAGCCTAATGGAAATTGCTTATAATGATAAGCTTAAACTACCTATCAAGACCGGCGATGATCGTCTTAAACACAACAGCCATCTTAGCTCAGCTGGTAGAGCGCACTTCTACTATGGGTTCATAATCCGCGCACTCTCTAAGAGTCATAATCATCATAAACAACAAAATTCAACATACAAATTAATGTTATTGATGAAAATTCGAGAAATGTGAAGAAAACTTACAGAGTAAAACAAAAACTTAAGGCTGAACCAATTACGGGTATCAATATCCAGAGGAAGAACCGTTGAATGTGAGGTCTCAATCATATGTCCTCTTCCTTGAACAATTTGAAACATGGTGATACAAACATGTTGAACCTCATCGCATTCTTTGTTAGTGGCAGTCTTAACATGAATAAAGTCTTGGTTCCCTAGATGAACCAAATAGGCAGTCACAAGTTCACCAAATTGCAATGGCGGAACCGCAATCTCAAGGTCGTTTCAATTTAAACAGTTGGACTACTGAATATGTAGTACCACTGCCGTCATCTTCTTTCCTTTTCAAGGAGTACGCTACCATTAGACAAATTTAAGGCAGAGATAGTCTCGCATAAAACCACAGCCCTCTCTCGAAAGGAGTATAAGTGTTAACTTCCACTCTTATCCAATCCTTTGTTTCATTTTTCTCTTTCAATCGCTACGCCACCTGGTGACAAGCCAACAAAACAGTAATTCTTGCTCATATTAATTAAGGATCTCTTAGCATCCAATTAAAACCTTACTTTCCAAATAAAAAGATATTTGGAATATTTCATTATTCTTGGCTTCTTTTTACTCCCTCTAACAATGCAAATGTCTCTCTCTAGGATCTTCAACCAGATTTTTGGCAACCTCTCAAGTGAAAACATTAATGTCCATAAAATCGATATTATCTTCGAAAATTTTCTCAATTCATCTCTTCACTGTTCAGATCAATAAATTGCTTATCAAAATTGCTTTGAACACCCAAACAAAACAGTAAAAATGCCAGTATCAATAAATTCAAATTTAAGAATATGTAACATACAGGTGAATTAAATGGTAGCAAACAATGGAGAGTGAATATGTAACAAAGAGATATAAAACCTCCTGTAGCCTCAACATAGCCGAACAATGGAGAGAGAATTCACATATCCATTGTTCCAAGCAAGAATCTTTGAAAATAATTAAACGTGACCAAAGCGTGATAATTTTATATAGTAAACAAGGAACATTAATTCAATATCCTAAACAAAAACAAATACAAAATAGCCAATAATGGCCTAGATGACAGTAATTAAAATTACTCAATAAACTGTAATCACTACTTCCATCCACTTTTTTTTTATAAAAGAAGCAAAAATAAAAAAATTCCGAATCCAATACATTTTGCAGTCTTTGGGTTTTTTTCTGATTCATTTTTCATGCTACATGGAGGCTTTCTCATGCTGTTTAGCAGCTATTTCGTGCTTGCTTCTTCCTGCAAAACTCAATTATATTATGATAAATTAGACTCGAAGGCTAATAAAAACAATTATAGACATGCAAACAATTCAGTCTCTATTGATTCATGGTCATTAAACAAATAAAATAATTTCATGTAAACACATTCCTTTTACCTCCCACATAAAAGAACTCTCATCCAGAATGATTTCATCTTCTTGTTTTGGCTTCTTCGTGCTAGCTGCACTCTCTGCTTCTACGGGTTCATAATCCTCGCACTCTCTGAGAGTCATAATCATCATAAACAACAAAATTCAATGTACAAATTAATGTTATTGATGAAAATACGAGAAATGTGAAGAAAACTTACGGAGTAAAGCAGAACTTAAGGCTGAACCAATTACGGGCTTCAATATCCATAGGAAGAATTGTTGAATGTAAGGTCTCAATTATGTGTCTTCTTCCTTGAACAATTTGAAACGTGGTGATACAAACATGTTGAACCTCATCACATTCTTTGTTAGTGGCAGTCTTAACATGAACAAAGTCTTGGTTCCCTAGATGAACCAAATAGGCAGTCACAAGTTCACCAAATTGCAATGGCGGAACAGCAATCTCAAGGTCGTTCAATTTAAACAGTTGGACTAGTGAATATGTAGTACCACCGTTGTCATCTTCTTTCCTTTTCAAGGAGTATGCTATAATCTCCTCCCCATTAGACAAATTTAAGGCATAGATAGTCTCGCCTACAACCACAGCCCTCCCTCGAAAGGAGTATAAGTCTCAACTTCCACTCGTATCCAATCCTTTCTAGCCACGTGAAAAGCAACGACATCAAAGTTTCGATGCAAGTCAGACAATGTATACAAAATAAGGCCATAACAAACAGCATAACCAGTTACCCTCATGGTATATCCATAAGAAAATGGAAACAAAGGCATTCGCACCCAATCCTTCTTATCAAGATCGTATTTCCCAAAACCTAGACACCGACTTGGTTCCGAGGGCGATTTGCCTTCAAGAAAATAAAGTGTGCCATATGCCGAAACAAATGTTCCACGCGGCTTAAACTGTACGGTAGACTCTGTCAAGGGATCTAAATTCCCAGTTTTTGTATCAAAGATAAACCCTCCAAATGACCTAAGGCAAAGTTGATCCGAACCCTCCTCTGTAAAAACATATAGTTGGGAGCGATCGAAAATCCTTGCACCCCGAACGTTAAAACTGCTGAACTTGGCTACAGGTCGAGGTGTTCCCATATCCTTAAGTTCTCCTCCGAAATTGAATTTAATTTCATATAAGGCACCAGTGTACTTGCCCCTAACGAAATTTACCATTAAAAACACAGATCTTTCTTGCCCTTGATTCACCGTCATCCCCTCCATGGGCAAGCTGGATAGAGAAGAGAGATATTAATAAATGAAGGAAGGCCAAAATTTTATAAAATAAAATAAAAATAAAAAAAACTGCAATGCGAATCAAGAACATCAACAATTTTACAGAGAAACAAAAATTAAGAATATGAAATCCACTAGTATGCTATGCACTGACCTTGGGTAAGGATGAACGTCTCCATGTTTGCAACTGCCGGCCCTACTGGGGCGTAGTAGGCAAAGCTCTTTCGATATTAATTTCTTCAAATCGAGCAGGGCCAAATGCGTGGGTAGATATTTCTCGTTCTCCCCCAGTTCGCCCTGATAATTCTCCATCTCCCATATCCGGGCCAGTTCGCCCAAAGACTTCTCCATCTCCCATATCTTGTGCAGAGATTTCTTGATCTTTGATGTCTTGGCCAAGAGCTCATCCTGGCGTGAAGCCATCATCAAGGCATGGTCTTGACCCGAGGTGAAATCAACAGCGGCGGCCATGGTATTGGAATGCTAAATTGAGGCAAAAGGGAATTTAGGGTTTAGGGATGCCGCGGCAAAAGGGAGTTTTATTATGGTTGGTTGTGGGTATGAAATATATGCTGAAGGTTGGAATATTCAAGAGATGAATTTGCTTTCATTCATCCGTGAAGTGATGTATGTATTATACAACTTCCTAATTAATCTTGATAGGAACAGGAAACTTATAATTGTCTTCTTTCTTATTTTGTTGAAAGAAAACAGGAAAGTTATAATTGTTTTTTTTTTTTTAAAGGGAAATATGATGAAAACTTAGCTGTTTTTGAATATGCGTATGGTATATATATATACCACTTACTTTTCTAATTTAGTATTCTATTTAGTTTCCCGTTTAAAAATTCCTAGTGTTACCTGTTTGTTTCTTTTCTTACCCTTTCTATGATTTTTTTTTTTTTTTTTGGGTTTGCTGGTGAGATTGGGTTTTAGAGCCAATTGAGGAAGTGGTTTAGTTCAAAGCCCTATATAATTTACCTTCTTTGATTTTATTGCTTCACTCTCGTTAATCAAAGGTGCTGGTGGACTGGATCTCTCTTTGACTCCATCGTTTTTGCTTCATTGTCCAAGATAATCAAAGGTTACATTATGCTTTCTCGGTTAAATTTTAGTTTTTTGTTTGTTTGCTGGCTGATTAGAAGGATTAAATGTTTGTTTGTGTGGTTCATGGTGTTATTTTATTTTTTGTGTTGTAACATTTTGGTACATCAAAGATGGTGAAGACACAAGTTAAAAGCCTTTACTTTTTATGACATTATGCTTAAGAAGGTTCTGTACTATAGGTCGTCTTTGCATATCCTATCTGCTGCTTCTGAATATAACGAACTTCCTGTGCGGCATAACTAGGTAATTAGTATACGATTGGCGCTTTTTTTGGATTCATAATGAGGCACACACTTGAGTGACTAGATCTATTAACCGTGGATTCTGAAAATGGAGACAATTAACACACTTGACCTATAACAACTAGCTTGTGAGCGAAGTGGTATCAGTCAGTCAGTCCTATTTACTATTAAGAAGAGGCATATAAAACATACAATATATAATGTTCATATTATATTATATATATCGCAGTCATATGGAATCATTCTTCCTCCATACAAATTCGCAGTCATATGCCTCTGCACGAACGGAGAATTCTTAGCGTCCTCCTCTGCAAAATTTATGGCATCCCCGATACAATCAAAAGAAAACACAGCTTACTGATATCTTGTGTGCGTATGTAAATATGTGTACATAATCAGAGAGAGAGAGAGAGAGAGAGAGAGAGAGAAAGGGAGAGGGCTAGAGTACCAGTGAGACCGAGAGAAAAGTAGGTAATGAGAGTGCCGGTGATGGCAAAACCGACCAGGAAAGGCCAATTTAGGTTCCACTCACGCTTGAAGAAGACGGGCCATGGATCGAACTTTCGCATGATTGATTTTCTCTTCTTTCCTCTCTAACCAAACGGACGGGAAATGGTGAAACGCTACCTTGGCTTGCTAAGGTTTGTTTTGGTGCGAAGCGAAGCGGTCGTCGGGAGAGGGCCGAAATGACTCTTATATCGTCATAGCTGGTTTTTTTTTTGGGTGTTTTTGTTTCACACACTCAGAAAATATTTAAAGCGTATAGCCGCACGGCTATACCGGTAATTTTTTCAATAATAAAAATAGTATAGCCAGCGTATAGCCGCTCGGCTATACCGTTTTTAAACGTGGCGAAGCGGGCGTCATGCGGGTCCGCTTTTTTTTGTTTATAAATGTTTTTAAAAAGTGTATAGCCGCTCGGCTATACTTGGGATATTTTTGTTTTGAAAAATAATAGCCGCGGCGTGACTGGGTGTATTTTTTACAAATAGTATAGCCGTGCGGCTATACACTTGAGATACTATTAGCCCCCTAATCTTTACATTCCCAGTTACTAATCGCTCACCTTTACAGACCATAAAATATTGGTGTCTTTTCCAGGTTTCCCGACATCCTCGCCAATTTTATATTCCAGAATATCCAACACCATGGAGGCAACAGGAATGCAAATGCCAGTGGAAGAGGAGAGATGATTCAGCCATTGAATGCATTTGATTCTTAAAGGCAAATATCTGGGTCCAGAAAACAAGACACCCACTCCATTTATAATCTGAATGATCGTAAAGAGCAATGGATGAAGATCATAATCAGGTATGTTGGCTGATATAAAAATAACCCATAGATCAATGCAACTCGTGTACTTGCCAACCGCATATCTTCTTGACCGCTTCCTTGCCATAGAAAATGAGGCAGAATTTCAGGGAAAATATCACTGGTAAATTTTAAATACCATAATTTCTTGTAAAGTACACACTCCCACACACACATAAACCAACTTGAAATAGCAAAAAAAATTATCTGCCTGAACTGAATTTAAGGAAACAAGCAGCCAAGAGGATTGTACTAATGGTGGCAATACCTTCTTCTATGTCAAAAAACCCTGCTTCAATATCTTAGCAAGTTGCAGGATCGACACCGATGCTTTTTGCAGATCTGCAGAGCATAGCTCCACAAAGGAGTTTCTTAGAAATTGTATGTGTTGAAATAGAACAGGCTCCAAAATTTGGCAATGACCAATAAAGGATTTATATGTATTAACAAAGCGGATTCAAAGCCACCGGCTATACTCTTTAAATATATCAGAACATTTTTACAGTATAGCCGCACGGCGATACTTCTCAGTTATATTCGAATATTTCTAAAGTATAGCTGTGCTCCTTAAATATACTCGAATATTTTAACAGTATAGCCGCTCGGCTGTACGCTAAATATATTAGAATATTTTAATAGTATAGCCGTGTGGCGATACCCAGCTATGAGGATATTAGAATCATTTCGGCCCTCTCCCGACGACCCTCGCTTCGCTTCGCACCGAAACAAACGCTCGCAAGCCAAGGTAGCGTTTCACCACTTCCCGTCCGTTTGGTTAGAGAGAAAAGAAGAGAAAATCAAAGATGCGAAAGTTCGATCCATGGCCCGTCTTCTTCAAGCGTGAGTGGAACCGAAATTGGCCTTTCCTGGTCGGTTTCGCCATCACCGGTACTCTCATCACCAAGTTTTCTCTCGGTCTCACTGGTACTCTAGCCCTCTCCCTTCCTCTCTCTCTCTCTCTGATTATGTACACATATTTACATACGCACACAAGATATCAGTAAGCTGTGTTTTGTTTTGATTGTTTCGGGGATGCCATAAATTTTGCAGAGGAGGACGCTAAGAATTCTCAGTTCGTGCAGAGGCATAAGAAGTACGCCTCTCAAACCCCAATCTCTTAATAAATTAAATTTCAACCCTATTTTGATTTATTATTCTTAATTTCTCAACCAGTAATGGATCCAAAATCCGATGCTCACTGCTAGTTAATTTTGTACCCATTTCCTTAATTGCTTGTAAATATGCATTTTTTATGTGAGTCCCTTCTTTAACAAAGAAGAAATGTGATTAATTAGTGATAGGGTTTGAGTTGCTGAAAAGACATCGTTTTTTGGTCAGTGTTGATATTTGGTGCTCTTGTCTTGGGCCATATATGGAAATTGGATCTAGGTACTTGTTACTATGTATCTTACATCCAGTTCTAAGGTGTTTCAGTGAGCCATCCATGATGAAGAGACATAGTTATCTTTGCCTCAAATTTGTTTCAAAGTCTTTTAAATGAATTCAGGCTTACATTTGGTCGAGTTACATAATCAGCAGTCACTGATGATTTCTATGAACTATTCGCATTTCCGTTTAGTTGATTACTCTGTTCGTAGTTGTTAATGTCTGCCCAAGTTTTGAAAAAGTTTTTATGATTTCCATCATAACAAAAGCATGAAATCAAGTTTTATTTGAGCTCTTGTTTGAAATAGTTTCCTACCCCCTCTTATCCCACACTCTCTCATCTTTCCCGTATGTTTCATAGAGTGTTGAAACAATGAGTCGTAGTAAGATAGTTCCCATGAAGGCCTAACATATTGGAAAACAAGTGCTGAAACTATAGGTGTAAAGTGTGTTGCGAGTCAACAATGTCTGAGGCCTGTCATCATTGTTCATCGTGTCACTTATCTATGACTAACAGTGATCTCTGATACCTTGCAAGTGAAAATCCACAAATGGTTGTTATGTTAGAAAATTACTATCTCCACACGGCCTTCAAACGGTATATTTTTGTTCAATCCACTGCAGTGAAGTGAGGATTAATGAGTACAGTGCTATATATGGTTCGGTAGTCAATAATATGTATTGACACCATCTGCTGATTAACCTATTAATGAAAACTTGAAACAAATGAACAAATTGGCTAAGCTGCTTACACGGTTCACTGCCGATCACGATACATTACCAGTTAATTCTAGTTTTGAAAATCCATATGGGTAAGAAACCTACATGTGCAAGCGAGATGCCTTCGTAGGAATCTGAGTCGAGATTTTTCTTGTCATAATTATTTCATACCAGCTGACTATAGTGAAGTAAAGCTTGCATATATGCTATAGTTTTTGTATTCCACCAATAATGATGGGCAGAGTGCTGTTTTTCTATATGTGCGTACCCAAGGTGTTCAATTTATTGATAGTCGATATTTGTTGTGGTTTTAGGTGAAGGCGCAAATGTTTTGCACCCAATCTAGATCAGCTTCAGTCGGCCAGAAGTGGAAGGGCTTTTAATAAATGTTTTTATCTTGGTTCTTTTCAACCTTGTGGTTCAAGATGATGTAGACGCATGGTGATTGGTAGAAGACTATGATACATATGTTCTAAATGAAAACTTTCAATTTGTTCAATGTATGCTGCTGCTTTTGACAGATTGAAATGCAGTCTTTAGGGCTGACTTAAAAACCTATATCATGTGACCACGATTCACGAATGTCGCTAAATGTCAGAGATGTTTGATAATAAGTTCGCTTTTCTACAATGATGATTCTATTTCACTGGATTTGCTCGATTTTGGTTAAGAAGTACGGTTTTGAAAATCACACTTAGATTATAAGCACGACCTTAGAATGGATGTTGATGAATTCTAATTCTCAACTTTGAGCTTAGATAATCAATTCTTCACAAATTTCATTTGAGTAATGTTAGAGATAACTTATTACACAAATTTTTGGATATCAACTGATGCGACAATGGTACATTTGTTTTCATTATGAGCCCTTTCGGATACTATTTATTCACAACAAATAAGAAGTTGCTACATCAGTAATCTTATTATTTTTGGTTCGACCAATTATTTTCACTTATTCAAGTTGGTTTGATTTCCCAGAGGAATACCTTTGGACAAGACGAGAAAATGAAAAAGGAAACACAAAAAAGAAAATAAAAAAAGAATAAGGTTTTTGGATGTTATTAAACTAATAATTTCAATTGGTGGGAACCTAAAACGGGATTGAAATTACCCAAAAATTCATAAATAATGTTTAACTACTAAGCCAACGAGGTTTAGTCTAGTGAAAAAGGGCTTTGACTCGCAGACTAGAGGTCTCAGGTTCGAACTTCCATGACATCATAGTTTTGTGTGTGTGTGTGTGTGAGAGAAATCCTCTACCTCTGTAATTTAGACTCGCTTGTACTCAAAAAAATGTTTAACTGCTAAAGGTCAAAATGCTTAAGCGATCCAATTACTGTAGAAATTGCAATTACGCACAACAGCCGTCTTAGCTCAGCTGGTAGAGCGCATGGCTTTTAACCATGTGGTCGTGGGTTCGATTCCCACAGACGGTGTCTTTTTCAATTTCGTATATCTTAATTATAATTTGAATATTAATCAATAAATCAATTTTATTTTTATTTATAAATGTCAAGATGAGCCATGGCTGACGATGGTCTCTGATTATCGTTGTGGTTTGCTTATCATTTTACTTCCCCTCTTTAATCTTATCCACCTGTAACTCCAAAACCCAAGCTTTGGCCATGAACTGAGCCCACCTCACCCCAATAAACCAACCCTTTGATACTTTTCGCTCAAAAATGGCGGCAGCAGCAGCGAGAATAAACTTCTTCTTAAACCCCATAAATCCCCTCAACTCCAAAGCCACCACCCATCTCAGGACCCGCCTCCACTTTCAGCCATCAAGAAGAAGACCCAGAGCTACGTCGTTTTGCACGCGTGCCTCGGCTACTCCCCTCCACGACGAAGCCGCCGCCAGTGACCCTTTTGTCCTCACCACTCCACTTTATTACGTGAATGCCCCTCCTCATTTGGGCAGCGCTTACACCACCATCGCTGCCGATGCCATTGCTCGCTTTCAGAGGCTGTTGGGTAAGAAGGTCATCTTCATCACTGGCACTGATGAGCATGGTGAAAAGATTGCCACTGCAGCTGCTGATAGTGGCTCCACACCAGCTCAACACTGTGACATCATTTCACAGTCTTACATATCACTCTGGAAAAACGTATTTTCTTTTACCCGCCTTTCGAAATTTACTATTTTGTTCAATTGATTGTTCAAATTGCTCTTATTTTCACTTTTATTGACTTAAATTTTTTGGGTTATTTGGTGATTGCAGTTAGATATAGCTTATGACAAATTCATTCGAACAACTGATCCCAAGCATGAAGCAATTGTGAAGGAGTTTTACTCAAGGGTTCTTGCCAATGGAGACATTTACAGGGCTGACTATGAGGGACTTTATTGTGTCAATTGTGAGGAGTATAAGGTGCCCTCTTATTCCATTCAAACTTGTATTTCTGGTTGTATGCTTTTTAGTTTTGGATAACCCTCTCAACTCTATTTGAATAACTTAAGCTTATTCCTTATGAAACTTTCTTTTTAGATGGATTTATTATATTACTTGTATTGATGACATAATATATCCTTGTGTTAGTTTTGATTCTGGAACATTGCCCTGGGTAATTTAAAGAAGTTGACTTGATTGCTTGTTGAGTGGGGATTATGTTGCTGCTCCTTTCCGTTTAATATATGTTGTTTGAATACAATGTCTTCATATCTACTGAGCTATTTTTCTGGAGTAGCTTGTGTTGTATACTTAATAATTGGTCTCATATCATTAATTCTAAATATTGCACAGGATGAGAAAGAACTGCTTGATAACAACTGTTGCCCTACGCACCTAAAGCCATGTGTTGCACGGAAAGAGGATAATTACTTCTTTGCATTGTCCAAGTATCAAAAGTCGTTGGAAGAAACTTTGGCAAAAAATCCGAATTTTGTACAGCCTTCATTCCGTCTTAATGAGGTTAGATATAAAGTACATTGGTTTATGTAACTTAAAGTTGTTTCTTTATATATGAAATTACAAATGTAATGTGTAGTACTTACCCTACAAGCCAATTGAGATTTCTACTGCCTGGGTTGCCAATGATCGTTTCTTTATTTGTTCTCACACTTCATCTTGTTAGTGCATATAGAGTTATATTTGATTAATTGGGGAGTGTGAAAAACGAAAATTGGAGGGCTGATAATATTATTCTTTCTATAATTTTATAAGTAACTAAAACAGGTTTTTCCTTTTCCTCAAGGTTCAAAGTTGGATTAGAAGTGGCCTAAGAGACTTTTCCATTTCTCGAGCATTAGTGGATTGGGGCATCCCTGTTCCTAATGATAGCAAGCAAACAATATATGTTTGGTTTGATGCTTTACTGGGGTAAAGTTCTTTCTCCCTCCCATTCCTCTTCCCCTATGTAACTCATAGTCATGTTGTTTCTGAAGCTGTGAGTACCTACTCAATATAGTGTGGTTTCATTATGTCATATATAAGTCCAAACATATGGCTGACATAGACTAATAAATAAGTTTTCAGACAACTTTTATAAAAAATAGATAGAAGATTAATTGTGAATCTGCTTTCTTTTAGCACTAGATGTTTCTTTACTTCTGGTTTCTCTATTTCTTTTGGTAGATGCTTACGGGAGATTATTTATGTGATGTATATGTTCCAAAATATTGTTAACAGTTATATATCAGCCCTATCTGAAGATACGGAGCAACCTGATTTGGAAAGAGCCGTTTCATCAGGGTGGCCTGCCTCGCTACACTTGATTGGCAAGGTATGGTGACTTCCATACTTTGTACATTAACTTTTTTCAGTTCACAAGTATATTCCTTTTAATAAGCTATCCTATTAAGTTATATTAAATCAAACTTCCAATGTCAAAGCATGACAGAGGAGGGGGATATAACCGGGGATATATAATAGAATTCTGTATGATAGTTGATGTTTCCTTATTCTTCTGTAGGATATTTTACGTTTCCATGCAGTCTACTGGCCAGCTATGCTGATGTCTGCTGGACTAGGCCTTCCTAAGATGGTGTTTGGCCATGGATTCTTGACAAAGGTATTTGAGCTATTTGAGCGTAGTATATATGATTGTTTCTTCTGGGAATAGATGTACCTGTAACTCCCTCGTGATTGAATTCCTCATAGACAGAGCTTTTGGTATTGGAATCCTAGATGAATTCTCAGTCCTGTAAACTTTGAGTAATGATCATGTCGACTGGAGTTTCTGATCCATTGTTAGGCATTGCAGCAGGTGTTCATTTAGCTATGTGTAACATTGTCTTTTGTGTCCAATATGAGAGATGCCACATGAAATTATAATGGTCTCTTTCAAAATTAATTGTAGATAGAAAGTTGATGTTACTAAATGGGGGTAAGTTGACACATTGTGATATGGATGTCATTTGTATGTTAAAATGACAAAACTCATGGTAATCCGAACTGTTGTTCATAGATTTTGTTCAGTCCTATTGATTATATATTTATAGCCTTAGCTACATGCACTCCGTTCCACTCATGAACTCTATATTTAAAATTGCTGAGTTGAAGTGTACCTCTCTGCAAAGAGAGATCATTGATGCTCATACAACTTAAAACGAAAACAGTACTGCGAGTAGTAGGCATTTTGAGTTTTCATCTCATGTATGTAATTTCATTTCATGCAGCAATGCTTTTTTATTTTTAAAATTATAGGATGGCATGAAGATGGGGAAGTCGCTGGGCAATACAATTGAACCAAATGATTTGGTTCATAAATTCGGGTCTGATGCGGTCAGGTACTTCTTCCTCAGGGAGGTGGAATTTGGAAATGACGGGGACTATTCGGAAGATCGTTTCATCAATATTGTCAATGCTCATCTTGCCAATTCAATTGGTATCTCTACACTGCGTCTCATTAGTATTCTTTGTTGGTTAATGAATGATAGTTTCTTTCCTATTTTATTCTCTTTGGAGCACTGAAGTTGTCTCTGCTTTGCAGGAAATCTGCTTAACCGTACTCTGGGACT
The DNA here is from genome assembly GCF_029339155.1 of Prunus mume. Lineage (NCBI taxonomy): Eukaryota > Viridiplantae > Streptophyta > Magnoliopsida > Rosales > Rosaceae > Prunus > Prunus mume. The sequence continues at coordinate 25,556,091 of NC_142702.1, forward strand.
TCTTAAGAAGAACTGCCAATCAACTTTGGTGGTTGATTCAAGTATTGCAGCTGAAGGAATTACATATAAGGACACTGTGGAGAAGTTGGTAAAGTTTTCATTATATTTCGAACATTATCAGGTTTCCCAAGCATGTTAAATTAGTTTCAGCCAAAAAAAATAGCATGTCAAATTAGTGGAATCACTTGATGTTTGAGGTGGCTTATGTTTGCAAGCCATGGAGACCCTTTTGCAATTGTGATTCATTTTTTGGTTCCTGGGACATCAAAATCCTGTATGCAACTGTTGCAACCTTTGACCTAGTTGTCCCAACACTTTCCGTACTTTTATAGGTGGAAAAAGCTCGGGTTCAGTATGGAAACCTCTCGCTATCATCAGCTTGTGAGGCTGTGCTAGAGATCAGCAATGCTGGAAATTTATACATGGATGAGCACGCACCATGGTCTCTTTTTAAGCAAGGGGGTGCTGCTTCTGAAGCCGCTGCAAAGGTTAGCATTACATAGATAAGTATGTGTCGGGTTGTCTGTTCGTGTGGTTTTGTATTTGCTTATTTCCTTCAATAAGGTCATTGGCCTGTTTTGCTTCAACACTCATTTCACCAACCGTTAAAGGAGGTCAAGTCTGGACCCGAAATGTAGGTCAAATAATGAACACATATATAGATTGGACTTGAGTACATTGTAATTGATGGCCAATGTATAAATTCAGTTTGATGAAAATCTTGTGTTTTTGGAGCAGGACCTTGTGATAATATTAGAAGCAATGAGGATTATAGCAGTTGCATTATCACCCGTCACGCCGAGTTTATCTTGGAGAATATATGGACAGCTTGGCTACTCAAAGGAACAGTTTGATGCTGCTACCTGGGTATCTCTCTGACACTTTTATAAATGTATTTTGTCTGGTTTCCAAACACTTTTTTTTATAAACTAACATGTGCCTTTGCACTGTAGAGCGACACCAAGTGGGGTGGCCTAAAGAGTGGTCAGGTCATGGCGCAACCTAAACCAATCTTTGCAAGGATTGAAACAACAGAAGAGCAAAATGGGGTTGAAGCACCTAAAAAGGCAGTCATGAAGGACAAGCTACCTCAAGCCAAACGGGTGGTGGAAGCGTAAAGATTCAATACTTGAAATGTCTTCTCTACCCCTCATGCCATTTTCCATTTTTCTCTTAAAAATCGTATAGGTTCATATCATAGATTGCTTTGCAACGTCTTTTATTAAGGATTACAATAATTTTGTGTAATGGTAATGACCAAATCATTTTTTTCAAATAAATCATCTTGTGAGGTGGGCACCCACGTACCCATTTGGTATTACGCAAATGGGTATTAACTGTACCCGCGCAGAAACGGGTACCCGACAGAAGCGAAGTGAAGTTTTACTCATTGGCGTTTGTGTATATATATCAACTCTTCATAACAAGACAGGAACCAATCTCAGTAGAGGAAGGAAGCTAAATGTTATAAAAGAAGGAAGCTTGTTGATATAAACTCAAATACCGTTCAAATCGTTTCAAGTAAAACCATCACAAAACAAAAATAGTAAACACCATTTATTCTTCTACTTGAGAAGGATAAGAAATGAAGATGTATCGCACAGTGAAGGCAAGCAAATATACAAAAATGCACCACCACCCTCACATTCTATGCTACTCCCCTCACTCGTTTTTTCACTTGTTTTTGGGGACACCAAGTCTTGTGCGGAAATCATCCTCCATGAGGGGAAGACCATCGCGCAACTTAACCTTCGGTTCCCATCCCAGCAGGTCCTTTGCTTTTGTGATGTCAGGCTTCCTCTGGCGAGGATCATCCGGCGTGTTCTCAACCATTATAATCTCTACCTTAGGATTGATGAGCTGCAAGTCACATGATCAAGAAATTAGTTACCCTTTTACACTTCATGGTGATGTTGAGGTGGTGAGAAGAATTGCAATTAATCGGCACGCCTTGCTGAAAAAAACAAAGAAAACGTACAAAAACCTACCTCCTTCACATTCTCGGCAAGCTCAATCATTGTAAATTCACCTGAAAATAGAAGTGTGTTAATATTGTCCATGAAATAATACTACAAAGCTAAATTAATTCCCTGTTAACCACACAGGCTTTGTATGATAACCTGGATTCCCAATGTTGATCGGTCCAGTGTTGTCTCCTTGCATAAGTCGAATAAGGCCATCAACCTTGAGCATTAAAATGTATGATTAATTTGTATAAACACCTGATGAAGACCTTTTATTTTTCCACGCGAACATGAATCAAAATAATAAAATCGTGCTTACCATGTCAGACACATAACAGAAACTCCGCGTTTGTGTCCCAGGAGCTTGAACAGTCAAGGGATCATCACTACAGAAATGGGCAACAAATATTTTAGCATTACATGGGTGGGGCAAGCAAAGTGAAAACTGCACTGGTTGTACGCCTCTAATAGGTGTACAGAACCAAACTAAGGCTTAGTAGAACTTACCGGATAGCTTGGGCTATGAAATTACTGACAACACGACCATCATCAATATTCATGCGAGGTCCGTAAGTGTTGAAAATCCTAGCAATCCGTATCTCTGTGAAGGACCGTTATTAAGCAAGAGAAAACAAAGAACAGCAATTTGAAGGAATACAAAAGCAATTAATATGTGCCTGTGATGAGCATTGAAAGAAGAAGAAAGGAAAGGAGAGGTACCTATCCCATGCTGCCTGTGATAATCAAACATCAATGTTTCAGCAACTCGCTTTCCCTCATCATAGCAACTCCTAACTCCTGTTTTATGTTTTCAAACACAAAACCAATTAATATGTGCCACAAGTTGGTGCAATTGACATTTTCACTATGAAAGTTTTTTTAAAATTTGTACGCATGAAAATGAAAAACCATACATCGCATTATGGCACGGTATAAATTGGAATGCAATGAAAGAAAGGTTTTAAGAGATAATAGAGCATATTATTCTTTGCCTCAGAAAGACAATATATACTCTACCCCAGAGATCAAAGGTAATGCAAATGTATTTGTTGTCAGTAGCTAGGATGAAACGCATACCAATTGGATTCACATTTCCCCAATAGCTCTCAGTCTGGGGGTGAATAAGAGGATCTCCATACACCTCCGAAGTAGATGTAAGCAAAATCCTGAATGAATTTCAGACCATGAGAAACGAACAAGATATCCACAGATGGCTATATCAAATAAGACAGAACGAGATTATCAAACCTTGCTCCAACTCGCTTGGCAAGTCCCAGCATGTTCAATGTACCAATGACATTTGTCTTTATTGTCTGTTACACAAGAAATGATCACATAAGACAATTATTCCACCTCCAATAATATTGGTACACATGGTTGCTGGATGCTTGTGAGAAAACAGCTTAACACTATATTCAACTCTTCACTGTTCTCAAATAAACATCAAATATTCATAGACGCACCTTTACAGGATTGTACTTGTAGAAGATTGGAGAAGCAGGGCAGGCAAGATGGTATATTTGGTCAACCTCAATTAGCAGAGGCTCTGTGACATCTGCATGAAGGAAAAATAATATTACCAAACAAAGTAAAGATATTTACCACTTGAAAATTTGCTTATACATCTGCAATAGGATATTGTTTAAGAAGATAATGGGGATATAAAACTACATATACAATCTCCACACACGCACACAAGAATCTTCATTTTTTCTTCTTCTTTGTACTGAATACACAGAAGCATCTTTAAAGTACAAGGTATTCTCTAATAAAGGGTCCACCCAACATGACCTATTAAAAAGACATACCATGACGAATAAGTTCAAATCTTGGATGACCAATCCATTTCTTCAGGTTGTCCTTTGAGCCAGTGAAGTAATTATCCGCAACAATCACCTGAAGAAAAGAAAAACAACACCAGGAAATACAAATATGTTGGTAAAGCATAAACACTTGGACATGTCAATTCTAATTCTTTTTATTATTAATAAAATTCTACCTCATTCTTTTCATTTTCCATCAATTTGTCCACTAGGTGAGAGCCAATGAATCCAGCTCCTCCAGTAACCAAAATTCTCATATTGGCCTGCCATCAGATGAATAAACATTTGAATATACATAAATTGCCACAAAAATATGGTGCAAAACAGCACACTAACGCGGTAGATCAGTAACTGACCAAACTGGTTTAAAAAGTTGAAAATAAAAATAATGCCACTTGGCCAGAGATGTTACCTGAAAGAACTTGGCATTTCTTAAAGGAGAGGGGTTTGGAGGTGGTTTTGGGGTGGCTTGCTGATCTCCATTTGTAGCCATTTGTTAAACTTCTGCACTCCAGACAATCAAAACTTCTACATTTTAGATCAAATACACCCACTACCAACACACAATCTCAGATTCCAAAATGAAATCAAACTTGACAGAAAATATAAAGACAAAACTTAACACTCAAAACACATCATTCAGCAGAAAAATTTACAAGAACCCAAATAACAACTATGAAAAACAGATGAAGAAAGCAAAGATCTTTTTTCTTTTTCAGATTATGAACTGAACAGCAAATCAAGTTCAGATCACCTGTCTGTTGAGAGCAATCCCCAATTCCCCAAGCTGTTAATGAGTGCAAGTGTGGTATGAGATAATGAGAGGGAGCATTTATATACAGAATGCATATGGGGTCAAATTGAATTTAAAAAAGAAATTTAAACTTTCGGAATCAAACAACCAAAAAAATAATAATAAATTAGTTTACTACCAAACTACCAACTAGAAGAGAGAGAGAGAGATGAACGATGCTTCAAAATCACGAAAATTAGGTAGTCATCAGAAGCTTCTCTACAACGAAACTAAAACCCCACACCACTATTATTTTCAGATCTGAAATCTAAATCTCACACAAACCCAACAATTTTTTTCAACCCAAAAACAAGAACAAGAAGAAAAAAGAAAAACAAATTGAGTAATTAAAAAAAATTAAAAAATGATGCTCGACATGGATATATATTAATACCTTACAGAAAATAAACAAAACTGGTGGTGCTTTCTCCTCTTTGCAGTGAAGGTGAAGGCTCAAAGGTGTGAAATTTCTAAGGTTTCCTACACAACATCGAACACGAACACAAACACATGTAAAATCCAAACATATATAATGTCCTTGTTTGAGATGTAACCGAAATTAACGGTGCTTCGAAGATTTGGAGTTTGCAGAAATCAGTGCATGACACGTCATCGCTTACTAGTTTCCGACTCTGCTCATCTCCAGTTGTTTTCTACTTCGTTCTGTTGAGTTACGGTGTGATAGTCCACACGATATGTGCGGTAGGCAGCCAATGAGGAACTGCCTTTCAAGAATAAATAAATTCTACTGCTCTCCCTTTTCCGTGAACTGGATATTTAAATCACTTTTTATTGTCTTATTCTGTTAAAAGGCTTGTTTTTCTAATTTATGTTGGCTTTCTATTTGAAAAGCTATCATTTTTCACTCACTTTTAAAAATAAAATAAAGTAAAATACAAATTTCAATGGATATATTTAACTTGGATTTTTTTAAATTATTTTTAAAGGTGGATTTTTTGTTATTTTATATTTTTTTTGAAAATTACTCTAATGTACGTTGATGAGAACCAAGTCCGATACAAGGTGGCGAAACACACACACTCTAACTAATTGGTCTAACTCACATATAATTCTTAAATTTTTACTTTGATTGCTACCATTTTTACTAACTTTTTTTTAAATAAAATTTCTAAAAGTATAATAGTCTTAGTAGAATTGTTAATTTATTACTGGGGAATTATCTTACCGTCGGTGGTGCGCGAAACGTGGGATAGTTACTCTTTCAGGTGGGACCGTGGGATGGCTAAGAAGTAGGGCATTTTTGTCCATTTAAATTTATTTTCCAAATATTTCTCTCTTTGGCTTTTCCAAAATGTCCAAATTGTAAATCGCCACGTCAGAAAGAGATGAAATTGTTGCAATGGTAAAGTTGACGTACATGGAAGTCTGTGAACGTCCACGCAGAAGAGTTATCCGCAACGTCAGCTCCAACGCATTGCGTTTGACTTGTTCATCGGACGACTACAACCAGCAAGTGAGTTTTGAATAAAGAAGTTAATTTTGAACTAAAGGACAACCTCGTGGCTGTAGTTTAGTGGTAAGAATTCTACGTTGTGGCCGTAGAGACCTGGGCTCGAATCCCAGCAGCCACAGCTGGTTTTAGTTTTTGTGAATTTTTAAGACTGAGCAAAATATTTTAGAGATATTTAGTTATATACTCATTCTAAAATTTTATATATGATTTTTTGTATTTCATATATAATTTGAGTTCCTATATTGAGTATAATAGTGAATCTCCCAATATTTTAGCACCCTAATCTGCAATTCGACGATCAAATTAGAAATATATAATTAATCCTTAACTTAAATATTTATCGGATAATTCTCCTATTATAATTTTCATTCCATTTGTTTTTCTTTATGCTCAACACCCAAGTTTGGCCGCATTCCATTTGTAGTCTGCAACGACTAACATGCTACTTTAATTTAAAATTGAAATTCAACATCCCATATGGACCACGGTAGTCTATCAGGAGCAACGCATAAAGGCCGCAAGCCCATACTAACATGCTCTGGATGGTGCATAAGTCCATATTTAAATGGGCCAAAAATTCGGGCCAGAGTTGACTTGTTTTGATATTTCGGGTCGGAGCGAGAAGGTGAATAAAAAGGCGGTTTCTTTTCCGCTTCACCTACGTATCTCGGTTACATTTCAAAGTTGGGTCTTGCCATTGACGATCTGTTCGCAGATTCAGGCGTCTTCGCATTTTATCTTCACGAAGGTACTTTCTCTCTCCGTCTGATGCAGATCATATGTATGCATATACGTAGCGTTAACATGAAGCTCCCATTTTCAGATCGTTTACGAGTTTATAGCATGTAGTTGGAATTTCGATTTCTCTGTCGTGGTCACTGGTCAGTTTAAAACCCTAGCAATTTGGTGGTTTTTCAGTTTTTTTTTTTTCTTAATGCTGAATCAATTCACATTCATAAGTTTGTTTAAGATATTAGTTTTGGAGTATCGAGTACTTAATGATCGCATAGCGGAGTGGATATCGCATTAGACTCCGGATCTAAAGGTCGTGGGTTCGAATCCCACTGCGATCGTCTACCCTCTTTATACATTTCCTTTTTTTTTCCTCTGAAAATTTTGTGGGGTATTCCTCACTGGAAGACAATTTAGAGTTTTGTTTTTATTCTGGGTAGAAAAAATGGAAAAAGACACGGCTAATTTGCTACTGGTAAGTGACAATAACTGTTTTTGGTGGGTTGGAGAGAATATGTTGTCTTAGTAGCTTTCATTCCTTTAAAGAAATGGAAGATAAATGTTTGGTTCAGAAGATTCTGGTTACCAAGTTATTCTGTATATGGCTATGTCACATTGAACATATGGTTTAGCTTCATCTACAATGATGACACACAACATTATGGTATCCAGGAAAAAAAGGGTACTTTTTTTTGTTGATGCTAGCTATAGATAAAAGAGACTGAGAATATTTACTAAGGATGGGAGTAGATAGTCTTTTTTTCTGGATATGATAAAGATATGTTCACACCAGGAGACTGAAGATTCCTATCCTCATTGGTGAAGTTTTATGAACAAGCAATGTGCTGAAAGTAGCCAAATAGTATTTGGTGTGACTTAATATGTACATGACTGCTGGGTTCTTCTCTTACTTCTTACGTACTGCATCTCTCATTTTCAATAATTACCAAGGAATTGTTGTGTATGCTATACTAAAATATCTTAATTAGTGAACAAGACAAGACAAGATGCTGAAAGCGGATCTTATTTTTGCCATTCTAAGCTAGACATTGAGGAATATTATTCAGATTGTAGAGAACCCACATTCAACAAAGGAAGCAGAATAGAGGAATGATATGATTGAATTTATTCTTCGAAAAGAGGCCTGATAGAGGAATTTATTCCCAATGAGTACAGATTCCTCTGGTCATGTTTTGATGTTTGCTACGAAGCAAAGTGCCTTTGTACACTATCAAGATTTATGTAGATATCTGGTTAGTTTAGAATTTGGGTAAATTACTTTGGAGATTATTTAATAAAAATTTGATATCTGAGCATGCCTTCTCAGACCTCATTTTCTCTGTTATTCCTTGTGTAATTGGGCATTAGAAGATGCACACACACACACCTTGCCTTGTGTTTGTATTCAGGCAACGTACAGGTAACCGATCCACTAAGGTTGATCTCCATGACAAAGTTGGTTTCCCCTTGCAGTTTTATACCTTTTCCAATTGACTACTGCATAAATTTGAGCGAATTCAATTATAGCTTTCGAGTCAGGATTGTGGAAAGCAGTACAAACGCTTTTGTTATAATTGCTGCTAGGCACTATTTACATGGAATATTCATAAATTATTTGTGTGGTGTGTGATATAGATTGTGCTGTAAGCATGAATTATGTCCACTGCAGAAATGATATGAAGTTCTTTAGTATAATACTAATTTACTGGGTTGTGCTTGTCTTCCTGACAGATGATTGACGATCAAGGCCTGGGGATTGTTGCCAACCTTCTTGGCATCTTCATATTTCTTCTGGTGATTGCTTATCATTATGTGACGGCAGACCCAAAATATGAGGGCAACTGAAACTGGCATTGTTTGTGCTAAAATGAAGAGACCTTATGTCACTCCCGGAAACATGTAGATGACACAATGTAACTTTTCAATTTTGTTAGCATACCTAAACAGGCTCAAGTGGAAGTTTGGTGTAGCTGATACTTTTGCTACTTCTCAACACAACCATCATCTTCCTATTATGTCTAGAAACTAATGAAGGTACTTAACAGTTTCTATATTTATGACATGGATTATGTGTAGAAACTATTTTACATGAGTAAAGTCTTCCCCTTTTTTTTCATAAATAGTTTTTTGTAATCATATGTTTTGTGATGTGAAATGGATTCTTATCTTGTCTTGGACAGTGAAAAAGACCCTCTAACTACCACTCAAACATTCAATATTAGTACTTGATGAAATGAAATCAATTCAATGATAACGGCGGCACCAAATTTTTACCCCAACTTTTATTTACTACTCAAATGAATTCTCTATGCAAAGAACATCTATATAATTAAATTTGCTATTGCCAGTGAACCGCCTTCGAAAGTGGATTTTTATAGGTTTTACATGCATCAACAGTTTGAAAGTGAATTTTTATAGATTTTACATGCATCAACGGTTAGAAATCCTCGACACGCACCATACCATCTCCCAATAATCATGCATATTGATTGCAAGTGAAGTCCATAAAATTGAGAAGAAATGCTTAAAGAATACACGACTCTTCTCTCCCTATACACACACAGACCCGCGAAAATACACTGAAAATTGAAAAAGCTGCACCCACTGGCCAACACACCACATCCGCATCACATCACATCATCAGTCACTCCGTCTCAAAATCAAGAGTACGGCCACACAGTAAGAACTCACCACCTCAAGGCACCCAAATATTCCCTCAGCAGTACTCTCTCTATCTAAAGATGAAAACGAGAGCCCTTGATAATGAAGCAGGCGACCCGGAAACCCGAGAGCAGAGACGAAAAGCCCAGGAACAGAAACCCGACAAAGCCCAGGGCGATGGCCACGTCCGCCTGTATGCAGAACGCGTTCCAAGCCGTACACGTGTCTCTCCCTTTCAAAACCCTCGCCAACGCCGTTCCCGCCGAATCCGCAGACAGCAACAAGTACGCGAACACCTACACGATCACGTCTCCTCCCGTTAAGTTTCCTTTTAATAAACTTTTAAACACTAATTAATTAAAAGGGTATGCTAAAAGAGAGTGGCTGTGAAGGACCTGATCATGGCCGAAGTCGAACCAGACCTGTAAGACCTCGCTGAAGAGAGTGGCTCCTCTGGAGATTTCCCAAACCGAAGCCACCATTTCGAAGAGAGAGTAGAGCGCCACTATTGCATTCGCTCCCACTACCAATCTGTCCAGGTTTTCCCAATCAATTTTCCGGTAAAATGTCTGCCTGTTTGGCTACTGAGAAAGTGCAGCAAACGCGATCCCAAAACAAATTCCTATTCTGTTTCATCATTATGTTGACTCAGAAAAATTGAATCTTTCTTCGAAGAAGTATTAGCTTTACTTTTCGAAGGACATGTTTTGAAAATTGAGCTAAACGGCGCCATTCATTTAAAAAGAAAAAATTTCACCTTTTTCTGTTTTTGTTTTTTTCTCTTTCGGAATTGCAGTGAATTTCTCGGCAGCCAAACAGAGTGAGAGATTTAAAAAAAGACAGAAAACTGATGTTGAAATTAAGGAACTTCAAATATGAATGAATTGGAAATAGTTGTACCTGAAGGCGTCGAAGTGGTACCAGCGAGGGGAGTTGGGGCCGCGAGAAGTGGAGAGCATGAATATGAAGGAAGCGAGAGAGAAGCTGAAGGAGGCGATTCGGAAGACAAGGATGAGATAGTTGAAGCGCCTGAGCTTCCGTAGCGAGACGGTGGAGTGGAAGGGATGGTTGGGGATCGGGTACGGCGTCGTCTCGCCGTTCCGGTGAGGCTGCTGAGGAGGAGAGTGCATGGTTGTTGAATTGGTTGTGTTGTTGTTGGTGGAGGAGTGGTTCAGAGTACAAAATCATGGGGAAAAAAAGTGTGGGTTTTTGGAGAAGAAGATGAGATGAGGAGGGGAGAGAGTTGAAGCAGTCACGGGTTGATGAGGCGAGAGTTCCATGGGAAAATTTGAAAATTTGAGATAAGGCCTAATGAGTGATATGAGAGAGAGGGCTATGGAGACACAAGACTCTTAAGCCAGCAGACCAGCCAAAAAAGAGAGAGAAGGAAAGTGTGAGTGTGAGAAAGAGAAAGACACAGAGAGAGAGAGATAAAGCAAGGAAAAGCTAAAAAGGGGTGTGCTTTGGAAAGACAGCAAGAGAGAGAGAGAATAAATAAACAGAGGAGGGAGAAGGAGGAGCAGGAGAAGGCAGAGACATGAGAGGAGGCAGGAAGAGTGTGTGGGGTCATGAAATGTAATATGGGGGGCTTTCAGCTTTGCTTTTACTCTCTCTTCTGTTTTCTTTTCCTTTTCTTTTTGGTATTTATTTTTCTCCACAACATCTTTTGGGTTTCTTCTATAGAGATCAAAAAGAGGACATATAATCTTATGCACCAAGACTCAGTTATATTTGTACACCCACCCATGCCATGACGGAATCTTCCTAGCCCTGCAACCAATCAATACAAATACAATTTCCAAACAAAATCTTTTCACATCCAAATCCACTCCAATCCAACCCTTGTTACATCATTTTTAGAATTTCCTTCCTCTGTTTTTCTCTGCATTGCAAATACTGTCTGGTAAATGTAATGTGTGTGGTTCTAATAATTTCATGTAATCAGTTTTGCCCTTGATGAAATTCCCGTGACAATCATTAAATTGGTGACAGACAGAAAGATGATGAACTGGTGGCACTGGCAGGTAAGACACTGCTCAAAGTCGTTTCAAGTCGAGTTTTCAGCACCTCACCAACTTCATATTTTTTTAATTTTGTTTTTAACGTAATTGAGACGACCATAATCTATTGAGTTGCAAAAAAACTTATATGAAACAGGAATAACAAAACAGTGTTATCACCGTTGCACACAAGTGTTTCTTGTTTAGTCAATGATCAGGTAAAGATTTCAAACATATCAATCAAATGATGGGCTTCCAAATTTGACATTAAAATTCCACGTTCACTAATTTAATCCTGATTTCATATTTGACTTTGCAAAGTACCACTAATATATAAAAAAACCACATAAAGCATTCACAAAAGTCAACAACACCTGCGCGAGTTGAAGAAAAATCAAAATATATAAACCTTATAATTATCCAAATCTCTTTCCCTGAACTGGTGCAGCAACATAAGTATTCATTGGATGCAAGAAAGGATCTAGTTGCAAAACAGCACGTTCCTCAAACAGAACAAAACTTATAAGTGTTTCTGGCCGCATGATCTCTAGCTAGTTCTGTAATGACTTATAACATTTCTTGTGACTTTCTGACATTGCGGCCTACTTTCTTCTTGAACTCATCCCTGTTGTCTCTCCATTCTTTCTGCAACACATAATCAACAACATGTGCCAGCAGATTAGCAAGCTACCAGCATCTTGCATGACATTAAAAAAGAAAAAGATAATGAAATCAACAAAAAAATAACATTGGGGTGGTGTTGGGAAGAACAACTACCGCAGCTTCAACATTCGCAGGAGATTCATCATTAGGGCTTGAAAGCATTGATATTATACTCAAAACAATGCTCTCAACCTGCAGGTTAACAGCAAATTTGTCAGTAGAGCCTCAACAATAGGACCACAGTAACTACATTCATAGAACAATATGGATGCATAAAAAAATATAAGAAAATGCCTGGCACATTGGGTTTGTATGAGTAAACCAGAACCAAAGCAAACTGTGTTAAAAGTGAAAAATCAACAATTTACAACCTGTTAAATCAAGTCATGCATCTCTAAAATTTAGGTGGAAAGAATTGATTGCGAGCTGTGCATTTGATAATATAGCATAAGCATAGCAATAATCTTTTCAGTTAAACAGAGTCATATATAAACAAACGCATCACCAGTTCACCACGATCTTCAGTATATACTACTATATTTGAGGCAGTAGAAATGGTTGTTTCTTACAACCATTCCAAAGTCACTGTTCGAATCCTTCAGCTTTTTGCATCCCCAGTTATAAAAAAAAATAACTGATAACATTGCCTTGTAAAAGTTGGAGTTGTTCCCACCACCAGTGCCATTGATTAAAACCCTACTATTCAACCCAACTTTGCCATAAGCACCTAAAACACTAAGTAGTCCAATGTTAAAAAGCCACAGACCTCCAAAAATGAGGCAAGAGTTGAGGCTTAAATATCAGGTTGAAATAATGAGGCTCAATTCTCATGTAGGAACTGAGTACATCATTGGAAAATTCAACTATCATATTTGATCCAGATGCCGCATTCCCTCTTTGCTATCCCTTACACTCTTCATTTGAGCACTTTTCCCCATTGAAACCTACAGCAGGTTCAGACTATATCATTCAATCTGTCATTTCTGGACCAATTGAATAAGAACAGATGAATTTCCTCCAAAAAGCATGGATTTCACTATACTTACTATAAGGTTGTCCTATCTCATAAAATCTCTCCTTGAGATGAAGGAACACGAAGCAAACTAACAAGAGGTTCATGGTGCTATAGTACATACAAGAATAACTAATAATTAGGGCTTCGCCAATTGAGCAATGCATTAGTTTCCAATGCATCATGCAGGTAAAAAAATTACTGCACAATATAATAATCAGCCTGAACCCAACCCAAGCAATCTTGTCTAAGCTAGAGTTGTGCTAGGGTTTAGGAACAAGCACCTCAATATGGGCTTAGGTTGAGATCCACAGGGATATTGTACAATTCAGTCCTGCAGTGATCTCATTTCAGCCCTTACAGTTAGCCACCACCAAGCTGCACTGCCAATTATAACTGTCATCAGATGGTCAAGTCAGTGTATTAACAACACACAAACTCAATCAGTTACCATATGTGTATATCTCCAAGTTTTTCACTCTTTATCCAAAAACAATGTGCAACTCATAACTCCGAATGACAGATTCCTCATCCAAAGAATTAGCCTTCTAATAACTGAATGCTATACACTTTAAACAGAAAGGGGAAAGCTCAATGCACAATAAACTACAGAATTGATTCAGTTCAGATAATCACAAACGTAATACAGTTGCAAGCAAACTCTGCACCCTAAATATACACTATTACAACTACAGCGAAACAAGTGAAACCATAAGAGCCAGAAAGTAACATGATTTTTATTCCACATGATGCACAGAAGACATAAATAATGACAGAATGAGATAATGCATCTTGGCATCTTAAGACCATACCGTATGGACTGGATTCCAGCGCTCAGTTGCAAGCTCGTAGCCATTTGGATCGTCACCAGGGGAATGAAGAATTGAAATACAAACCTTCCCATCAGGGTAAACTGCAATATATAGAAACTTTCAGGAAGCATGACCATGATCAACTAGAGGGAAGAAGCAATATATAAAATTCAATTCAAAAACAATATACAAAATACAGTAGTTACCGTTGGGGTGCCACATCTCTGAGGTAAACCGTACTGTAGGAGGGTTGTTCGGGTAATCCTCAGGGAAGCTCATGACGGCATTAAAGAAACCACCCTCACTGCAGCAGAGGAATTATATAAACCAAATATCCAAAACTTTTTTTTGGGTTCAAAGAATGCATGAAAATGTTTTATAGGTCTGCCCAAAAACTAAGAACCACAGTAAAATAGGTGAATTTTGTGACCAGCTCCATTAATAATCAGAACCCAGAATCCCGAATATGATAGAGCAAAACTAAACATATGAATTCAAACAAGCCCATATAGTCGTATGAAAAAGAAATCAGCATGTTAAAGAAACACAAACATGCACAGCAACACAAAGGTCGGAATTTGATTATAATGAAAGCCATGTTTCAAAGAAAGGGAAAAAACAAACGAAATCGGGTTACATACTAGAGAGTATCGGGTGGGCCAATAATTGTGACGCTCCATTCAAAGATGTTTTCTTCAACGACCAAACCTGCCGAGAATCCATCCACTGGGTGTTTGCAGAGATCTACATAAATAAATAAAAATTTAAACTTTTTTGCTTTAAAAAAACAGAGTGTAAATTTCAATCAGTATATATGGTTCAAATCCAAAATGAATCCAATTGCCAAAAACGGTGAAAAAGAAAAAGAAAAAGAAATATTTAGATTATGGTGTGACCTTTGAGTTGCTTCTGAAGGAGGAGACTGGCTTGGGACGCAGGTTGCGTAGCCATGGAAAACGCAGAGACAGAGAGAGAGAGAGAGAGAGAGAGAGGGGATGGCTTGGCTGCTTTTGAGTTTGGGTTATATATAGAGATTAGAGAGCACCGAATTTTTAATTTTCGCTCAACTTTCTGTTTCGAATCAATCGAACAATTACTTATATTTTGTCCAAAAAAAAAAAGAACAATTACTTATACGATAAATAAATAAATAAATAAATAATCAACTCAACAATTTAAGTCAACACTTTTACCGATGCCACTTATTACCTTGTAATTTTGTGATGGCAAGCATATAAATACGAATTACTTTGCTAGATACGTCACTTGTTCATAGCCCTAAATTTGTTCTTTTGCACTTAAATTCGAATATCTTTTTTATAAATTAGAATAATTTATAATATGTTTACTAATCAGGAATTGAATTCCAATTTTTGGAGAATTAACTTGTTATGAATTCATATTTTTAACCAATTATATCCTCACACAATTTTAAATATTCCAAATTTGCCATCAACTTTAACCCAACAAGGAGAACATTTTAGTAATTAGCACCACTTCTACCCTAATTCCATATGATTTAGTAAACAACTGCCATATGAATCTAGAATCTAACTCTCTTCAATCCATATAGATTAGTAAACAACTTCAATAGGAAAAAAACCATATCTCCCAAAAAACCCTCCTAGAGCCGTTTTCACTTTGAGGGGGGAGGAGGCCCTTGTTCTTCCTCTCCTCTCCCCTCTTTCTCTTCCTCCTTCTCTTCTCCAGAGACAAATGGTTTTCTCTCATAGGCGATTGTGATTTGTTCTGATTTTCCTCTAACCATCATAGGCGATTGCGTCTCAACATTGGATCTCTACCTGCGTTTTGACGTCGGATCTCTACCACCATTTTTTTTGCGGTTTCTTTATGTTCAGAATAAGTCACAGAGACTCTGAGGTTCTCTGTGAGTTTTCATCCTTTGTGAGCTTTCTCTCCTTTGTGAGAGCTTTTCACCTCTCCTTTGTGAGAGCTTTTTATCTCTCCTTTGTGAAAGTTTTATTTGCATTGTTATGGCTTGGTTTTTTCAAGCTTTGTCTATTTTTGATTATTCTGAGTTTGCAATCTTAGTTGGGATGCATATGCTAGAGTTTATTCGATCATGCGTGATCGTTAGTAGAGGCGCACTAGATTGTCTTAATTTTGTTGTTCGACCGCTCCGTTATTGTAATCACCCTTTGTGGTTAGTTTGTTTTGGCCTCTTGTGGCTAATGGTTTTTTTGGCTGAATTATGAATGCAATCCTAGAATTTCTCCAAAAAAAAAAAAACTTCAATAGGAATTCGGAATCTAATTCTCATGAATCCAATTCCTCCTCAATTCAATTCCTCATAATCCGATTACGAATTAGTAAACATATCATTAATAGTTAAGACTATCGTTTATATAAATAAATAATTTTACTAGTAATTTTTAAGTGTTTCGGGTACATCACGTGGTTGGTGTACCATCAAATAGACATAGGACATGTGGAATATTTCCAATACAGCCAACCACATGTCATAAAAAGCAATGTAGTAAGTTGGGGAATAATTCCACATATTCTATGTGTATTGGATGGTACACCAGCCACGTGATGTACTCGAAACATATAAAAATTTCTCTGATTTTACCCATAATTTGTAAGTTTAATATTACATTTGTTATAAGCAAGAAAATGTACTTTAAATAAAGACACGTGAGATGAGTTTTCTTAATAATATAGAAAGATAGAGAGACACGATACTACACCCAATTTTCCCAAAAAATAAATTAAATACCTAGGGTTTAGAATGCATAATGGAAAAGAACTCGTGCCAAGCAAAGTCCTAATACATAAGAGGTCAATGGTCGAAAGACATCAAACAACTATGAAGATCAAGTCTAGTTAGAGTCCTAAAGATAATTTGGGCCACTAATGCATAGTCAAGGCCTTTATAAACAAGAGAGACATAACAATGGAAACGCAATGTCTCTTTTTTAAAGAGTTTTTATATTTAAACCCACTTTTTTTTTTTGTTCCCTCCAACTTCTAATTCAAATTTTCACAATTTCTAATAAAACTCCACTTTCTTTCCAAACTACCCCTAAATACACACCCATCAAAAAAGAAAAGAAAAATTTAAAAACTCATCAACCTCACACCCTACACACGAATCCTAAGATCTTCAAGTTCATCTTGCAGTTTCATACCAACATTTTGCAGGCATTACTACATCATTATTCTTTTGCACCCTAATGCCATGTTCGGTACGCCTCATTGGATTGGACTAGGTTAAATAACATTCGAAACCCTTGTTTGGTAAGAGACGGGACTAATTTAAATGAGACTGTATAGTCCAATAGTGAAAAAACGCCTCACTCGCTTGTCTAATACAGTGAGCCTAAAAAGTGGTTCGCTAAATAGAACATGTGAATCCAACGCCTCTTTTTAATAAATATCATAAATTTATTTGTTTTCTTTTAATTATTGTTTTAGATATTTGAATGGTTTTTTTTTTTTTGCAGCATTTATTTATTTTAGATAAAAATCGTTAATTAAATTTAAATATTACAATAATTATTTTGATATTGCATAATCAAAGTATAGTAATTTACAAATGTTTGAAATTTTTTTTTATTGAAACAAGTTTAATAATTGATGTGATGCTTTCTTTATTGCGAGCAATTTTTACCTTGTCAAATTATATTTTTCAATTTGAAGGCAAAAGTCAAATATACAAAAATTATACATATATATATAATTTTAATTATTGTTTTACTTGGTTCCTGAAAAACCTAGAATTATATAGAGTGATCTTAGCTCCTTTAACAATGTTTCGACAAACTAAGATTAATCTTGAGAAGCCAAAAAATAAATACCATAATTTTATTCTTCATTGGAAAAAAAAACAGAATTTTATTTGTTTTCTTTTTATTATTGTTTTAAATCTTTTTCTTTTTTTCCAGATATTGTTATAAATCTTTGAATTAGGTTTCCTTGTAGGTCAATATTTAATTCAGCTTAGGACAATCCGAGCTAATCCAAGACAGTCTCAGGATTTAGTCCAGTTTATGACAATTCACCGTGCCAAACGACCCCTAAATATTTTACAAGTAATAGCTTACAAGTGTAGTCGTTCTTCATCAAGAATTTTGTTCTGCTTTGAAAAACGGATCTAGTACATGGTATTTTGATGTATATTTTCTTATTATATATATATATGTTGTACATGGATGCATTGAACACTATGTTTATATTATTAAGGGCATTATGTCAATTTAGGAGACAAATAAAAACAAGCAGCATAAGCGTGGAAGAAATCTGCTAATAAAAGAAAGAGAGGGAGAGAGAGAGAGGTGAGGAAGGAACGCAATGCCAGGGGAAATCGTAATATCCATTCCATCCCTATCCATCTATATTACTCTCGCAATCCCAATTTAGGGTTTGTGAAGAGAAGATGAGAGTGTAGTAGGCTTCTTGGATTGAAAGAGAAAAGTAATCTGGCAATAGGGTGCATAGGAGTTTGTGTTTTTCTAAAACTTAATATGAAGAGTGGTAGGGTGTGTGTATAGATGTATTAGGGTTAAGTATTAAGTTGGATGGCCTTTTTTTTTTTTTTTTATAATCTTTTTACACAATAATAAAACTTAAGAGCCTAATGATTTAAGTATTGGGGTGAACAAAAAAAAACGTGGGGCTGAAATAGAAAAACTCTTTTTAAATGTCTTGACTTTTAGTCTATCAACTTTAGTTCCAAGTTCTATAATTCATGCCAACGAGGCCTACTCTAGTGGAAATGGACTTGACTTACATATCAATGATCTCAAGTTTGAACCTCCATAGTACCTTGACAATTTGTGTGTGAGAATATTCCCCTCCTCCAATATCGTTGGTATAAAAATAGTTATATAATTCATAATTGCTTAGTTCGATTGTCAATCTGTATTAGCTTTCATATTGAAGAATAGCCCATGGTAGCACCATTGAATGAGCAAAGAGAAGCCTATGGTAGCACCTAGCACACAAAGTGCGGTGGGAGATCGAAGAATTGCAATGTGTGCATCACTTTATTCTGATTGGTACTCTTTTGTTTTTTTGGTTCTCCCTTCAGTAGGTAAAGGAGGAGGAGAAGTTAGGACAACATTATATAACTGATTTGGACTTGCAATCTTCTGAACAATGGAGCATCAAACAAAAGGCACTTGTTAGAGTTAAGGGCCTTATTGTAATTGGATTGACTTCACAACTTGTAGACTTGTAGTATGGCAAATATATAAGATATGGTCATATCTTGTAAGGCCTCCTTTTCTGCTCAAGGAAAGTGGAGGATCTTGTTTCTTTCTTAGCTTGTGCCAATCCTTGATAAAGAGAATCCAGATTCCATAGTAACCCAACCCACTATGCCAACCAAAAGGTTGTGTTTGAGGACGAGCTTAGGAGAAAAATGAATGGTTGAAAGGGTGTCTATAGAATATGGCCGACTTTCTTTGTTTTGATAGAGGGAGTCTGAAAATTTTCTTTCACAGACGAAAGATTTGAAATTGAGATATCTTCTAACATTCGAGAGGGAGATAGCATTGTGAGCTTGTAATGAATCACTAACTGCAACTACCCCAAATTCTCAGAAAATTTGTAAACTTAATCAGCTTACATGTCTATATTTCAGGCTAGCTACGGGGGTGCCTGCAGTTGTAGGCCACACCAATACTTGACCTGGCTTGGACTTGAGAATTAGGACAAGTTCAACTCAACCACAAGCATAACAGGAACCCAAAGCAAAACAGCCAACCAACTTTGAATAGGAAAAAGCTAAATCAGAATATAATCAAAACCTACCATATAAATTATAATCCAGACAGAAAAACCATGTCCATATTAACGGTTCTAATTCATTATAAATTGTCTCATTGGGGGTCAACGCAGGCAAGAACCATCATTGCTATGGAGAAAATTCTTGTCCCTTACAAGACATGCCCCACTTTAGGCACCTTTTTCTCTTGCAAATACTGTACTTCTTGAAAGAGCTGCAGCGGCCCTTTTTTAATTTATAGAACATATTTTTCTAATTTTTTTAGTTAATTTAATTCAAATCTCTTGGTAATTAATGACAATACAGTACACTTTATGTATAATTATGATATGGTCACCACAATAATGGATGAGAAGTCAACACACAATGACAATTGACCAACTGCTTATTAGCTTGACTCTGCACATATACAGCATTGGATTCCCAGACATGTTTTGGATGATAATCCATACTTTTCAAACTAAGTTATGATTAATTTATGAATAAGTGAACTCCGTTATATATATAAATGTAGTTCTGCATGCTTTCCTATGCTCCCATGCAAATTAAAACAATCACATGCCAAAGATGAAGAGGAAGCAACTTCTTCTTCTTGTTTTTGCACTTCTCATGCTTATAGCTCCAGATGCAGCAGAGTCAGGCAAGTCCTTAACTTGTAAATTTGCTAATAATATGAGATGTTGAAGGTCAATGAAAAACCAAGTTAACACTTTCTCCTTTGTTTCCTTCTGATGCTTGCTTTAGTGCTTGAATTTGAAACTGCACCAGCAAGAAAGAGTTTGGGGGCCACAAGATACATGTTAGCTACTTGGGTGAGTCTGATATTCCAATGTCTACTGCCGATGATCGTTTTCTTTTTTCCTTTTTTTTTTTTTTTTTTTTCAGTTTGGTCTGTGAAATTAAATATAGTCATTGTTTAATTAAACTGATGGGAGAAATTCATTGTTTCTGTGGAAATAGCTCAATTCCAGGAAGCTGGTTAAAGTTCAAGCTGTTCACAAAGTTCCATCAGGACCAAACCCCACCGGAAATCAGAAACCACCATCCAGGCAAGACTGAGAAGGCAGATGGGGGTGCTTAATTATTGCAGATGCATTTTTGGGATTAGATCAGTTGGGTGAATTTTTGGAATTAGAGTTAATGGTCAGATATGTATGTTTTCCACTAGTAAAACTTCCCATTTTGGCAATATTTCAGAAGTGTATTGCATGCTTATCTGGATTAGCTTTTCATATTATATGTTTTGGTATAATGGAGAGAAACCTGGATACTTGTTTTTTCTTTTGCTAGTGTCATGCCGCATAATCTATTTGTATTTGCTTGAGATAGACATGAGCTTTCTGGCATATGCATCTTTTTATCTTGAAGTAGAAATATCAGCTCTTTGGGAAAATGATTCCATAATTAAATAGATTACCTGTGAAGACTGTGATGTTGGATTTTTGCAATCATGAAGGTCATTCCTATAACAGCAGAAAAACTTGTGTAAAATGAGCATAACATTGTTTTGTTATCCCCGACCAATCACGCTATGCCACGTATAATAATAGGAATAGCAAAACAATACTATCCTCATTGCACACAAGTGTTTTCTCCTATAACAGAGGTTGTGATGTAATGGAATGTCCCATTATCCTCTGGATCCTATTTTTGCCATGCCAATTGTTGCCAAAGGAAGAGAGCATTAGCTACAGGTTTGGACATAAACAATTTTGTGTATTCAAAGATCTTCAAAAGCACCTGTGGAGACTGTTTCCTTGGGTGACGCGTGAAGGCCCAAATCATGCAAAGCACCAACATTTGGCTACAACAATCAACGATTCAGAGAGGAAAGCAACAACTAGCATAGTTGAAATAGAGTCCCTGGTGTTTTATCTGAAATCAAATCCAGTGAAAACAATAAAATTTCATAGAGAAGAAAAGAGTCAACCCGTTATTTCCTTTATACAAAGAACCTTCAATCCAAGCATAACATGGGAATCAAACTTTATAATAATGTCGAACTCCCGAAACCAGATGCTATGCACCAGGATTTTTAGTGCAAAGCTATAAGCAAAAGGCATAAGGCCAATAAAACATAAGATACACATCAGTTTCTTACCATACCATCTATAAATCAACATCAATCTGATAAATTGTATAAAAAGAAAGCGAAAGAAAGGCTACTAACTTTTTCTCACTTTTTTTTCCTTAGGGTGGGGTTTAAATATCTAAAGGGAAAAGAAAAAAAAAATCAGATTTCATTAAATAGATTTCCTCGGTGGAATCAAGTTAAAAAACAATGAAACAGCAAAAAATGTTTCTCGCATCTGTCGTCTTAATGGCTCCTTTAGGTCAACAGATGCTCTCTTTCATTCCAAGGAGAGGGACGAAGACACACACGGACCTCATGTTCTTCTGGTCCCACTCGACGTTTAGGTACCATAATCTCGAGCATTGTTCCAGTCTCGTCGCAGTACGCTTCCAGTTTTGCATCTTCTGGAATGCGGGTAGGGAGCGCAATTTCCCTCACAAATTCCCCAGGAGGGCAGTGCTCCGGTGTTGGATCTGTTAGCTTAAATGTTCTATCACGTCTCTTAATGAATGGAATACAAGCTGTACTCACACAAGATATCTTTACAATCCCATGTGACGGAGTATTCTTCCAAGTAACTTTTACCCTTTGAAGATCTACAAAAGGCAAGCTGACAATGATCAAAAACCCTTCATCATCCTCATATATTGTTTTCGCAGCTGTAACAGGCCCAGATGCATTCTTCATTACCCCACTAAACTCATTAAACCAAGGTGACTCAACTGGGTAGACTTTGCCATCCAAAACTCTGTCAAAATGTGGGTTATTAGGCAAACAACAATCACTGTCACTCCCATGGGGGAAAAGGTCCTTCTTTCGCTTGTTGCAGACCGGGGATAGGTCCATCCCCTCATTGTTCACATGCTCTGATGGCTGAGTTGACAAATTTAAACCAGTACCATCAAGTAATTTTCTTGGGTGAGAATTTATATTGTTCTTTGATGGAGGGACTGGCCGTTCAAGCTCGAATTCTGTATTTTGTAGGTTCCTCCAAGTACCAAAGTCACTTGCTTCAAGAGGGATTGAGAAATTTATATCTCGGCCTGTAAGCTCTGTCCACCTCTTCCTCTCTTCATCATCAAGACACATGAGGTTGGGTGATCGAACAACTTCAATCCCATGAACACACTGCGGATTAGAAAGACCCCTATAGTGCTTCCTCTGCATCCGATGAGACCGAACAAAACCCCTGTCGACACTAAATGGGAATGGACGTTCTCCTTGGCGAGAATGCCCATTCATGTAGCTCCTCAGCTGCATCTTACCCAATGCATTTTCAGGCCTATCCTTGAAAACCCACATATACATGTTCTCCATATCATGCTGAACCAAGAAAGCATCTAACTGCAAGTCTGTTTTGTCATACCCAGACACCCCATTACTGTCCCGAATGACCTTACACTTGGACTTCTCATTCAACACAGGCTTGAAATAGAAGCTGAAGAAAAACCATGCACCCCAAACGCTATCAAGTCTCTTGTTGCATTTCCTTACAACTTTGGGGAGAGTGATTGTTGCCTCAGCCTCATAAACTTGAGACCCAAGGCCTACATCCAAGATGTCACATGAATCATTCCAGGTTTGAGGAGGTGGGCTGGGCTCAGAAAGTAGCGGGAGATTGATATCCGGAGGCCGAGAAAGTATGAAAGTTCGATTCATCTCTCTTTCCAATTCATCATGCGACAAAGAACTCGAATCCATAGACAATAATGTAGACAAATGAGAATTCTCTATGGACAAGGTAGTGAGAAGAGCTTCCCCCATGATTTTCCACAATCTATTCCTTCTCCTGCTTCTGGGTTACAAGTTGTAAACCCCACCTTCCAAACAGAGTCACCTCACAAACATCTCAACATATCAAAATGAGCCAACAAAGATTGCAGATCCATCAAAAATTCCACAAATGAACAGATTCCTTATGATTCACACCTACAAATAAATCTTCCAAATATTTACAGACCCCTCAATCAATCCAAGCGCATTGAAGTGCAATTATCATTCTAAAAACAAGGACAACCTGAAAACCATATCAGATCAGTGCAACTCAATCAGGACTATCACTTTCAGAATCAATACAATTACATGCAAGCAATTAACTTCAGAACAGCCTATCCCTTGTTTGGTTTAAGACAAAACTGGGAGGAAAAGAAAAATAAAACATGATTTTCGTTATAATTTCTCTTATTCCTACACAATAAATTACTTTCAGAAAACCATACATCTCAGCTGCATCAAAGCTTAATTTTTATTTAAAATCCCCAGTACCCAAATCATTACTTTTCCAAGATCCAATTTTCAATAATTTTCTTTTCCTACACCTTCTTAGCAACCAAATAAGGCGACACACAACCAGAGAAAACCCTAGAATCTCATAAAATGTACCAAAAATGTATATCGGAATATAAATATCCAAAGGGATAAAATCAAGCAAAAAAACCTTAGCCCTACGAAAAAAAATTCCCAAAAGAAAAAGATAAAATCAAAGAGATATTCGTAGGTTACCAATAAAGGAAGGCCTCGAAGCAACAGCTACAGAGGAAATTGCAATCAGAGCCCCAATTGTGAGAGAGAGAGAGAGAGAAAGAAGGAAAGAAGGAAAGGGAAGGAGAGAGAGAAGGGGGGAGGGGGGAGATGACGGTGTCTGTTTAAAGAGACGGAGTTAATGAGAAAGACCTACACCAGTAACATCACAGTCTAAAAACAAGCGCCGTTTATTAACGGAAGCGGTGGATTATGTGTCCGAGATGAGTCAAAACAGGCGTCTGCTGGAGTTGGACCTTTGTGATATGTGATGGACGATTGTGCATTTGACCCGGACCCGTTTAACCTTTAACCTGGTAAAGCCCTACAATGTCTTAAGCCGATCTTGACCGTTGAAAATCAACAGTTAGATGGTTGAGATGGCACCACATCTTAATTCACGTTTAATTTTTATAATGGATTTTTGACCAAAATGGTTCCTCAACTTTTATTCCAGTATCATTGTGGTCCAATAACTAAAAATTTCATATCAATCGTCCTCTAACTCTTTATTTGGTGTTAATTTTACTTGTAATGACACTGGTCTATTAAAATTGTGTTTTTCTTCTAACAACAAAAAGGAAAAAAAATTGTGCTTTTCAATTCTTACTTTAAGTCTTGGTGGTAGTGATGATAATTTTTACTACAAGTTAGGGTGTTTGTGTGGCTTCAATCTTAATAGATCGAGTATCAAGGATAAAAATCGGATATGGTATTTGGGGATTGACAGAAATAGTATTCTAGTCTCTAATCCGAACATTGTTTAAGATATACATATATGTGTATATTATTTTTTTTCATATAAATATATTGCTAAATGGTTTCTAGTTGTGTCCCACAACTTAACCAAATTGTCTATTCACATATTATGTTATATATTGAATTAAATAATACATAAAAATGTCTAAAACTAAACTTTTGTATTGTTTGTTGCTCTGGTATAATATAGTTTCCAATTTTCTTTCTCATTCAAAAATTATTTTTAAATTGATAATTCTGTAATGGGGAGTGTGCCTAATGAAGGCAGAAATAATTTCCGATCTAAAGATTACGTGTATGAAGACTGGGAGGGGAGAAAAAGTAAACAAGGATGGGATGGGAAGGGCCTATCCTTGATTCGCGCCATTACCATCTCTATTTGGTGGCCATATGAAATTTGATATTTTTATAAAAGAAAATTAAAAAACTATTTACCCTTTATAAATTCAAACATTTTGTACTACGGATATTGTTTAGCAATTATAACATAGTTGCAAAAGTCGTATTTGCCATGGACGGAGGCGTTTGACCTTTGTGCACTGCGGAGTTAGGAAAGACTACCAGTCAACACATAGCCGTTTGGGAAACTGACGGTGTCTCGTTCCCGTTCCCATTCCCATTATCCCATCCCATCATTCATTCATTCGTATGAAAAATGGGGAAAATTGCATCGCCATCGAGCCACACGTTTAGCTTTTCAACCCACACGTATCATCTCATCCTATAATTGTCAAAATATAGGTTTTTATTGGGGTGACCGCCAAAGCAAAATTATAGAGGAGAGAGAGTTGGATTGGATGGAGAGTTTATACATGCAACTGTACACGTGTATTGTGTAGGCTACAATGTTTCTCATGGACATCGAATCTTTTAACAAGTCCACTTATCATCACACACACACACGCCAACTCCTTATTTGATAACATACCCAATGGATCTTTAACACCTGTTTAGTCTTATCACCTCCTGATCTACTTTCCAACTTTTTAATAATTTGGCAAAATAGGGTGTTCATTCTATTGCACTCGAGTTCAATCCGTATATTAGATTAGTTCAGAGCATTTTTAACAGTCTCTTCAACAATTTTGGAATGCTAAAATAGATGAGCCACATCATCAAAAAAACTCTTCAACCTTGTCAAACTCAGTCATAAAAGTTATAACCTCTTTCTCTATCTTTTTAAGACTGATAAGTTGACATTGACTCTTTAAAACATTTAATTTTACTTTGGAAAAATAAAACCTACCTTGAAAATGTTTTTTTTTATAAATCAAACAATAAATACAAAGACATTTTTCACATATTTTCATCTTTTTCATTCTTTTTCATAACATTGCATTACTTGAATTGAAAAGTCTGTTAGAGTACAAAATATTAAAGTAGCAAACAAAGCTTTTCAAATTGCCACGTAGGTCAACAAACTTCAATTTAAACATTTTGGTTTGCTACTATTGTTGGAGATGCGCTTAAAACATCTTTTTGTTTTGTTCATCTGTAAAACGCATATTAAAGAGATATTTTGAATCGCATTTATTTTTTCAGAAAAAATAATCAACGTACAACAAATATGAAAATTGGGTTTTGATGCTTTTATTAATATAAAATAACAATTTTAAAAAAAAATTAAAAAAAGAAAAAAAAAGAAAGAAAGAAAGGGTTTTGAGGCTGTCAT
Source organism: Prunus mume (assembly GCF_029339155.1). Taxonomy (NCBI): domain Eukaryota; kingdom Viridiplantae; phylum Streptophyta; class Magnoliopsida; order Rosales; family Rosaceae; genus Prunus; species Prunus mume. Next base: position 25,582,802 of record NC_142702.1, read on the forward strand.
ATGTGTCCCGGATAGTAGCTTACCTTTCTATATAAGTGAAGATGTCTTTTTTGTGTTTGGAGGATGTATGTTGTTGGGCCCTTATATAGCGTCCATATCGAATTGTTACTTAATGGAGTTGAGTTGAGTTGAGTTGAGTTGAGTTGATAATCATTGACAAAAAGTAAAAGGAGATAAGCATGGCTTATGTATAAGTAGGAGTTGAGCTTATTATAAACAAGGGCGGATTCCCTTTTGCTTTATCATCGTTAGTGCTAAGATGGTGAGGCAATTGTTGTCTTCTTCATGAATTTCCAATCCATTTTCTGCATAGGAAATAATCAAATTTGACCATAATAGTTTCTGCATAGGGAGACAAAAATGTGTTTATATCTTATTAATCCTATCACTGATATAAGGTTCCATTTTGCTTTTATTGTTAGTGCTACATTCTTTTAAAAAAAATAGAGAGGATTCAAACTTGGAATCTCTTTCAACGTTTCGAAAGAATGTCTCACTAGATACTGAATCTAGTTGATCGTTAATGTTACAAATGCGAAGCGAATTATCCAACACTTATTGCAAGAAATGGTATGGCAATTGTGCTGTATGGATTTCTAAACCATTTGTTCCGTAGGAAATAATTAAAATTAATCTGAATGGTTTTCTAGGCAAGAGCTTTCTCAAAGTTGTTGTGCTTACCTAGTTGGGTTAATGATATTAATATTCAAAGAGCCTATGATCTCTCACTGTTTGTCTTTTAGGCATATAATAAGACAATGGCAACCTGCTTAGCTATAACCGCCTCTTACCATATGGCTGACGAGAATAACATTGACTCTCAGGCCTTGATTCTTTTAGTTGGTTCGATTTTGGCTATGGTTTGTGTTCACATTCTACCTTTGCTTGTGCATGGTAGTTTATTGCTGCTGCAAAGCCATGCCCTTAAAAGAACAAACACGACGTCATTTGGGGACTGAATGCAAGAGATTCTCATCCGAGTTGCCAATTTGCCGCGCCAATGCCACGCCGTTGACACTAGTAGTTCAACGTTAGTAGGGTTTCGAGTCCAGTGAGCAGGAGAGGCATCAGGAGTCAAGAATTTTGCAAGGCATCGTTGTAACCTAGCTAGTAGAGTGTTGCATGATGGAGCTGATGTTGCAAGGCATCAGCCCTTGTTTATAATAAGCATGGCTTATGTATAAGTAGGAGTTGATGTTGGATTCTTACTTATATTTTGCAATTTCCACTCTATATTTGTTTTGGGGTTGACCTGCAAACTACAGGCCCATTTTAATTTGACATCCCGTTGAAGCCCATTGTATATCAGATTGATCTCACCAGACGTTAAGGCCACCCCAAAATCAAGCTCTACTAGACAACCAAATAATAAGCCCATTATATATGTGTATATATATAGTCCCCTTCTATTGAGGGACGCCTTTTAGGATACCCTATAATTTTTTTTTCCAATGATCCAAACCATCTATTTTTTAGGTCTTCATTCATAGATCATCCTTACAAAAAATTAGACAAATCAGAAACCGTTTCGACATCCAATTGTGTCATACAAAATCAATGAACACGGTGTTTCAAGAAAGTACTAAAATTTCAATAACTCAATTGAATTGTCAAATGATATCGGATTCAAGTGATTTTTTTGTAGAGATGATCTTTGAATATGTATTTACAAAATATACGGTTTGGATTAATGAAATACAATCCGGAGTGGGTCCTACAATGGGTGTCCCTCAAATAAGTTTATTTGAGGGATCCCACAATGGAAACTCTTTGATATATATAAGGAATTCCACAATGAAGGCTTTATATATGATCCTTAAGTAAAGTCCTATTTCTTAGCCATTAGATCAAATTGGTTAGCCTAAACCAACGGTTAAAAGATATGACCTCACCTAAGGGTCATATATAAGGCCCTATATAGAGTGAAGCTCCACAGTTGCATGCATTTTCAGGCCTTTCCTTGAAAACCAAGAAAGCATCTAACAAAATTCTAACTGCAAAGTCTTACACCATCATAACACATTAACTAGAAAAGACGTACAATTTTAAGGGTAAAGAAAATTGAAAATTTTGTTAACGACTAAAACATGTTATGCACCATGAACTAGAAAAGACGTAAAATAAAACCAACTAGTACTTAGTCTACCGGCATCTATATCCTTAATGTTGGAAGATATCTCAAGTTCGAATATCTCATTTTTCATTAAAAAATATATATACGTTAAAAGATGAGCATCATCGCAAATATATGATTGTGCAATTAATGTTCACTCAAACCACAGAAATGGAACGTGTAATTGACGAATTGTTTAGTACGTATATTATAACAGAACTCGGATTTTTAAGGTTGATTACGTCTACTATTACAACCACTACATCAAAACAAAGAAAACAAATTGAATCACATATGGGTTGTTGTGGTGTGTGATTACTGGAGCCGTGCATTGCTTTCACATAACTAGGAGTTAGGCGAAAGTCGAAAGGCAAATAACCCAAGAAAATGGCAAAGTTTTCAGCCACAGGTGCCTCCTCCTCCATGAACATTACTTGCACGAAATGATATGGTATTTGTTTCTACTTGAAGTTCCAAAACACTTTTGATCTGCATATGAAATAATGAAAACCAAAATGATATTTTGATCGGCAAAAATGCCGACTCAGAGGTTCAAATCTCTAACCATTTTCTCATTGTTTTTGTAGGCACACAAGACAATCCCAAACCTTCGCTATCATCGCCTCTTCTATATATAATTTCCAACGTTCCAATGTTGCATTTTAGCCAAATTAGAGTCTCTTAATTCTAGACTGTAAATTTCTACAATGGCTAAAATTGTCTCTGACCCCAAATTGTACATTCTTCTGGTGGCTTTGACTTTGAGCTCGGCTGTGCTTGTGGTCACACTCTACCATTGCATCATCATTTGTTGCTGCAACCATAACCGGCCACGACGACAAATACAACACCGTTTGAGGCCTAACACGCAAGAGATCACAAGCTTCACAGCAGCAAGCAGCATGGAGGCTTCCTCAGTTGCCCAACTCATTCCGGCCCACAAGTTTCAAAGGGGTGTGGGCTTGGTCTTGGTGGGAGACGGCATGTGTGCTGTGTGCCTGAGTGAAATTGAAGAGGGTGAAGAATTTCGAACCTTGCCGGAATGCATGCACTCGTTTCACGTTCCATGCATTGACATGTGGCTGTATTCCCATCCGAGTTGCCCAATTTGCCGCACAGATGCCACGCCGCGGAAGCCTGCAGTTAAGCGCTCGCCGGATCATGGGTCCGGTGGGTTGGAGAGGCCTCAGGAGTCAATAATTTTGCAAGACATTCTTGTTATGCAATCTAGCTAGGAGTAATGTATGATCTTGAGGTTTGTAGAAATGCGCTGGATTTTGGGTGGTCTCAATGGGCCATAAAATGGGCTTGGATGCCGAAACAAAATGGGCACCTGACAGAGTCCTGGTAAATTTAACCATACTCATACCTATAGTCCTAGGCTCCTATAGTAAATGCCAATTCATACATCAGTTGCATATGGGAAGGTTACATATATTTATGATTGTTTTAAAGTTATTTAAAATGTTAGGAAGACTACATTTATGTATAACATATACTCGTACTAAAAGTAACGGTTCGTATATGCATATAATTTTTTTTAATGTGGTCCATGGGCCCCAAACTTTCAATCATAAAACCATATGTATTGAATGCCCACTTGTTTCCAGCCAATTTACAATAGAGAATTAAACTTTTTTTTTATTGGGTTTTATTTTATATAATTGAAACAAATCTGCAGTCTAAAGAAATCAAACCATGTTTTTCTCTTTTTTTAAACTCTGACAGATAGAAAAACATAATGGATGGATATGTAGTTGTACTGGAGAATAATTATATTCTTAAATAAAATAAATTAAAAAAAAGAGGAAAGGGAATGTGCATTTGCCAGAAGATTAACCTCCTTTAATCTAATCATAGGGGTGCCACTGCCAACGCCAAGCAATTTGTGATTTTAAGGACAAAAAACAAACTGTTTTTAGTTCTTGGACCTGGAGTCAAAGGTATCAAGCCGCACAAAAAAGCTTATAAACTTTCAGTTAATATATTATTATTATTATTATATAAATATAAATGCAGGTTTTCCTAGGTTAGCCATTTGAGATATAAATTAAAAGATGCTTCTTCATTTCAATTTAGCATCTAATCAAAATGACACATCGCTTTCTTTGTCTTTGTGTTCGCATGTGAACATCCCTCGAAGAACGCAAGTCCTCACAGCCATAAACCAGAGAGGCATTCGGCCATTTGCCAGCCCTCTGAGTCTCTAGGCTCCACTTTTACCATTTTTAATCCCCTGCTCTTTTTCCAGAGCTCCCAGTTTTTTGTGCACCTCACTATGACACGGTTGTACTGTTTATGAACCATTTCTGTACGCAATTGGGGTTTCAGTGTTTTGGGCCAATTTTCTGTGATTATCCAAATCCAGGCAAGTTAGTGTTAGTGGGTTTTTAAAGTAAGAAGCTTTTGTAATCATGGTTGATGATTTAAAGAGTGATTTTCAGAAAAGGAGAAGCCTTTTAGTGATGTTTTAGCAGCTGGGTATGTGGGCATCGTTATTTGCCGGTAAAGTAGTATGCAAGGTAAAGAGAACTGGTAAAGCATAGATATTTCTTTCATCTTTTGGGTCCTTGAGAAAGTTCATGATCTTGGTTATTGGACTTGTCCTCTGGTCATAGAAGATTGGAACTGTTGAGAAGTTCCCAGCAAATTAAGCTTTCCTTTTGCTTTCTTGGGTTTCTATTGAAGTGGATGAAAACTTTTGAGTGAAACATTTGAGCTTGATTTTGCAGTTTTTGATGTAATATCAGTAGTTTTCTGATGAGATTTGATGACAAAGATGAAATCTTTGAGTAGCGTAGGACTTGGTTTGAGTGTAGTTTTTGGTTGTCTTTTCTTGGCTCTCATTGCTGAGCTTTACTATTTGTTGTGGTGGAAGAAGAGGTTCACCAACAGAGAGATTGAAAATGACTACAGCAGCCCCCAAAAGGAGCTGTTCTACACGTTCTGCTGGAGAAGGAACTCTTCTTTGTGCCACACAGCTAGAGGCCCCAGAGAACTCTGTGCTTCATTGAGAATGACAGAAACCCTTGTCCATGATCCAAATTCTCAGCTTCATATGCACACAAGCAACAATTTGCTGCTCAAACAATTGGAAGAGGATGAGCTGGACGCAGAGCTTATGAGGCTGCAAAACGCTGCAGGCCCTCCAAGACATCTCTTCACAATTGTGGAAGAAACAAAGGAGGACTTAGAATCTGAAGATGGCAAGTCTAGAGGTGATAGGAGCCAAAAGGGGTCAAGAAGTAAGAGTTTGAGTGATTTGCTTGTCACTGTAGAGACACCATATTTGACTCCTTTGGGTTCTCCAACTCTTTTCACACCTCCTCTCACTCCTGCGGTGGATTCTCACAACCAGCATGGATTCAGCCCTCTGTTTGAATCAAAAACTGATGCAGAATTCAACAGGTTGAGGTCATCTCCACCTCCCAAGTTCAAGTTCTTGCAGGTAGCTGAGGAGAAACTTAGAATAAAACTAAAGGAAGAGGCTGAAAAGGGTGTTCATAAGATTGATGGTCAAGTTCAAGAGAAAGGAAATAAAGCTCCTCCCATTTCAAGGTTCCTTAAAGATGAGGAAGATGGTTCTTTTATCACAATAATTGTTGACAAAAACAAAGAAAGGGAGCTTAATCATCACCATCTCCAGCTACCACAATACCATTCAAGCACTTCTCAGGTTCTTCCCCTTGCTTCTTCACCTTCAGCATTCAGATCACCAATTAACAAGAAGCCCACTTTACAATAGAGAACAATTTGATCTCTCTCTTTTTTATTCTTCCCTTTTTTCTTTTTGGATTTTATTAATTTTTGGTGTGTCGGGTTTATCTTGTTTTTTAGGCTGTTATAGAGGGTTTAGTAATAGGTTAATATGAAAAATCCCTTGTGCAATGTATCTTGAATTTTAATGGCGGGGACACATTTTCTGCAACCTGATGGTGGGAGAGATGGGTCTGGTGCAAGTGGGGGACCTGTGGCTGTGAAGTTATTTGTTTTATTCAGTCTCAAATGTCCCCTGAGTTGTCTGATACCTGTAATCTTCTTGTGAGTGATAATGCTACAACAACTGATGTTCTTGTCCAAAATTTCAGACCAAATTCTTCTCTCTCCCTCTCTCTCTCTCCCCTGCTTTTATCAGTGAGAGCATGCATAAACAATCATTGTCGCCATGTCATTGTTCTGGCATGTTTATCCCACTAGTTTTCGTAAAAAAAGATTTTGAAGGGGTAATTAATATCTTTGTACAAAGGTAGAGGTTAATTAAGCATGGAAAATAAAATAAAAAAAACATGGATTTACATGCTGGCTGACATGATAATTAAGAAAGCAGAGCAGACCACCACCTGCATTACATGACAAAGTTGGAAAAAGGAGAATGGAGTTGAGATGGCATTTGGCCTTTTTCCCAAACAACAAAGATAAGCAAATGCCCCGTGAAAGTGGCTTGTGGGAATTTGCCGAAAGGTGCAACTCTCCTTCCCCCCACCATGAAGAATCATTATAGGCTCTTACTTTTTTACTGTCCCCCTTTGTAATCTTCTGAGCTGACAGATTCGTGACTCAAATCATGAGCTTTAATGTATAAATCAACTTTTACTTTAATGGTCCTTCCTTATTTCATTGTTCATTGGACTGAATTTCCATTTCACAGTACCAAGGGTACCAAAAATCATAAAAACTGCTTATTTATTTATTTATATAAATGACTGTTATGATAGCAGAAGTGAAAAACATCAGCACTTAATAGAAAGTTAGAAACGTGTGATGATGATTGATGGCGATGCAGTCACATGCTTTAGGTCACTTTGACAAAAGTTTACCAACAACTATTGTGGTCAAGTAATACATCTCCATTTCATTGTTGCATTCAATTGAACTCGATTTAAGTGAAAGTGACACCTGGTTTTATAATTTCACTTGATAACAGAAAATAAAATTTAAAAGGGAGGAGATGGGAAAAACTGAGCAGGGTTATCTCCCAAAATGCAACTTCTGTATGAAAATTACATCTCCCATTTTATCAACTTGTAAATTAGAATGAAGGGTGAAAGTTCATTGTTCATTATGAAGAGCACAATTGTACGAGTGGAAACGCACAAATATTTTGAAAGGCCAACAAATATGAAGGACTATCAAGTCAGATTCCCATGGCAGCAATTGCAGTTATTCCCAGCTCAACACAGAGTGAATTCAGACCTGGTTCTTCCAAGAGGCTGAATGCCGTAAGCCCATAATAGGAGTGATATAGATCTGGCAGCTGCCCTGGGAACTTGCTGAAACCACCGTACTGATGAAAATGCAAATATGAACAACAACGTCAGGAGTTGTAAGCAACAGTATTAGCTTAGGAAAAATATCAGATAGAAATTGAGTGACTTCCATAATATCATATGAGTAGCCTACTACAGCATTCCCGATGTTCACAAAAGATTATGTTGCCATACAAATCAAGCACCAAAGTCAATTCATATTTTCTGCATTTTGTTGGTCTGGTTTGTTTTTGTAAGAACAAGTACTTAGATTTATATTCAATTGTGTTTCTAGCAGTAATCATATGTATACCATCAATAGATAGGGATGACCAGCTATTACTTATGGAAACCATATAGCATGTTGGAAGGGCTTCTATCATCAATAGCCTCATGATCTTCCTACCCTTGTAATGGGTGGGATTGATCAAATAAAGTCCTTTATTTGTATGCATGGCCGAATTAATAACAGATTTTCCATGAGAAATCTGAATTACATTATCCTCCTACCATATCATAGGTTAATAATACGAGATAAGAGAAGCAAAAGCACCTTGGACTGACAAGTTAGCAAAAATCCATGTAAAGCCTTCTTGTCAATGAATTTATGGCCCCCTAAAATCTTCAAAACTGATGCAATCCTGCACAAGCAAATTTCTTGTCAGGGTACATAATTCCCAACACTATATGAAACTCCCAAAGGAAGTCCATCCCCTACCAAAATGCATAACATGTGTCACTAGGCTTGTTGGGTCTACCTTGAAATCCACCGTCAGCTGCCTGCCTCTGCAGTGGTATACAAGAATGAGATAAATCTTTCTTTTGGGATAAGAAAACACTAAAATCGCTTATTGGAATGCAAAATTGAATTATGAGAATGCAAAGTCAGGGACCAATGTTTTCAGAAGCATCTACTTATTTGGCAGATTTTAAAGCCATGCCTGTCAATTGTTTACTTGCTGCAATGTTAAAAGCGTACAATCTCAAGGAAACCTGATAATGCTTGAAGAGTATAGGTGGGGAAATAAACCTGCACGCACCAATCCAGCAACAATGGCACATCTATTATGGAAGACGGTGCATTTTTAGAAAGAATTTCATCTTCAATGAATCCCATTAAGCAGAGAGATGTAACACCGCAATATGTTGCACCACCTGTGTCGCTAAGATGAATATTGTATCATTGGAGAAAATGAAGATTTTAAACTTATGAACTTATAACACAAGAGCTAGTCTGAGAAATATGCTTTCTTCCTTCTTTAGTAAATACTAAACAAGAATCGAGCAAAAGATTAACAAACAAGCAAAGGAATGGGTAAGGAAATCAAAAGAGAAATTGGGAACATTGCATCAATGTTAAATAGGTACAACTAACCCATTCTGAAATCAGAGTCAGACACAAACAACAACAGTGCCAATAAAATTGAAAAGTTTCAAAAGAAAAAAACAAAATTCCAAGTGGAGCCATTAACTGCAAAAATAATATAGTTCAACAATTATACATAATAGTTTCAACTCACCATGAGATTCTGAACCAGGAACCAACCCAAAGCCACCATCATATGACTGAGATAACAACGTCACTTAAGTATAAGTATATGGTATTCAGAATTTGGAGATATACCGATCAAATGGAAGATATAATGTCAAGAGGATGACTAAGTACAGATAAATTCATAGAATACCCAAAATCACTGCAGTATCCATACTGACCTGACACTTTAATATGTACTCCTTGGCTTTCTCCTTGTCCATGCCACTCCAATTTCCCAACATATGACAAATGGCCACTGGTACATCAATCAGCTAAATTGATACTACACAAGTATATTGAATTAAATGGCTTAAAAAGTATGTACATATAAGCTTTTACCATCATACCAGCACAAAAAACAAATCGAAGATCAGTCTCGGCTCCTGTATGTATAGGCATAAAACTGCCAAAATCAGTATAAAAATATCAGGAAATTGGTCAAGCAACCTCATAACACCCCCACTAAAAAAGAATGAAACAAATGCATCCAATTATGAGGCTATAAAGTTTTACAGTAAACCATAATACCTCCCATCAGGCTGTTGAAGATTTCTCATTGACGTCAGTATTGACTCAGAGTCGATACTGGACAAGTTATAGCCAACGATTTTAAGTAAGGCTAGGGCACAATACGTGCTCGCCAGGTTACTGACACTGGGATTTAAAGCCTATATGAAGATTAAACTATAAAATTACTAACAGGAAATAGGAGAAAGTAAATCATAAAAAGCTGTTATATATATACTAACCATTTGCTTATACTTACACCCTAACAGGTTAAAATCCAAAAGACAGTTAAGCTAAAACAACACAGAAACTAGTTCATAACTTCATACCCCATTATCATTAATTCTCTGGAGGAAATTGAGCAGCTCTGGAACCATGGAAACCATAGAACTGTCCTGAAACAAGTTAAAAGCTCGTTTCTTTAATTATTTATGTACAAATGCAAGCTTAAATGAAAACAATTCAATTCTATTCTATTCGATTCTATTGAATTCAAATCCAAAAACAAACACAGATGTTGCAGTTTTGAAAGCAAGCAAGCCCCATACCATTGTTCAATTCGGCTGTGCTTCTTGGATGAGCTTGCAATGACAGAACCCAGGTGGCAATTGCATCCTTGTCAACCTAACAAATCAAGATTTGAATTCCATCAATGAGAACCAAAGAAAGGAAGCCCAACAAAACGTTTAAGGAAGAAAATATTGCAACTTTCAAAACGTACTAGGCGATCGAGGGAGTTGAGGAGGTCGAGGCCGGAGATGACGAAGTAGGCGAGAGTGAGGCGGTTGATTTCTTGGCTCTGATAGGGGGACGGCAGAAGCTGGTACATCATCTGCAGAAACGTCACATGCCGGTCACGCTCGAAAAGCTCCGAATCCATGGCCCAATTTTATTGGACGGATGTGGAGATCCGATCCGAGTTCGAGTGGAAACTGATTATGGTGATTTCTCGGCCTTCTCTGAGAATCAGCTTTTGGCTTTTGATACCTTGCCTGTTTTTAAAGCGTTTTCAGATGTCATCTTCCAAGTTCATAGAAGCACAAAGTTTTTTTTTTTTTTTGCGTTGGTCAATTCCCAATTCAACCTCATTTTTCTCTTCTCTGCCGAAAATGAAAAAGGCGGTAAGTCATTTAGAAGGAGATTTCAATCTTAACCAATACTCTTATATAAATGCTGTAGAACAAATTTTTATGTAAAGGGTTGAGCTTTTTATAAGTCTCTAAACTTAATTCCGATTTGCATTTTAGTCATTCAATTTCTAAAATCGTTTCCGTGGTCCTTCAATTTCAATTTCGTTAGGACAAATGGTTCTACCGTTAATTTTGTTAACTTTTCTATTAAATGCAGGACCATTTATCTTAGGGAGGCTTTGGAAAAACACAAAGGAGAGAGAAATTTTGTAAAAGAAGCCAAAATGGACAAAATTGCCCTTATTTATTTTTAGATTTCCTAAGAAATCCTTTACATTTGGATGTCTTTGATTTGAAAGTTGAGAGGTTTTTCTGTTTTTTTTTTTTAAACTTTGGTTTTTTCCAAAAGTGAAAATATTTTTTTGGCTAAAACCTAAATTTACTTTTATTATCTTAACGGAAGTGAAGTTCAAGAACCACGGAAACGATTTTGGAAATTGAGGAACTCAAATGCAAATCGAGTCTAAGTTCATGAACTAATAAAACGATTAACCATTTTTATGTAATAAATGTAGATAATTGAGTAACTTACTTCATTTTCATTTCCAAAATACGCGATTTTAAAGGTTGGAGAAATTAACTATTAACTACTCAAGATACAAGTAATTTGCAAAAGTCTTTTTTATTTGTTGTTTATCTTTAAAAAGATAATTTAGTTTGCCTACTATAAAGCCCTTTTGTATGTGTATAATAATTGTAACATGATATATAAGCATAAAATTAGAAAAGCAATGAAAGGGCATTGGAGAATTGGTTTAATTCCAAAACCACCCTAAAACCCTACCCCAACCTTCGACACCCATTTGACATTGAACGCGTCCTCACGAGTCACAAGTGACAAACACTACCGCTATTTCTCTCGCGCGCGCGCCCTCGTAGACGTTACACAAACACTTTGTTTCAGTAATTTCGTCGAACACTTTGGGTGGGTTACTGCGAAAACCTCACCTGACTCATGAGGGCCAACAAGGCAACGGTCTTAACGTTTGCTGAGAAATGCAAGGTATGCCCTCTGGGTTATGGGAGCTGTAGCATCCAAATACCTCACTTTCATTCTGCAATTTATGTTCATACTTTTGCTGGCACAAGCTTGTCATGACCTTGAAACTATTGCAGAGCATACTGTCTTCCAACTGGCAAGGGCAACTCAATACCATAAAGGCTGATGCTAAAGGAAGGTACCCATTTGCTCAAAACTGTTACTTTTCATCATCATCATCTTCTTCTTCGTTGCACCTTTATATTTAGCCATATGGTTAGAAAACATTGAAGAATCATTCTTTTTTATTAATTCGGATAGCAAACACCTCCACTCAACTGAATATAATACAATAACTTGGTGTAGTTGGGTTGAGAATTTAGCTGATCAAGGATGCAAAAGTAGGGGATTGAGTTGTCGAAAAGAAATCACATTGAAAACCCAATTGATTTGGATCAAAGGACCCGTGTAGACATCATTTCTCGTTTCATAATTTTGTATAGTAGTTTGGAATTGAGTTTGGGATTTCACTTTGCATAACTATAATAAGATATCGGTTCCAATGTTTTAGTGTCTGTTAACCTTCTTGTGGTCTTTATAACCATTCGGGGGCCAAAAAAGACTGCTACTTTCGTACATTAACTAGTGGGATTTCTTGTTGTTTGCTCTGTATGGTTGTGTTAGTAAGGAAGACATATACAGATCAAAGGTTAAGTACATCTGCAAAAGAGGGAAGCCATACATTTGGGTACCCGAAAAGGAGTTGCATAATGTGGTAAGCTCATATCATAGTGTTTAGAGTGATTAGTTTTACCTTCTGACATAAATTCATAAAGTTTGAACTTTAATTGCTTGCTGGTTAGCTGTCTTTGGCGGTGGTTTAAATTTTTTGTTAGAAATTTAAGTGTTAACTCGCCAAGTCATAATTTTTTAAAAGGAATTTTGAGCAGTTATCAGAGAGTTTTTTTGTTAATATCTTCACTTAATTATTTGACAGATATCCTAGGGAAAAAAATGATTTTATTGTCTAGTGACAGGTGCGCCTTGTGCACTGGGGCTGCAATTTTAGTCATTAGAGCTGTTATCCTCTTATTTATTTTTCTTCTTCTCATGCAGAACGTAATTGTTGATGAACGCAGTTCATTTGCTGTGGCCAATCCCATCCCAGGTCCACTGGCAAGCTTGCTTAGATCGATAAAAAAGGTATTCATTTTTTGATTTAACTCCCTCCCCAAAATTTAGCTACTATAAAGATAGCTTTTATCTGCTCCATTCGTCAATAGGTTTTTTTTCCATAGAGCTGCTAATAGTTCATTCTTCTGAATTTGCAGTCACCAGCTCGAGTTGCTCTGATTGGAGATGTTGTACCTCTAACAGATGCAAAGGTAATCTTAGTCTACCCCGACTTTACTTTTTTATAGCATTCTGAACTTGAATAGCTCTGATTCCAACTACTGGATCCATGTTCTTTGTCACAAGACGATAAATTTTTCTTTCTGTAAGTTCTCTCATATAAAGTCTGTACCTCCTAATATGGTTGTTTAATTAAGGCTGGTCCATGACATAATCCACTGGATAAGGAAAATCCAAACCAAGAATTCAGTGATGGTTTTAATCGTCATAATTAGATTACGATAGAGAATAAGCGACTGAATTGCACCTAATCCTACTTAGATTGAAACCACACAAGTAATAAGCGATCAACTGGAATTTGAGCTCTCTGATGGCTTTCAAGTATTATGGTTGCATTTTTCCTTGACCAAGATGTTATTGTTCTTGTTACAGGTTAAGTCTGCAACAGAAGTCCTTAAAGAAGTCGTACTGTCAGAACAGAAAGCAATAAGTGAGTCCAGTTATACAGTTTCAGGTGTATTAAGTTCTTCTGATCATAGCTGTACATCACGAAGCGAAAACCTTAAGGAGGTCTTGGAAGGGGATGAAAAGTACATAGTTTATAAGTTCAACCAAAGGCAAGAACCTCTCTTTTTTGATTCTGTCTTGAAATCTTTGTTTAAAGTTTGTTGTTAACTGAATGTGGTGTTTTCATCAGTATATCTGGTTGTAATTATTTTAGGCTCAGGTTAGAATTAAGACTTCGATAGAAAGTATTGGAGCTGGTGCTTCTGTTTTCTAATTGAAGTACCGCCTTTTTTGTGTTCTCCCCGCCTGACCCACCTGATAACCAGACAACCACCTGGCCAGTGTTCAGTAAAATTCATTTTTCTTTGTTTTTTAGGTTACACAATAAGGAGTATTACCATGCATTCCCTTAATACAACTGTGGCTATAGTTTCCAAAACATTAACCCAGATGTCCTTGAATATGTATAGTTTCTTAATATTGTTTCAATGGGAGAAATGCAATGTTTCTGGGTTTCTTAATAGCGTTACAATGGGAGTAATGTTCATGTTCCTGGGTTTGCTCTCTGTTTGCTAACCATGTACAGCAGTTCAGATTATGTGTTTTGTTGGAGGACCCCTTAAAATTTCAGTCCCGGCTACCTATGACTCAAAATCTTTATTGTACAGATCATGCATGTATGTTGACGGCAATGGAGACACTCATGAGATTGATCAGGAAGATATGAACGCGTCTAAAGCAGATCCGTTAGGTAGAACCTTTCTGAAACTAGTATTTAAGGACTCTCATAGCATTAAGAAGATAGAGCTTTACCATGCTAATCACATGCGTAATATTTTGATGTCTAGCTCTTTTGTCCGCTAAGCTTATCGATGGGATAAATCAAAGCGCTGCCAGACGCAGAGCCCTCATGCTTTTCTGCTTGACATACTTCAATACAAATGCAAAGGTAAGTTCATGCATTTAAGGAGTTTCATGTATTAATGATTACTTGGGTGCTTGCTCATTCTCAACTCATTTATATACATGCTGTCATGGAAGGATGCATATATGCTGTCTATCGATCGTAAGGGATTTGAGGTATTGAGCAAGGTTCCCAGTCCTGCGATGAAGGATGGATATGGCCAGTTCCAGTGGAAGCAATTTAGATTATCTTTGAAGGAAGAGGCACGTGATGTCGAAGCATTCTGCCGCCAACTTGTGGAAATGGAAGAGGAGGCTGTTAAGGAGGTTTCAGGCCACAGTGGTTTAGCATGAAAAGGTATCAAGACACAGCGGAAAAAGTTTATTGCCTGTTTTTTATTATTGATTATTTATTTTTAAATCCTGTCGAGAGAGTCACAATCTTATAGTTGGTTAGTTTTGGAATTAAATCCAATTAAGAACCCCAATTGTGAATCAATGAAACTTATTTCTTTTTTTTTGGGGGGTGAAATAATGACGATGTCTAAATTAACCCAAGAGACCCTAATTAAAAGGAAAATAGGCTTAATTGGTAAAATTGAAACACAACATTATCAACAAAATGACCAAGATCACCGTACACGGATCTTGGATATTTAACAGACGTTTACCGAGTAAAAACCTTAACTAGCATACTGAAATACTTTTTAAAAAAATAAGAACTTAAACCAGCTGACAATCTCCACCATTTTGTTCAATCAAAACACAGCCACGAAAACAACTTAATCAACTTCCTCGATCTTGGGACCAGCACCGCTGCCACCAGCAGGAGGAACATCCTCATCCATGCCACCACCGACATCAGGACCACCGGCACCCTGGTACATCTTGGCAATGATCGGGTTGCAGATGCTCTCAAGCTCCTTCATCTTGTCCTCAAACTCATCCGCCTCAGCAAGCTGGTTGCCATCCAGCCATTGAATGGCCTGCTCAATTGCATCCTCAATCTTCTTCTTGTCAGCAGCGTCGAGCTTGGAAGCAATCTTGTCATCCTTTATAGTGTTCCTCATATTGTAGGCATAATTCTCCAGAGCGTTCTTCGCCTCCACCTTCTTCTTGTGCTCCTCATCTTCCGACTTGTACTTCTCAGCCTCTTGAACCATCTTCTCGATTTCTTCTTTGGACAGTCTTCCCTTGTCGTTGGTAATGGTAATCTTGTTCTTCTGGCCTGTGGTCTTGTCCTCAGCAGAGACATTCAAGATACCATTGGCATCAATATCAAAGCAGACTGTGATCTGAGGCACACCCCTTGGAGCTGGAGGAATTCCAGAGAGCTCGAATTTTCCCAACAAGTTGTTGTCACGAGTTCTGGTCCTTTCACCCTCAAAGACTTGGATCAAGACACCGGGTTGGTTGTCTGAGTACGTAGAGAACACTTGCTCCTTCTTGGTTGGAATGGTAGTGTTCCTTGGAATCAACACAGTCATCACACCTCCAGCAGTCTCCAAACCAAGGGACAGAGGAGTGACATCAAGAAGCAATAGATCCTGCACTTTCTCATTGCCTTCACCACTCAAGATAGCAGCCTGTACAGCGGCACCATAAGCAACGGCCTCATCTGGGTTGATACTCTTGCAAAGCTCCTTTCCGTTGAAGAAGTCTTGCAACAACTGCTGCACCTTTGGAATCCTAGTAGAACCACCCACAAGCACGACATCGTGGACGGTGCTCTTGTCCATCTTCGCATCCCTCAAACACTTCTCAACTGGCTCCATACACTTCCTAAAGAGGTCCATGTTGAGCTCTTCGAATCTTGCACGGGTAATTGTTGTGTAGAAGTCGACACCCTCATACAAAGAATCAATCTCAATGGTAGTCTGAGCAGTGGATGAGAGAGTCCTCTTTGCCCTCTCACACGCTGTTCTCAACCTCCTCAGAGCTCTTGGGTTTCCAGTGATGTCCTTCTTGTGCTTCCTCTTAAATTCTTGGACAAAGTGGTTCACCATTCTGTTGTCAAAATCCTCTCCTCCCAAGTGGGTGTCTCCAGCAGTAGACTTGACTTCAAAGATACCCTCTTCAATAGTGAGAAGAGAGACATCAAAAGTACCTCCTCCAAGATCAAAAATCAGGACATTCTTCTCGCCAACACTGGTTGCCTTCTTGTCAAGACCATAAGCAATAGCAGCAGCGGTGGGCTCATTGATAATACGCATCACATTAAGCCCAGCAATGACCCCAGCATCCTTGGTAGCCTGACGCTGAGAATCATTGAAGTAAGCTGGGACAGTAACAACGGCATTCTTCACAGATGCGCCTAGATAGGCCTCAGCAATCTCACGCATCTTGATGAGAACCATGGACGAGATTTCTTCTGCAGCAAACTGCCTCTCTTCACCCTTATATGTAACAACAATCATGGGCTTATCACCAGGGCCTGGAATGACCTTGAAAGGCCAGAGCTTCATGTCACTCTGAACAGAAGGGTCAGAGAATCTCCTACCAATCAACCTCTTTGCATCTGCAAAAGTAACGAAGCTGGTTTAGAAACGCTTCATAAACTAAGAACACCATATCAAGATATTGAAAGGATTAAATATAAAACTCGACCCAACAACAACAAATTGTATTATAGACAGAGTCAATTAACTAAAAACATCTCAAATTAACATGAAATTTAATATTTTATTTTGCACAACACAAATTTCCAAACAAACTTATAAATAGTCCAAACAAGCAGAGATCTAGTAAAACCGAGTGAAACTAATAACACCAAATCGGATCATTGAAATATAAAACAATAAATATTGACACTGAAATTCATAAAATCAGTCAAAGAAGCAGAGATCAGACAGCACACAGTCAAACTGGTGTAGCCCCTGCACTAAACAATCAAATAAAACTGAACATGCAAGGCCAAACAAAATCGTAACAACAAAACCGAAACGGAAAGCAGCAACCAAATAATTAAGTAACTTAAAAGGTTGGAAAATAAACAAAAAGGATTTGAAAGATTACCGAAGACGGTGTTGACAGGGTTCATCGCGACCTGGTTCTTGGCCGCATCGCCGATCAAACGCTCGCTATCGGTAAACGCAACGTAAGACGGCGTCGTCCTGTTGCCCTGATCGTTGGCGATGATCTCGACCCGGTCGTGCTGCCAAACTCCGACGCAAGAGTAGGTGGTGCCGAGATCGATCCCGATCGCCGGTCCTTCTCCTTTTCCGGCCATTGTTGTACGGACCAAAAGCTCGGAGACTTAAATCAAACAGACAAGAAAAGAATCGGAGAGAAAAGAAAACGAATCAGAGAGGAATTGAAAAGCTTCGATAGGGTTTCAAGTCACAGATGTTGGAGCGAGACTTGTGTGGTGGGTGCTATATAGTAGAAAGAGAGAGAGCTCGTCTAGAATGTTCGTATTTACGATTATTGGGGGGGAGTGTGTCCAGAATGTTCGGTTTGATTCTAGCCGTTGATCTGAATCTCACGGACGGTTCTGATGCTATTTCCTTCGTGGGCGTTGTTTCCTTTTCAAATTGGGCTTACGCGTTCCGTGTCCCACTCATGCTCGGAAATTTCTCCAAAGGACGGTGGTAAAATTGTCACTTTGCGAAGATTGGCTGTATGAAAGATCGAGCTAATTCCGTCGTTGACTACTTGTTTTTTTTTTTTGGGTCAAAAGTTCCGTTGAATTTTCTCTGTCTGAGATTTTTCTTCTTGCAATTTTCTTACAAGCCTGATATCTTGTATGGCCTTCCTTTGGGCTTAATTCTCAAGAGTCGCTTCATAGTGAGAGCCTAATATATGACATTTAGGTGAGATTTTATTTTTTAATTGTTTGATCATGTTAATTAATTTAATTCAATGATTAAGAGATAATGTCTCATTTAAAGACTAATATAAAGTTTTCATTATAGAATTCTTAATAGTTAATGAGGGTCTTAAATAAGGCCATTAAATTAGGCTATATTTATTAACCGTTGAATCAAACTGACCTATTTGATCTTAGGGCTCGGATATAGGTTTCTTGTAAGTCTCAAATATTTAATGGGCTTAAAAGGTGTGCATCAACTTGGATTCATAAGTTTTGAAAATAGTTCATTTAGTCAAAACACTAAAAAACATAGTTAATTTAATCTCAAAACATAAAAAGAGACTCTGGCATTTCCTAGAGTCTTACCCATTGTTTAGTGACCGGTTTGGTGGTTCGGTGTGAAGTAGACAATTTCAATTAAATTGAATTCATGTATGGACTGTGTTTGTTGAATTATAGATGTGTTGGGGCCTTGACTTATTAAATTGGACAAGAAGTACAAGTCCCGTATTGAGGGGGTAAGACTATATAGCACTAAATTGGATTCCATTCCAATCCCATTTTGTCACAGCCACCAAACACAGACTCTACAGGACTAAATTGGACTTAGTTCCAATCGTGTTCAGCCCCAGCCACCGGACGGGTCAAAATATTTGTGATGATTGGGCTTTCAAGCTATATACAGAGCAGGCTTCTGCTGGGCCTGTTCTAGAAAAACACTTGACCCTCGAAGTGGGTTTTGCAGAGCGATGTTACAATAGCATGAACACTTGGTGACCCATCTTTCTGGCCCAAACTCCATACAGATATAAATACGCAATTTGCCCACTCCACCACCAGTCACTAAAATCAAAATCAGGAAAGCCCTGCAAATTGCAATGCAGAAAATATTGGACCACCATCTTTAAGTCGAAAGAAAAGAAAAGGAAAAAAACAAAGAAGCTTAAAGCATGTGAGGAGCAGATCAAGCTTGAGATTTGTCTGCTTCTTAATCTGAGATTTACAGTTCTCAAATCCCTGCCTCTGACAAAACAACAAGGATATGGGAAGTAGAAGAATAAATTACTGCACCCCATGTAATTTTTATTGTGTAAATGTGGGAAGGAGAGGTGACAGCAGGTGAACAAAATAATGGGGGCAAAAGCTGCAGGGCTAAGCTTTCCTTTGCAACTTTGCATATAACTGTACAGCGAGAGTACCCTTACTTTATTTTTGCATGAAAATGAGTTAAAGAAATATTCTGCAAAGATTGATTAGATAGGGGAATTAGATTCCTACACCACCCACCAACCTTAACATTTTACTATCATTTCCTAAATCACTCACATGCTCTTGTGCTATATAGATACATCAAAGTCAATGAGATCTGATCCATATATACATATAAATAATATATATAGTAGCATGCACATAAAAATTTAGAGAGAGAGAGAGAGAGTGAGTGAGTGAGTGAGTGAGTGAGAGAGAGAACAGGTGCCCTTGAATTTTTTTTGGAATTTGTATATATATATATGATATATATATGTATGAAATTGTGTCTAGCTAAAGGCATCGTTCAGGAAAATAAGATGATGTATTTTTTTTTTAAGGACTTTTTCTATTGAGAGGGGTTATAATATACTAAATTCACACATGCTACACGGATGCTATTAGGACTCAAACTTAATACTTTGCATGAGGTAGCAATTACACTCTAAACCACTTCACACGCTAGTGGGCCCTTTGCAAGCTGTTGTATCTTCAATTTTCTTTCCAATAACCTTTCGTTTAGACTAAAATTAAAGTACTAATTATTACTTTGGCAAAGCTAATCACTCTAATCAAATCATGCATTACATACAGCTCCATGAATTAGAAAAATTTGAAAGACATTTTTGTTTTCCTTGTAAATTGAGCTCAATTAGGCAAGGCCTATGGCTGCTAGGGCCTAGGTTGGTGAAGCTTTTGCAAGAATCTTAGCCTTGAAAGCCGTTGGAGTGAAACATGCATACGCGGCATGTCAAAATCGGAAAACCAAATATTAGGTAATAATTGTGAGTGTCATGCTTTTAATTTCACAAGGTATGGCCAGAGAGAGTGAGGGACCAAAAACTACAGGAATTGAAGGAGATCTCAAAATCAGTAAATTAGAATCAGATGAGCAGAAGACATGGGTTTCAATCTGTGTTTAGCATAAAGAAAATTGTACATGCCCTCGCTTTTCATCGGAGCACATGACTTGGGGTCCGGTGTAATTTGATTGATTTATTATCTGCACTCATGCCTTGTTTTTGTTCCAAAATGTGACTTTGGATGTTAGAAGCTGTGCCATGCGCTATAATGTATAATTTCATGGTGATGTTGATTTGAGTTGGTGTTTTGGACCACATGTGCTTAGCTTCTTTGTCACCAAAGATTGAGACAGCATCCTGATACATTTTTCTTCTTTTCAGCCTTAGCATTTAGATTGCTGACATATATGCATCCATATATGTAACAATTAATAAATCAACTTCCCCAAGCCACAGTGCCCTAAGAGATTATTATCTGTTAGTCCAGTCGTATTTCTCATGTCCCGAGTCAAGCAACATATAAACCAAATAAGACAATTTCAAATTTTCAACCTTAACCCAATTGTTTATTCAATTAGGTATCAAAATAACAGTTATTTCATATCTCGAAAACCATTAGGAACAAAAATGTACTAAATGCTAAAATCATTTGTAATTGAGTCAATGCTAAACGCTAAACTTTGCTTCATATAGGAACAAAAATGTAAATCCCAATCCTTTTTTATTTGGGTAAATGTCTACTTCTTATTTGATAAAGGAGATTTTTTGAAACTTTATTTGATTGGCTACTTTTATTTTTTATTAATATATTGGTGGGCCCAAAATTACTTAGTCTTTCTATTTGAAATCACTTACTCTTTTACTTGCAAAGAGAGAAAAACGTACCTTTTCTTTTGTGAGGGGGCCACAAACAGTTTATTATTATATAGACTTCCTAAATGTGTAGGAAAGCAAGAGCAAAAATTAAATGGAGTAAAATTTCTTTAAACAAGGCTCCGCCACTGCACACGCTGTCAAAATGTCATAAAAATTAGGATCTAAGACGAGTAATTTGTACGTCAAGGCTCTTTTGTATTGTCGATGTGGTTGTTTCAGTTGCCCAAAAAAAAAGAAAGAAAAAAACCATTTACTACAAACAAACGCGTAAGGGGTAGTCAAATGTTAGAGTGTCTCCAAATCATTATATATTCATCCAAATCAAATTGATTGAGGGGTCTCTTTCTGTCCACCATTATGCACGTGTCCCTCCCTTCTCATCTCCATTGATATCGACATAGATAGGTGGCTTGGTTTTGTTTATTTAAATTAACTCTGATTTGTATTTTTAAGTTGGCTGTGAAATATCAATCCTTCTCCTTATCAGTCTTAATGAATGATAATGTGTTTTTGTCACTCCAGCTGTTCCACGTCTCCTTGTCCTCAAATTAATGCTCTCAATTAAATCACTCCATCATACTTGTAAATACTATTACTTTTTCCATTTCTAATCAGTTTTATTTGCGAGTTATGTCAGTTTTATTTGCTAGTTATGTAATCAACAATGAAATTAGTAAATATGTTACATGTAACACTGATCGTGACAGATGATCTTTAATTTGACACCATACAATTTTCATATACGTACACTCAACTATCACTTGGAAAAAGAAAAAAAGGAAAAATAAAGTCACCCTCAACACACAAGTATACATGCAAATCCTTAAGATCATGCGGGCATATCCAATTATGGAATCCGCACTTTAGGCCAAATATCCCTCCACTGGTTGGGTACATTCATCAAATTAGTATCGATCGGACGGTCATAATCTGATCCCCCAAGATGATGATTCGATGCACACTGCACCATCTAGATGTAATGGTTACGTGAAAACTTGAATCCCAATTAATCTTGGCCTCACGTTTGATGTGGGGCCCTATATAAATTGGATGATGAGGTTGCTTTTTTACCGACCCAGCCGATATGAGAAAGAGACTGCGACGAGCGGCATATACATATATTCTGGGTTGGCAAACGGACAAGAAGGTGGGGCTGGGACCCACTGATATCTGACGTGGCAGATTGGCAAATATAAAGTAAGAATCCTCTCCGACCGCGAGCATCTGATGACGACCAGTCTATCCACCCCACAACCGCGGCTAGGCCACCACCACCAAGGCCACGCACCAACCAACCCCTAGTATTTCTTTATTTA
The DNA here is from genome assembly GCF_029339155.1 of Prunus mume. NCBI lineage: Eukaryota > Viridiplantae > Streptophyta > Magnoliopsida > Rosales > Rosaceae > Prunus > Prunus mume. The sequence goes on from NC_142702.1 coordinate 25,605,188, forward strand.
ATTTCTTCTTCTTCTTCAATCTTCATTATTTTCTTTTCCGTCGTACAACAATTGGCAGAACTCATATGAATTTAAAGCCATGATTATAGAGACTTCAAATTAGCCAGCTACTGCTAGCTAGAATATATACAGTACTCTGATTTCTGATAGATGATGACTTGAATTAAATACATTCATAAAGTAAAGCTCCCAAAGACCTATGCAATCCCGCTCTCTTACATCTATAGCTTGCAAGGACGGACCTAAAATTTCAAAATAGAATGAGCTAAATTTACCTTATTGGACTGTTAGATTTTAGACTCGGATAAACCTTATAGGGAGGCTAAAATTGATCATAAATATATATAAATTTAAATTAAGAACATATAACATTTTATTTTATTTATTTAAAAATGCCTATTTTACAGATGCCAGCAACAATGATTATATATTCTTAAAATTAACACTAATGGCTAATATATGTCTTTTATACTAAAAAAAACTCACCTGGGCAAGCTATAGCTCAGGTTATACACGTTAACGTTGTAGGTTCGTACCTGACCGTTTATATGAAAAAAAGAAGAAAAAAAAGTCACAAACATAATAGTCAGAAAATTAATAGTATTACTATGTAACTTTAATTTTGTCATCTTTTGGTTATTTTGCCATCATTTCACGTGAACCTTTGTCTTAGACTTTCACTTATATACAGGCATATATGAAAGATTTTGAACAGTAAAAGGTATGTGGATAGAATCACTAAGTACGGTTTGCTTAATACAAGTTTCAACTAGCAATAATATACTTCAATCTCTTTTCACACTTTTGGCTAGACACAATTCCTGGGTGGGAATAAGCTTGAACCATCAATTTTATCCTAAACTTTGACGGTGAATTACTTTTCATAAATAATACTACAAATTCCAAAATGCTAATTAAAAATCTTTCAATAAAAGAGGTTAAGGTACATCAAATTATTTCTTTTATAATATAATAATCTACGTAAAGGCAGCAACAAATGAATAAATGAATAAATAAATAAATAAATAAATAATAATAGTATACAGATTTCCATGCAAAAATAAACAGTCTGCGAGGAGAGATCGGAAAAACAAAGGTACACCCGATGGCGACACTTCCACCCAAAACATCCCCACAATCACTCACCTTTTCATTATTAATTCCATATCAATATTATTTATTTATGTGTGTAGCTCATATGATATTAATATTATTAAAGTTCTCTACTTAGGGTTGTTCTTTCTCTCTCTCTCTCTCTCTCTCCATGCATGGCCATTGGTCAGTAATCTTTTTGGGTTACTGTAATACAGCGTCAAAAAGAAGCTTAAAGACTAAGAAAATTGGTTCCTTCTCTTCAAAACCCTAAAAATTTAATAAAACAAAAAGAGAAAGAGAGAGAGAGAGAGAGAGAGTGCGGGGATGGGATGAGAGAAACAAAGAACAAAATAAATAAACACCAGCCTCCTTTATCTTTCCGTCTCCTTCTGATCTTTTCTTCTCTTTCTCTCTGCAGCAGCAACTATCTCTTGTTGATGTGATTCTCCATCCCCTAAAAACCCACATCAACCCTTTACAAAAGAGAAAGCCATGGTTTTCTCATCTGTTCCCGTCTATATGGATCCACCCAACTGGCAACAACAGGTAAGGGTTTTCATTTTCTCAACAATTTTTTCTTTCCCTAGCTTCTTCATAAGAAAAAAAGTTGAATTTAAAGATAAATATTCTTACCCTTTTTCAATCTATATCTTTTCTTGAATATACCAGTTATTGATTTTGTTTATTTTTGAACTTTTTTGCCTTTTGATTTCATAGCAAACAAATCATCAACAACAAGGAGGTGGTAATGATCAGAATAATCATCAGCTTCCTCCGCCCCCACCTCAAGAAGCTGGATGTAATTCAGAAGGTGGCGGCAGCGGCTCAAGCTCGATCAGGCCTGGATCCATGTCTGATCGAGCCCGGCTAGCCAAGATGCCGCAGCCAGAGACCGCACTGAAATGCCCTCGATGTGAATCCATAAACACCAAGTTTTGCTACTTCAACAATTACAGCCTTTCACAGCCTCGTCACTTTTGCAAGACCTGCAGGCGCTACTGGACCAGAGGAGGAGCGTTGAGAAGTGTGCCGGTCGGAGGAGGCTGTCGAAGAAACAAAAGAAGCAAAGGCAGCGGCAGGTCAAAATCTCCAGCCGCAGCCGGTAATTCCAGCTCAAGCACAGTCAACTCTTCCAACAGCTGCAGCACCAGTGACAATATCATAGGCCATTTGGCTCATCCACCACCACATCAATTACCATTTTTGCCCTCTTTACATCATCTTGGTGATTATGGTTCCGGGGACATGATAGGGTTAAATAATTTTGGGGGCATGAACCAAGCTGCTGATGTTGAATTTCAACAACATCAGTTTGGCTCCGACCGGTTGACGGTCCGGCCAAATTTAGGCATCAACATGACCAACACTGAGCATTGGAGGTCATCACTGCTTCAGCATCAAGTTCAGCAATTTCCTAATTTCTTGGCTAATTTGGAACCACCAACTAGTTCTCATGGGATGTACCAATTTGAAGGTGGAAATGTTCATCAAAATGTTGGCCTCCTTCCAATGTCTAAGCCATTGGATTCTGTGAGTCCTGGGGTTGCTGCTACTCAGATTGCTAATGTGAAGATGGAAGACAATAATCATCAAGCATTGAATTTGTCAAGAAATTTTTTGGGCAGCCTTGGAAATGATCATCACCAATACTGGGGTAATAATGGTGGTGGTGGCAATGCTTGGACTGATCTTTCTGGTTTCACTACTTCTTCTTCCACCAGCCATCTCTTATGAAGTTTTATCTTGATCATATGATCACTTTGATCTTCTCCAACTATATCAATTACAGGTTCCACAAAAGGAAAATGATCGAGTGCTACTGGCGAAGATATTGAGTTTCAACCAACCTATTCCACCCTAACTTTTCATGAGTTCTCGAAGTTGAAGCCCGGAAATATATGTAAGATGAAATGGGAAGATGGAGCAATATCTCTTCATATTTTGTTGAAAGATTACCTTAGAAATGGTAGGCTTTCTAGTTTTGAAATTGTTTGTTTGTTTTTCCTTTTTATTGCTTTAGTGTTTGGGAGGGTTATGTCCAAAGTAGCTAGCTAGCTATGCTTGTAATTCATGCGGGAGACTTGGAGTATCTGACATTTTGAAGGGCCAGATTGTCATAATATATCAAATATGAATGCTATGTGTACCAAGTTTCCTTCACTGATTTTATGAAATTGTGTCCGTCAAAGTTTTGTCTATTAATCTTTACTTATAAGCTAGCTATACTCATTAATTTCAGTGAAAGGCTGGACATTATTTCGAAAAATTGCCCACATTATCTCTGCCAGACTGCCAGAAGCAGAAGCAATTAATATATCAGTTTTCGTTTTTAGGCCACTGCAAGCAAGCTTCTTTCTCAATTGTTGCTGTTTCATATTTCTGGAACATGAAAGAGTAGTGTTCATTCAATCTCAATTTTTACCCCCACCCCCTTCGCTCAAAAAGTTTGTGCCCATACTTTAAATTTATAGAGAGAGAGAGAGAGAGAGAGAGAGAGAGAGAGAGGAGAGTAGGGTTTAGTGAGTAGTGAATTAGAAGATGTTTTTTTTTTTGGTTGCAAGTGCGATGACCAGAATGATTACGCAATTATAAGAAATTGACCAAAACGAGACGTACTTGTATTTTTTTGGTTGTGAACTCAGATTTAAATCGATGGACGATTTACAAAGAAGCTAAGAGAAACGCCAAAATCCCACTCAAAACCATGCAAAAGAACAAGGATTCTTGGAATTTTGTTGCGAAAATATACTAACCTAAAGAGGGTATAGGACCATGCTACAGAGAGTCAAAAAAGCATAAGAAAAAAACCAAAAAGAAGAAAAGAAATTCGAGACCCTCTTAACATTTGTTTGGTTTTGGTCTTTCCTCTCCTTTCTAATCAAAGTAAATTAAAGTAAAAACAACAGTCATTATTGTTTTTGAGGTAATGGAATCTGGGTTTTGGATTTGCTTTTGCACTAACCAAGGTAGCTGTGTAAGCCTGCAATAAAACCGTCAAAAAAGCGACTCCATCTCTGTCGACTGTCTCACTAGAGCAACAGCAGTCAAGGTTGTTTTTTGTGGTTGGTCGTTGGTCGTTGGTCGTAGACAGTGATGTTTGAAATTTTTTACAGGAGCTATAGTTAACTAGTTGTAAAACTTTTTTCGGTTTTAATTGAGTTAAAAGTATTATTTTAATTCAATATTAATAAAGCATCTAATCCAAAACTAACGAAATTGTTAAAGCCGATCCATCTGGGTGTTGACGAAGAAGAAGAAGAAGAAGAAAGAGCTCGGAAATCCAAGCTTTGGTTAGTACATGAGATTAATATTGGTGATGGCCACATCACATGTGATAGGCGTGAAGATGTTCTCTCTGTTTCCATGGCAGCTTTTCCTTTTTGTGACGTCCTTGTCCCTGTCCTTGCTCTTCTTCTTAACTAACGCTCCCTCTCTATCTTTTCTCTCTGTCTGTGTGTGATGATATATATATTCATATACATGGACTGCAGGCACACGCACAGATTCCAATCTATGCTTCTAAAATTCTTGGACACAGGGGCCTCACGTTCTCCCACATGTGCTCAATCATATATGTGTTAGTTAGATTCCTGCTCACTTCTACATAGAATCTCAATAGTAAATATATAATTACAATATGCACGGATCCAACAAAACATAATTCTTACTCCTATTAATTAGGTATTATAGTAATAGTACTAGGAGAATGCTACCCTATATGTCAAGTTGTTCATGTATGTGTATGTCATAACCGTTGATGAAATCGATCTAGTTTATATTGATTGTCCGTTTTGAAGTGCTTTTGAGAAGACTAAAAACGTAATACATGAAAGTGTTATAAGTTATAAAATATTTTTTTAATTGTCCCTCAAATTCAAATTTTCTTCGGAGTAAAAGGAAAAAAGATCATTATGCAGTGTCAGATATGTCGCTTCTCTTAATTGTGAAGTATAGGCCCATACATACAACTTACAAGGCCATCTCCAAGCCATAAGTTTTGTATAGCCAAAAGAGGAAAATAAACAGAAACCCAATAGCTAGTAAAAGAATATTCGCTTTAGTTGTTTCTTATCTGCCTAAAAGCTTAACCAATGAACTCGTATGTATGAGAGCACTTTCTTTTGGCGAATTATTAAAGAAGAAAGTGAAGTAATAAAAACTTATACATGCACGATGACGCTGAGCATAATTATGATGTTGATAATGTATAATATATATTGCCTAGATCTTTTCTTTCATATATAGTCTTTCGCATAACATTGAGGTGTAAGAAATCAATTTGTGATTGATTGATATATCTTCCTCCCAGCTCTTTCTTTTATCATTACATCATCTACCATAAAATCATATGTGGAAGCTTGCGTAACCAAGCACTAAATCTCAATCAAAACTTCTTGTTTTGTTATCTTTCTTATATTGAACCTTTTTGGGTGGAGAGAGAGAGAGAGAGAGAGAGAGAGAGAGAGAGAGAGAGAGAGAGAGGAATGTTTGACTGGTCTCAGTGAGAGTCAGGGAAACTTAGCCTTTATAAAAGTAAGAGATGATGAGAGAATTTGGATACATGATTTTAACTTTATCATTTAACTTATGTTCAGTAGACACGCATACATGATTTACCTCTTCGGAATTTTGACTTTCTTTGGAATATATATTAGGGTAACTTAACCTCGACGGAACGAGGAGAAATTTATTTAAAAGAATAATTAAACAGCGAGGGAATAACTGAGCAAACCCCACAACAAAGCCACCCCAAAGATGGGATCAAACTAGACACACAAAATCAGTGAAAGAGAAACATGGGAAAACCCACTAAATTTTTAGCATAGGGGTAGCAGCCCACAAAGGTAAGGAGTACTACCAGTAATAAGCATGGTTATCAGCACCAAAATTTGCTAACATATATGCGACATAATTAACTTCCCGATAAATATGAGTGCAAACAAAATTCATCTATTTAATGTGCCACAAATAGTTCTGCCACTCCGTACGCAAAAACCAAGGAATAGAATAAGAGGTAGAGGAGAAAAAATGAACCACCAAAGAAGAGTCTGTTTCGAGCCAAAGATGCTTCCAATCTCTCACCCAAGCAACTTTGATAGCCTCAAGAAACAGAAAAATTGGATTTTTAATTTTGACGTCTTCGCTCAAAACACCCGAAGCATTACACTTCCCAGAGATTTGGGCTCGATCAACCTATACATGAGCTATGAGTTAGGTTACGATGAGGGGTTATAATAAGAGCTGAGTTCTTAATAATTGTACGATTAAGTAAAGAGTTACTATTGGACTATTGGATTGAAATCCGTCATTATAACCCCTCAACATAGCCCATCATTATAAAAGCTCTAGAACATTTAGTCCATTCCAAGTACTAAAACTTTTGACTTAAGCCACAAAAACTAGAGATCGATGATGTGTGTTTTTGAGTTTATAATAATATTATCTCATGAATTGCGTTTTGAGTGGCCAACGCTAATATCCTTTTTGAATGTGAACGTGTTATAACATAAGAGGACCATGCAGAATCACAAATGTTAATATATTTTGTATTAATCCAACATTAGGGGCCTACTTTGCTTTTCTTAATTGTGTCGTGTTTCACTTTAATCTTGAAGTTGATGATTTAGTCATTCCCCATTGAGTTTTCTAGGTGCAAGGAAGATTTAGAACATCATCATTTTGTCTCATTAAATCATCCATTCAACCTAGAAGAACTTAGGAAGGCCTCTGATAAATTTCTCTCCACCGTCAAAGCTTGATAACGCGTCGTTGGTAAAGTACCTTTATATATCGTCCTAAGATTCTTTCTTTCTCTCTCCTTTCCTCGTTTGGATCTTTACTTGCTTGTTAAGAGTTGATGACACACTTGCTCATCTCTCATTCATTCTTATTGGTCTCAATCAAGCCTTGAACTAGCTAATATAATATTATATTAGCCTAAAAAAAAATTTCTAGATTTTAGAAAGAAAAAAAAAACCCATAATTTTAAGCTTGTGACTCCCCAAACATAAATATCTACCTCAGCTACTGCACTCTTGTCCTGTTATATGGTCCTTCATTTATGAAATGTACTTGGATTAACCCGGTTTGAAGAACCGGTTTGTTATTCGTCGAACCGGGTTTGAAATGTACGTACGTACATGGGTCATGATTTCTAGAATATTAGTTATGTAGGGACGAGGAACTTGTACAAATAATTAAGCATGCATGTTCTTAGAACTTACACATGCAATATTTAATAATCCTGCAATACAGCGCTGCAATTGCAAGCCACTTTCTGGCTACTAGTAATTTAATTGCTGCGAAAGCTAAGTAATTTCAACCATAAATGAGTTGCAAAAACCTATATACAGCCAACGTGCAGTCCAATACAAATATGCACTTCATTTTATCAAGTCAATGAAATTAAGCAGCAAACAGGCTCTTTGATCCTTCAATTAGTTACCATCTCTTCCGGGTCAACCACGTTTTTTTGTCAAAGTAAACTCTCCTATAGTCATAGGAGAAGGATATTCACCTATAAGTTATAAGGCCATTGACTTGCTGAAGCGACTTGGAAATGCATATCGTTTATAAAAGGCTAGCATTTGCACCTATTTTCCAGTATACTTGAAGAAGACAATCGATCGAGATGGCTCAACAAGCAACTGCATCCTCAAGGATTGCCTCTCTTATTTTGAGAATCTTGACCTTCATTCTCTTGTTGATATCACTCATTGTGCTTGCCACCAACACCGTAGGCTCCAGCGATGATGACTCCAAAGTTCGTTTTACCGATTTTTATGCCTACCGGTAAGCAATCATAGTCGCGGTCGCAGTCGTGGTTTTTTCCTTGTCTAATCATAGTTTGAAAGGCTTAATTACTAATTATTTGAATTGTAAAATTGGTGCAGATACATGCTTGCTACAATTGTCATCGGCATTGCATATAGTCTCCTGCAACTTGTACTCACAATCTTTAATATCGTAAGGGGCGGGGATGGCATGCCCTTCCTTGACTTCTTTGGTGACAAGGTACATTTTTTCTTTCATCTTTTTTAATTTTCGGCACATAAAGCTTCCCACAAGTTTTTTTTTTCTTTTTTTCCCTCTTCTATTCTAGCAAACAAAACCCATGTCAATTGAGCCTGTGAGGCCCGCTGGCCCAATAGGCAAAACAAGAATTTTCAATTTACTATCTATCTAGGCATTCCTGGGATGAATTTTTTATTTTTTATTTTTGGTTGGGATTTTTAATACAAAAACTTGTGTTGGGCATGCAGTTCATATCATACGTGCTAGCAACTGGTGCTGGTGCTGGGTTTGGTCTGACTGTAGACTTGAAGAGACTGATGGACGCATCTGAAGTAGACATGCTCAACTTTGACGATAAGGCCTTTGCATCGGCTAGCCTCCTCCTCCTCGCATTTGTTACCACTGCCATATTATCAATTATCTCTGCCTACACTCTCCCAAAGAGAGTTTGATTGCTGCCAACCCAAACACGTCCTTCTATTTTCATAATATGTACGTACGTACCAACAAATCATAAATGGAGGCTTTGCGTTACCAAGAACTAAATTTCAATAAAATATATATATATATTTATTTGTGTGGGTAGGATATTGATATTGTTACACAATTTGATGAAAAATTCCATTGGAGAATCATCCCAAATTTTAATTTTAACTATTAGTTGTGCCAACCATTGGGGTCCTAAATTGTGACATGTTTTAGTACTTTAATCTTAAAGTTGCTCATTAGCCTTTACCAATTGGGTTAGTTTCTGGCGTACGCAAGATTAATTAGAACACAATCAATTTTCCAGATAAACAAAATCTAACAGTCAAAGAGCTTGTACTGCGTTGGTGAAGTAAATTATTGGCTTGAAGCCTTGAGCTATATCTCATTAAGAATAATTAACTTAACCTAACGGAAATATGGAAGGGTGTCACCAATGAGAAGATCTTGTCTAACTAATGCTCAAACTTCTGTAATAACCATGGAAACTTTTTTTTGTTTTCTTTTTGATACAAGCGATAATCTACTTTAAACTAATCTAAACTATAGAAAGAGAGATTCAAACTCGGGTGCAGAGTGAAGAGCACTTTCACTCTAGTCAACTTGTGTACAATTACATCTATTTTCCTTATCTTTTTAATCAACTCAATTTCTAGTCTCTAGGGGCCGGATGGCATTGGCTCTGTGCGGTCATTATTAAAATACTTAAACAGACAACGAAATACACGTAATAAATTCTGATAAGAATGCCAAATCATATACAATAGATATCATGCAAGCATCAACATGATATTCTAGTCAAGAATAATCTTACAAGCCACTAGCTTTATATTGCTCTTATATTTTTATGAATGGGAATTTTGAGAGTTTTTGGGAGAACACCACTAAACTAAAGCTAGCTTAATAATGCTCAAGCAGATAGAGAAATAATGAATGCATTAAAACCCAATGCAAGCCAACAAGATCTCTTATTTTAATGGCTTAGTTGCCAATTTGCCATCACTTCCGGGTCAAGCATACCTTTTTTTTTTTCAAAGTAAACTTTCCTTTTTTGTTTGTTTTCTTTGTTGGTACTTATTTTAAAAATTATTGACTTGGTACTCAGTAGGTATGAGTGCTATGCATGGTTTGTGTATAAAACCCTAGTAGTTCGCATCCGTTTTGCAGTATAGGCTAAGCTTGGTGTGGCTGGCTGCAGGACTAGCTAAGGCAGAAGAAGATGGCATAAACAGAAGCACACCGCTACCACCACCGCTGCTGCCACCACCATTTTATTCTTCTGTATCTTCAAGGCTTGCTTCTCTAATATTGAGGATCATTACCTTCATTCTCTTATTAATATCCCTCATAGTGCTTGGCACTAACGGAAATATTTTTGCTCACCACTTTAACCCAAGGTGTATGCTCACCACCCTTCTTAATACTTGACATGTGTCCCTAAGCATAACCATGGTTAACCGACCACCTTTTCATATCATCTCTCTAATTAATATAAGTGAGACTTATGTAAATAGTCCCAGACCGTGATACTAGAGACTTACTCGCTATATTTGTATGCATTAATGAATTGGATGAAAATAGTATGGAGGATGTAACCTAACCAAATTACCACGTCGGGCATGCAGTTGATATCAAACCTGCTAGCAACTGGTACTGGTGCAGGGTTTGCCGTAACTGTAGACGCAAAGCGATTGACGGACGCTGATCCTCGATTTGAGTCAATTGACATGCGGGAATTTTATGACAAGGCATATGCATCAGCTACCCTCCTTCTCCTCGCATTTTGCTCTACTGCAATGTTATCCATCATCTCTTCCTATACACTCCCAAAGAGAGTTTGATTGCTGCTGGCAAAAGCAAAAACCATTTATTTCCAATTTGCCTTTGCTAATAAGACACCCATGACCTTGAATGAAAGTGTCAAGGATCTATATGATTATTATATCTTCCCATGCTTTTCATCTTCAATTCTCTACAGAAGAGGATCCATATGGGACTTAAGGCTGGTCCACAGCCAAGCTTAGGCCAAACCTAAGCCTAAGCCCAAGCCCAAGCCCAGAAAGGCCAGCAAAACCCTATTTGTTAACCGTTTGATCAAATTGATTAGTTCGATTTAATGGTTAAGAGATATGACCTTAAATAAGACCCTCACTATAGAATGACTCCACCAAACACAACATGCTTTTTGAATAAAGGGGTTGATTTACTAATCTTGGAGACCCATCAAACACGAATTTAAGAATTTATTTTAATTAAAGATTCTTTTTTTGGCCAAGGATTTTAATTAAGTATGAGTTTCTGTTTGCTCTCTCTCTCTCTCTCTCTCTCTCTCTCTCTCTCTCTTATTTAGTTATTTAAGAGCATCCACAATGATGCTCTCTATTTCTTAGTTAAAATTTAGCTAAAAATATAAGAAAACTATTTTAGGAGCTCCCTTAAAAAATTTCAACTCCAACCATACACCATAATTTGGAGAGTCATAAATGCTATAACTCTTTTTTGATTGGTTCATCTCTATTAAAAAATAAAATAAAAAATAGTTAACATTAAATAAAGGTTTGAAATACTCATTAAATAAAGCAGCATTAAATTATAGGGAGTCACTATGAGTCATTTCTCTCTCCTCAGATTTAGGAGCTCCTAGAGGACTCCTGTTTTAGGAGGTGGATAGAGAGCATGTTTGGAGTTGCATTTTTACGATTCCTCCCTAAAATTTGTCTAAGGAGGTGGTTTAGGGAGTCCATTATGGATACTGCCTAAACCACCAATAACAAATTGCATAAAACAAAATTTCGACCTCCCTTTGACCACCCTTTCCTTACTCAATAACCATATGAATATGTGATGATAAATTAGGCTTGTTAATCAACTTGCGTGATAGTAATTATAAAAGAAAAGAAAAAACACTTACCTGTTAGCTAGTAATGCGACATTATTAAAATTGAAATTGAAAAAAAAAACTCTGAAATCTTCATTAACAATGTTCAATGACATATAAAACTACGAAACGCTTTTGAATTTTTCGCCATAGGCCTCTCTCAGCATTGGACCGAAGTTGATAGGACTAGTGTTCCACAAAAATTTATAATATATATGCTCAACATAGAATTTATGTTGTCTTGTTATTACCTTCTTTTTTTTGGGTCAATCATAGTTCATTCATGCCCCAAAACTATGGGGAGGTGGAACAAGAGGAACATAAATGAAGTGGTGTTGTTATTGTGCCGGGGATGTTTCAATGGAGAGAAACTGATGGACAGTGGAAAAGAAAGGCCACCCACCCGGCCTTTCCGCGCCTCCCATTCTTAGTAAAATGTTAAACATATTTAGAAAACCCATAAATCTTGAAAATCAGTGCAAATCCATTAAACATAAAACAAAAATCTTGACAACCCAGTAGTGAAAGAAGGGTATGTTTGATGTTGATATTATTGGAGGGGGATTGCACCCAAGGGGCGGGAGTGCAAAGTAGGCAGATTGCCTATAGGGGAAACTGCTACAGTCTTCTTGTTTTTTCAAATTTTATTTTATTTTATTAAAGGTAAAGTTGGAAGAGAAAGTCCAACAGTGAAAAAAATTTAATTTTCTTTTCAAAAAAGACACGTGGCAGACTTTGAATGGGAATATCACCATCTGACGTGGCGATACTGTATCACTAGTTGACGTGGTGATACCGTATCACTCTATAATTTCTCCATAGAGAGAGAGAGAGAGAGAGGTAGGAGTTACTTAACGTTAGAAAAAAAAGAAAAAGTTTAGTGTTAGTTTACGTGTCATGTTGTTTAATCATTAAATTACTATAATGGTTCAGATTTTACAAAATACGGGAAATGCAGAAGGTCAAATTGCAGAGGCTCGCGATCTTGATAAGATGTCGTAAGCCAAAAAACTCTTGCAGAAAATGAATTCAAAAGCAATCAACTTCTAGGTTTTTCCAGCTTAATTTCATTATATTTTATACTTTCCCACAACGCAAACGTTACGGATCATACAATAACCCCCAAGCAGTGGTTGCCGCCATGTCATAGTTGTCATAAATATGTAACTTTATATTGTATAAATATAAATATACTATAAATTATTACTAGGCAGTTCACCTCACCATGCATATAGCCAAAGCTTGGGTAAGTCAGCCCCACAAGAAAGTTAAGCCAATCCAGGACAGTTCTCGCAGTTTAATTGTCTTTTCTTCTGCCATTTAACCCAATCCAGGATCTCATCTTCTTCTTTTTTGGGTCAAAATCCGGGATCTCTAATTTAATGGCTTCTTAGATATGAGTGCTATGCATGGTTTGTATATGAAACCCTATGGTAGTTTGCATCCGTTTTGCAGTACAGGCTAAGCTTGGTGTGGCTGGCTGCAGGACTAGCTAAGGCAGAAGAAGATGTCAGAAACAATTGCAACAATAGAAGAAGCTGCACCACCACCACCACCACGGCCGCCACCACCATCTTATTCATCTGCATCTTTACGGATTGCTTCTCTAATATTGAAGATCTTTACCTTCCTTCTCTTATTAATATCCCTAATAGTGCTTTGCACCAACACCGTGGATGTTTATCCGCAGAAACTTAGATTTCAGGATATTTATGCCTACCGGTAATTAAGCAATTAATGAGCCAATAATCTGATCATCATCACATGATTTGTTTAATTTTTTATTTTTTTATTGTAACATGCATTTCTTTTTCAATTAATTTACTTGAACCTTGAAATCAATATTAATTGTAGATACATGCTTTCCACAATCGTCATTGGGACTGCATATTCTCTCTTGCAACTTGCATTGTCAATCCATAATGTCGTAAGTGGCCAGGACGGCATTCTCCTACTCGACTTCTTTGGTGACAAGGTGCATACATCTTCTCCTCTGATCTATATGTATGGAGTAGTATCATCGTAATCGACCACCTTTTGTATCATCTCTCTAATTAATATAAGTGAGTTATAAAAATAGTCTCACACCGCCATAGTAGGGATTTACTCGCTATATTTGTATGCATTAATGGATTGGATGAAAATATTATGGAGGATGTAAACCTAACCAAATTATACCACTTTGGGCATGCAGTTGATATCATACCTTCTAGCAAGTGGTACTGGCGCAGGGTTTGCCATAACTGTAGACACAAAGAGATTGACGGATGCAGATCCTCTATTTGATATGATTGACATTCGCGAATTTTATGACAAGGCATATGCATCAGCTAGCCTCCTTCTCCTCGCATTTTGCTCCACTGCCATGTTATCCATCATCTCTTCCTACACACTCCCGAAGAAAGTTTGATTGCTACTCGCAAAAGCAAAAACCATTCATTTCCCAAAGCAAATGTCTTCTCCTTTTTTGGGTTGTGGGATTTAAGCTTTGTTTTGTTAATTTTCTTCCTGAATATCACGCGTTGTAATATGCGATGAATCATGAGAAAATATTATTTTCTCTCCTTTTTTTTGGGGTCTGATTTGATATTAGTTTGATCAATGTAATATTGTTGCGCCAATCCAATGTGCCTTTGCTAATAAGACATCCATTAATGGAAGTGTCAAGGATCTGTATGAATATATATTCCCATGCTTTTCATCTTCAATTCGGTACAAAGAGGATCCATGGGTTTTAAGGCTAGCCCACACCTAAGGCTAACAAGGTGAAATTCTATAGTGAGGGATATGGACCTTTCATGTAGACCTTCATATTAGCTGCAACATATTGACCTCCTTTTGGCCGCCCTTTCCTTACTCAATACCCTTATGAATATGATATTAGGCTTGTTAATCAACTTGCGTGTTAGTAATTATAAAAGAAACCCCGTTCGAATTTTAGCCATAAGCTATTGGACCCAAGTTGATAGGACTAGTGTTCCACGAAAATTTATAATATGCTCTGATTAAACATAGAATTCATGTTTATTGTTACCTGGAAGTCCCTGTGTGAATATTGTGTGAGGAGGGGGCCAAACAATAAATTTTCGGCTTCAATTGAGAAAAATGGCATATATTACCATATGATTATTGAAGAATATGAAGTATCATATTAGAAACTTGTTAAAATCCAATACATTATATAATTTATGAATCCACTTCTAATAGCATCAATGTCATATGTATAAAATTTTATACTTGATGAATATGCAAGTGGTTAAATTAGGAACAATATTGATGTTGGGACGTGAGTCTATTTCTCTGAAATTTAACAATAATAGCATAATTTATTCATGTACCCCATTCAGAAACAGTGTAAGCCCATTAATTAATAAATAAATAATTAATTAGGTGATCTCCAAATGTTATATGACTTTGAAAAGCTGTCGTAGGCCAAAACAGTTGCAGAAATTAATTAAAATTGCCATCAACTTCTGGGGTTTTCCAGCTTAATTTTACACAACGCAAACGTTACGGATCATACAATAACCTCCCAATCAGAGGCTGCCGCCATGTCATATTTTTCATAAATTTGTAACTTCATATAGTATAAAATATAAATATACTAGCCAGTCCACCTCCATGCATAGCCAAAACTTAGGTTAGTCAACCCCACAAGAAAGTTAAGCCCCATCCAGGAAAATTCTCGCTGTTTAATTGTCTTTTCTTCTGCCATTTTACTTTAGTCCGGCGGTAGGAACAATATGAAACTGAATTGAAATTGAAAAACAAAACGAAGAAAAAAAATTATATTTGTTTACTTTTTGCATTGGCCAACTGAAACAAGTTAAACTGTGTATAAAAGGCCAGCACCAGCAGGGATTAATGCAGATAATTATAAATTACTAGTAATTAATTGTGTTCAATTAGAGAGCAAAGATGGAATCACAGAGACAAGTTTCAGTGCTTCCTAAAAAAACTTCCCGATTTGCCATTCTTGGGCTGAGGGTCCTCACCACTATTTTACTGGTTGTGCCACTCGTCATCGTCGTCTCCAATGTTCTCTCAGACCGCAGGGATAAAAAATATCACTTTTATGATTTTGTGCCTTACCGGTAATTGCCTACTTTTAGCAATTGATTTCTAGTTCAGTTTAGTATTACTCACTTTTAGCAATTGACAACGTTCTCTGTTTTTTATTCATTGCAGATACATGGCTGCCTCAATTGTTATTGGAATTGCATATTCAGTCTTCCAAACTGGAGTTGCAGTTGTCCGCCTCAGAAGAGAAAATCATGGGAACATCTTACTTGATTTCTATGGCGACAAGGTACACATATAATACGCGCACGCATACGCAGACTCACATGCATAAGTTAATATGTAATTTATAATGGATTAAGTGTGTTTTTTGATAGGTCAAACTAATCTGTGCAGGTTATATCAACTCTATTAGCTACTGGATCTGTTGCAGGATTTGTTATGACTGCACAATTACAGAAACAGTGGGGCGAAGCTGTAAGTGATTACTATCACAAATATTTCAAGTGGTCATATGCAGCAGATGGACTTGTCTTCCTTGCCTTCGTCTGCACTTTCATCCTATCGGTCCTCTCTTCATATGCTCTGCCTAAGAAGTTTTAGATTTTGCAGCATCATCAGCAGTTGGCTGTCCATTGATCAGTGTCTTAAACACCTTAGTTTTATAGTTTCTTTTTCTCCCCCTTTGATCGATGTGTAAATCATGATATAAAGTAGTGATGTTTGTTACTTCAAGAGTTCATTTCATCACATGAAAATTTTGAAGGGGTTAAGATTTGGTAGGGTTTTATGTGTCTTTATTATGTAGAACGACTATATTAATGGTGTAATAAGTTTCCAATTAATTTAATTCAATAGAGACAAAAGTGGAAGAAATTTGATATTCTTTGTATTATATATAATTTCGAAGTACCAATTTTCAATTTCATGCATCTCAAGAAGCATCGCATATTGCAATTCCAGCAAGGGACTTGTAGCTCAAATACCTCATCTTCCAATATCAAACAATGCAGCTCCAAAAATCTTGACGTTTGATGGGAAAAAAAAATGAAGGAGAACTTTCTTTTTTTCTTAAAAAAGGTTAAAAGTCTTGGCTCTTCTCTATCTCTGACTCTGTATACACTAATTTGGCAACAAATGAAACTCATGACTTCTCTAAAAACAGAAACAAGGGCAATGCAGATACAGGGTCCTAATTAACCTGTCCTCTTTTTTTTTTTTTTTTTTTTAGCTTTATCCAACATAAAAAAAGAAGCTGTCTCTATTCCAAATCTTGTTCCAAAGGCCAGGACCCGGCAGGCAGAGGCCGAGGCGCTAGCGGTGCCACGGGAAAGCGAAGATGGACGCATCACTGCTTTCCTCCACAAGTATGCGGATTATTACTCTTGTATTGAGGATCGTGACCGCCGTCACACTGCTTGCGTCCCTCGTGCTCCTCCTCATCATATCTCATCCAGTAAAAGATCTCAACGAACGCGGAGAGGTTAAGGAAACTTGGATCATGCGCTTTTATCACAGAGTTCCATTCCGGTATATGTAAATGACCTTTATATCCTTGATGATGGATATCAACTTAATTATAATCTCATGCATGCATGCATTTTGTAATTTCAACAGATATACGGCTGCAACGATTATTATTGGAGCTGCATATTCAATCTTCCAGATCGTATGTGCAATTATCCGCTTAGCCAAAAGAAATGAAGGGAATGTCATGTTGGATTTCTTCGGTGAGGAGGTACGTATGTACGTGGAATATAAAATATCTATCTTAAATGTCTTTATTTGTTGCCAATTGATTTCGAGTTGGATGCTCTGATGCGCCTTGTTATTCCTTCCTCTTTTGAATGAATAGCAATCACTCAAAATAATTCGGGCATGGTGCAGGTATTGTCGAAATTATTAGTTTCAGGAGCTGTTGCAGGGTTTCTTGGGTCGTCAGAGCTGGTGAAAGCTTGGGAAGAGTATGGCGTGAATAGAGAAGACATAAACTCGTTTACGGACAAGACATATGCAGCAAATGGACTTGTCCTCCTTAGTTTCGTCTTCAGTTTTGTATTATCGGTCCTCTCTTCATATGCACTCGCCAGGAATATATCACTTTCAGAGACATAACTATCAGTTTGCTGTTCATTGATCAAATTCTTAATTACCTTTTTTTGTCTAAATCGTCATCTGTGATGTGTGATTCTCTCTCTAGTAGTTTGTTTTGCTCTTTTGGAATTTTTACGAGTTGTGTTAGGAATTAAGTGGATCAAAGACGTTTTGATCAGCCCATATTGGACAAATGATTGTTCAATATTGAACATAATTACCACTAAGAAAAGTTTTAGCAAAATATTTTGCAATATTAGAGTAAAAGTAAAAATTAATCAAACTCATTCAATAGGATAGGACAAAATTTCCCCATGGCACCTGGGTTTTATCGGATTGGCCTAGGGCTTTTAGTCTACTTCTAAGTGGTCATGAGTTCAAGCTCTCATGATAACTTTTGAAAGAAATTCAGTAGCACAAAATTTTAAGTATCAATACATACATAATTGAAAACAATTTTTCCGTGAATTTTCCTTTATAATATTTCTCGATAATTGAAAGAAAATAAATAAGTTTTCTTCAGAAATAATATCGTATTCTAATCCTTACCATTTGAACATAGAAGTAATTATTCATTGATGCCAACATTATTATTAGACAATAGTGAAGAATTATCTTTTTGTTAAAGACGTAAGATGAAAATGTGTTGGAATGCAGACGTGAATTAAACCAATTAGCCAGACAGTGAATCCACCCCTTACACCCAAATTCAAATCTCATTCTGTACGATGGATTGTGACTTTTCCTTTTTATATTATCACTCGTATAAGAAAAGAAAAAAACAATGTAATAGGAAACTTAGAAGAGGTGGGCCTACATGGCAAAGCACTTGGATCCACCGTTCAAAACATTTTCTTTTACAACTCGGCTTCTTTATGGATAAAAGGCTGAAAGCAAAACATATCTGGGCCATTGTACCGCAAAAGAAAAGCCCTTCGTAGATGTTTTTATGTGAGATTTTAAAGAAAAGTATCAGATTTGGGGTTACACATGTTTTATTCTTCAGTCAAGGTTACACATGTTCGATGGAAAAAAAACCCTTTTGTTCTATTTAGGGATCGAATTAAACTTATCTTTTTCCTAAATAAAAGAACAAACACACACACACACACACAGAGGAATGTTGAAAACAATGCCATTCATTCATTCATTCAGGGTCTTAAATAACCTGTGTTTAATTCATGGCCAAGAAAGAAACGGCGAGTTTGAGATTTCAAAGGTCATGTTGAGAAGGCGAAGCAGAGATGGCAGTCTCAATGCCTTCCCCCACAACGACGCGGATTGCTACTCTTGCGTTGAGGGTCCTGACCGCCATTCTACTCTTTGCCTCGCTCATCATCCTTCTCACTAACACTCAACAATTTCAAGGCCCAACCCTTCATTTTTATGACAGAGTTGGATACAGGTAATTAATTAATTAATTAGTGCATGCATGATGCAAGCACGTCAAATTAATCAATTTTTATGACGACGTGCAATGCAAGCAATCTCATCCCCTGTAATTATTTAATTAAATTGCAGTTACGCGGCTGTCGGAATTTTTTTGGGACTTGCATACTCAATTTACCAAACCGTATGTGCAGTCATTCGCATCAAAAAGGGAAGTGAAGGGAATGTTGTTTTCAATTTCTACGCTGAGAAGGTACCAGCGATAATATGTAGTTACCTATATTTACTTATCATCGATCGTAAGAAAAATAGATACATAGTTGTATACAAACGATTACACTTCAAATTTCTCATCATCGCCGTCAGGGTTTTTTTTATGATCAACTTACTCATCAATTTTGATTCAGGGAGGAAACTATCTACATATATATACATATATATATTATATATATATATGAAATTAAGCTAGCATGTGACATGTGATTTCTTTTGAATATAACAATGGGTTTCACCAATTTGGGCAGGTTGTGTCAAATTTATTAGTTACAGCAGCTGTTGCAGGATTTGTGACAACCGGACAACTAGTGGATGACGTTGTACGACAACAAGGACCAAGTAAACTTCCTTTACTTGAAAGATTTGTGAGTTTGTCAAATTCATCATCTGGAATTGTTCTCGTTGGCTGCATCTTCTCTTCAATATTATCGGTTCTCTCTTCATATGCACTCGCTAGGGATGAGGATTAATTAGATCTTCTTACAAACATACGTGTATATGAACAGTTGCAGCAGCTCATTATAATCAAAGGCTCATTCACTGCCTTCTTTTTATTCATTCCCTTCTGATCTACCATGTTTAAATCGTCATATACAATAGGTTTCTTCTTTCTTTCTTTCTTCATTTCTTTTTTCTTTCTCACTTCGCTTAATTTTTTGATGGAATTTTAGGAATTTCATACCTATTAATTGAAATAAGGATTTTAAAAAGAGTAATATTAAATACACAAACTTTTTTCTTATTCACAACAAAAAAAATTGTCACATTAGGTGGTGATCCAAAATTATGTAATAAGCTAGTATCTTTAGAAGTCGACAAAACAATCTTTCGTGAAAAATTGTGAGTATAGGTTTGTTAAGATTTCAAAGGGACGGACTCTTGACCCACCACTAATAACATCGATATTGTCCCAAGCTTAACCACATCTTTAGCAGGTGTGGAGTTTTATACAAAATGCCTCTATATTATTAGGAGTGGACCCATTAATTATATGAGACTTTCTATTTTGTTAAGTTTCGGATATGGGACTGTATGTATTCTTCAACAAGGTTATTGTCTCTTGGTAAGGATTTCAATTTGTGTCTATCAATTTTTCAAGTATGAGAGTCGCTAGTACAAAATTTCATCCTCCAAAAATTATAATGGAATGGGAATGCTCACGTGGCAATCAAATGTCTGCTGAATTCTGAGGTATCTCAGGTAACTCTTGTAAGTTGTAACCATATGCAAGCCTAGTTAGGCTTTGCTCTTTCTTGTTCAGATTATCTTGTATGGATGGATGAAGAGCCATGTTGGTGTGGCTACATTTTATTCCAGAGGAAATTTATTAATCTTATATTTGAGTAGTAATATGCAAAAGTTTTAATTTGTACGAAAAGAAATTTTCTATTCTTTGCATAAGAAAAAGTTCATAATTCTTGCTATTTGTATGGTGAGATAGAAAGAATATTTTTCTTTTGGGTCTGCGACCAAATTAGATAATTACCATTTATAAGAAGTACCACACTTTTCCTTCAAGTTACCTGCTAACACTATAAACCCTGACCCTAAACAAACTCGCCCAAGAATTAATCATCGTCCTTGTTTGGAAGAGACCAGCACTTTTCTTTGTTTTATATTAGTTGTTGCTGCAGTTGTGGAAGAATGGCGAGAGAAGAAAAAGATCATGCGATAGGGATTGATCTGGAGACAACCTACCTGTGCGTCTCAGTAGGATCATGTAGAAATCATAGTCAACGATCAAGGGCAACAGAACCACACCTTCTTACATTGCATTCACTGAGACCGACCGCTTCATTGGCGATGCAGCCATTAACCAAGTCATCTCAGAAACCCTGCCAACTCCATTTTTGGTAAGCCATCTTGATTTCAACATCTGACCAAGATAGAGCCAACATTTTTATGGTATTCTTTATTCAATGATAAATTTCTTGTGTTCAGTTCAAGTTTCCATCTATTTGACTATAATCAACTTCGAGGAGCACCAAAACTAAAATAAAGAAAAGGATATTATTATGTGGGTTAAGATATTTGGCCAAGGCATTGTGTCCGGCCCATTGCACCCTAGTTCGATCCCCCAAGTTTATAATATCGCCATTGTCAAAAAACTAAAAAAGTAACCATACCTACCTATTGAACTTTGCAATTTGTAAAATAGAAGATAACCATACTGCATATTCTGTTTTTGTACTGGTTTTTTTTCATAGATCATATAATCTTTTTCCTCCTCGTTTTTCCTTGTGCATCGGTTATGCCCTAATTTTGACACGGATGACCTTAAAAATTGGTAGATACAAAGAGGTTAATTGATAGAAGATTTCGTGACGATTGTGTTCAGAATGATATCAAGTTGTGGCCATTCAAGGTCATTGAAGCACCTGCCGATAAGCCCATGATTTCCGTTACCCACCAGGGTCAAGAAAAACAGTTTGCTGCAGAAGAGATCTCGTCCATGATTTTGGCAAAGATGCGGGAGAAAAACAGAAAAACAGTATGAATTATCAACCGAAGTAATGAGAGACTTCAGTAGTGCAGTCTTCAAAACCAATGCAGTCGAACTTGCTCAGATAATTTCTGAAGCTGCAACCTGCGACCAAGCAATAGAGATTCAAGTAAGTTTGCAACGTTTCAATAATCGCGTCAAGTTATTAATTCATTACTTCTGAAAATATATTAATCTTGGTGCTTCCAGAAAGGGTTTGTTTATGTGAAAGCATCCTTAGATTCTGTCGTCAAGATTTTCCTCGGTATCGAACTCGGCACCTGCTTGGGACAAATGAAGAAGGTACCCGGTTTTCCAATGCTTTTGATGAAGCAAATGCAAATACGCTGTATCGTTATGTTGACATCTCCTGGAAGATCAGATGGTTCTTAAACGTTGGTTCAGAAGCAGTGCTAAAGAATAATATCAAAGTTAATTTGATGAAGCAAATGCAAATATCCTGTATCGTATGATTAGTACTAATATAATGTGGATGACTGGTAGTTAAAGAAAGGAAACATTATTTCAAGGCTTTTGGAATTGAGAGAGACTGACCCAAAGTACGTCCTTGAGACAGTGTTTGAAAAGAAAGAAAAAAAGACCCTAAACCCGCCTAGGCGCCAGGCGCCCGCCTAGGTTTTTTTTTTTTTTTTTTTCACCTTCTTTCTGACTTTAAAGAAAACCTATGTCTATAACGTGATGATCAGAGCACATGCGTGTACAAAAATCAGTGTTGCGGATGAAACTCTTTCTTCGTTTGGGTGGTTGCTGCTGTATAAGCAAATGCTCTGCGATGGCATTTCCCCTAATTGTCTCAATTTTCCGTTCCTTGTAAAAGAATGCACGAGTAGGGTTGATGGCTGCACAGGCCGGAGCTTCCATGCACAAGTCGTTAAGTATGATGTTTTTGTTCAAAATTCGTTGATTGCTATGTACTCTGCATGTGGGTTTCTAAATAGTGCACGTACATTGTTTGACGAAATGTTGGAAAGGGATGTTGTTTCGTGGAACTCGATGATTAAGGGATATTTGAGAAGTGGGAATCTTGATGGCGCATTGAATCTGTTTGGAAAGATGAACAAGAGAAACATTATTACTTGGAATTCAATGAAATGCAGTTCTAACAATCGCCAGTTTCCTTGCAGCTTGTTCTCATCTTGGTGCAATTGATCATGGATTCATGGGATATGGGTGCATAGGTATCTGAGGAGAAGTGGCCTGGAGAGTGATGTGGTCATGGGCAGCTCTGGTTGACATGTATGGTAAGTGCGGATGTGTGGACAAAACGTATACTTGATGACAAAGTCATAAGTATGGTTCTGAAAAGCAGCCCATCCAAACCAATACTAGTAAGTTATTTTATTTTTTATTTCTGGGTACCTAAATATAACAGATTTCCAAGTAATTTTACTGTATTATGCTGGAAATAGTGGTACATAGAATAAGGAACCAAAATAAATTCTTTGTAAGGCCGATTACATTTCCCAACAAGTCTTTCTCTAATCTATTGTTACCACTCAGACCGCTCTAGATTACAGAAGTCACAGACTGAGGCACTCACCCAAGCAAGCATATATTCTCTTTCTCTGCCACCATTTTTCTTCCTTGCTATTCTTCTTTCGGTTTATTTTTTTTATCTGACAATGGCGGGAGAAGATAAAGCGGGGCATGCAATTGGGATTGACCTGGGGACAACCTACTCTTGCGTGGCAGTGTGGCAGCATGATCATGTAGAAGTTATAGTGAATTATCAGGGCAACAGGACCACTCCTTCTTATGTTGCTTTCACAGATACTGAGCGCTTCATTGGTGATGCAGCTTTCAATCAAGTCATCAAAAACCCCAACAACACTATCTTCGGTAGGCTCATGACTTTCCCACATATGCACCTATATGTATAATATACCAGTTTTGAATTCCCCGGAGGCTCTGCTTCTTCCATTTGTTTTTAATCTGTCTTCTTTTTTTCTCTATCCTAGCACTTAATTGATAGCAGTATGCTGAGTGAGTAAGTAGTTTAGTCAAAGTTCGGATGTTGTTGATAAATTTCTAATTTAGAATTTTAGATATAACTTAGTGTAGAAACCATCTTGATATATATATACATGCGAGGTATAATCTTGTAATTTCAAAAACAAATCAAATGCTTATGGTCTGTATTCTTAATAAGATGCCATAATTCTTGAAATGAAATATACATACTATCATTCTTGATTACAGCTAGCTGTCAGGGTCAATTACCTTTGAGCTTTATAAATTTAGACTGATTTAGTCAGCATAGAAGGTGTACTTATTCACTATTGTTTATGTGTAACATCTGTACTAGTGAATATGAATGATGCATATATAGCTAGTCAGTGTTCTCTAGGCATTACAACTAGTTATTAGTTTTGCTGTGGCAGGGTGAGAGAGTTAGAGAATTTGGATTGGAATACTTCACATCATTTTTCGTTTAACATTATGCTTTTATTTCTATCATATGGCCTGTTTCCATGTTAGTTTAATTTCCTTGTCGGGTTGTGTATTTCTATTTTGTCATCAATTTGCAGATGCAAAAAGGTTAATTGGTAGGAGGTTCAGTGATGAATGTGTCCAACATGATATGAAGCATTGGCCATTCAAGGTCATTAAAGGTCCAGCTGATAAGCCAGCAATTGTGGTTACTCACAAGGGCGTAGAGAAGCAATTTGATGCAGAAGAAATCTCATCTATGGTTCTTGTAAAAATGCGGGAGATTGCTGAGGCGTACCTTGGTTCAACTGTGAAAATTTCAGTTATCACAGTCCCCGCTTACTTTAATCGCTCACAGTGACAAGCTACAAAAAATGCAGGTGCTACTGCTGGACTAAATGTGATGCGTATCATCAATGAGCCGACTGCTGCAGCCATTGCTTATGGGCTTGACGGGAAGTCTGGTTGGTACAGCAAGAGAAATGTGATGATATTTGATTTGGGTGGTGGTACGATGGATGTTTCACTGCTTACTATAGCTGATAGTGTGTTTGAAGTGAAGGCAACTGCTGGGGACACTCATTTAGGAGGTGAAGACTTTGATCACCGAATGGTGAATTATTGTGTTGAGCAATTCAAGAAGAAGCATAAAGTGGACATTAGTGGAAACTCCAAGGTTCTTAGGAGGTTAAAAAATGCATGTGAGAAGGCGAAGAGGAGGCTTTCATGTACATCTGAGACTGACATTGACATTGATTGTTTGGATCAGGGTGTTGACTTCTGCTTCTCTATTACACGTGCCAAATTTGAGCAACTCAACATGGATTTCTTTGAAAAATGCATGCAGCCTGTTGAAAAGTGTTTGAAGGATGCAAATATGGACATAAGCAGCATCCATGATGTTGTCCTTGCCGGTGGCTCTTCTAGGATCCCCGGGGTGCAACAGCTTTTGCAGGATGTGTTCAATGGGAAGGAGCTGTGCAAGGGCATTAATCCTGATGAGGCTGTGGCATATGGGGCCGCTGTTGAAGCTGCAGTCTTGAGTGGTGGGAATCTAACTGGGAAGCTTCAAGACTTCACTCTTTTGGATGTCACCCCTCTCTCACTAGGGGTGGAGACAAGTGAATGTATCATGTCAGTTGTGATTCCAAGAAACACCAGAATTCCTGTCAAGAAGAAGGATGTTTTTTTCACTCTCAACGATAACCAAACCAGAGCCTGGTTGCCTATTTATGAGGGTGAGAGTACAACAACTAAGAACAATAACTTTTTAGGCTCATTTTACCTCAATGACATTCCTCCAGCCCCATGTGGTGTCGCTAAATTCAACGTTCGTTTTCATATTGATGTGAATGGTATCCTGAGTGTCTCTGCTGAGGACAAGTCCACCGGCCAAAGGAATGGGATTACATTCGATAGTGACAGAAGAACTTCTGAAGGAATTGAGACATTAATTTAACAAAGTCTATAGACTGATGTAAGAAACATTAGTTTCTGGCATGCAATAGACTGAAATAGCTTGTACTAATCAAATTTCATAATTTGGAGTTTGCCATAATTTTAAAGTTTTATTTTAAGTTCTAATGTCCTCATAATGTCTTTGAGGAAGTACATATTAGAAAGTCGTTTCCTTGCATGGTTTATACTTGGTGTGTGTCATTACTGTAAACTAGTCCTTTTTGGGGTGACGGCTGTGTCAAGAGATGAATCAGAAATTCGAGTGCTGGGATCCTCCAACGGGCAACCCGTTGGTGGCTTGTTCATGTGTAATTGCTTCCATTGACCATCTGTTGTCCACAATGTTTTATTGCTCATGTCTAACATACATGAGCCTTTGGACATTGCTGTTTTATAGAATGCAAGTCTCATAAGATAAGATTGGTATTTTTGAGAGGTATATAAATGGCAAAAGGATAAAAAGAGGCGTTTTTTAGTTTGATGCTTTTTACATTCTAGTTGGCACTGTAAAATTTTTAGTTTGATTCTCCTGCTTAGCGTTTGGCTGTTGTTCTGCAACCATGACAATATCCTGGTTATATTTTGTGATGAATCACAAATTCAAGGCAGGGAGGCTTCCGGCCCTTTGTTGACCGTGTGTTGTGAAGAATACCTGGTTGATGTATCTGTGAAAAAATACCTGTGTCTGGCTTGTGTTCTATAAAATGATGATGCAAGAGTCTTAATAAGATTACAAGACCGGTATTCTTGAGAAGTTTATAAAGTGTTTTTTTTTCCTCTGTGCAGAGGAGGGAGAAAAGGGTAAAAAGGAAATAAATCGATAGCAAAAAGTCTTGTTTTAAAAATAAAAAAGCTGGAGCATTGGTTCTCAAAAAGAAACAGTAAGGTAGCTGAACAGGTTTGTGCTTTGGCTTTGATGCAATATTATCTTGAGATGTGTTTTTTTTTCATGCACCTTTTATTTTGGCATGGAACAATGTACCAACATTAAATTCTGGGGTCCTGTGGACTGCGCAACAATTTATACAGAAGTAAAATAAGTTTCACTTCTCCGTTGTTCTTCAAATCGTTCTCTTCAGTCATTTTTCTTCTTCTTCTATAATCTTCTTTGAGTTTTTTGAGCTGAGAATGGCTGGAGAAGAAGGCCATGCAATTGGAATTGATTTGGGAACAACATACTCGTGCGTGGCAGTGTGGCAGCACGATCGTGTTGAAATCATAGTGAACGATCAGGGCAACAGGACCACTCCATCTCACGTTGCCTTCACTGATACTGAGACATTAATAGGCGATGCAGCTTTTAACCAGGTCATCAGAAACCCTGCCAACTCCATCTTTGGTAAGCTCAACTTCCCACATCTTTGTGCTGTTTATTTCCTGTGAGGCTGTGAGTTTTCTAACTGTTCTGTTTATTCCCTGCTTTTTTTTCCCACATATACTTGCTTTAGCTTATACTGCAATGTTTTGATCCCTGCTTTCAATGAAGTTGAAAGTTGTCTTGATTTTTTTGATACGGGTGTTCCTAATGGGGGAGGCTTAAGGGTACTGCTTAAGAAGCCATAGCTTAACTACACTATCAGTATTATGCTCTCAGTTTCAGTTTCATAAAAAGTATTCTCTCACGAGTTTTCTTATGCAATAACATCTTGTTTTTCTATACAGAAATTTTCTGGTGCATGGCAAAGTTTGTAAATTGTTTTTTTTTTGTTCGATTACTTTTCTAAATATGGCATAAATTTTCAGGTGCAAAAAGGTTGATAGGCAGAAGATTTAGTGATGCATGTGTTCAAGATTATATGAAGCTCTGGCCCTTTAAGGTCATTGAAGGTCCTGATGATAAGCCCATGATTGTGGTTACCCATCAGGGCCACGAGAAGAAGTTTTCTGCTGAAGAAATCTCATCCATGGTTCTGGTGAAGATGCGAGAGATTGCTGAGGCCTACCTCGGCTCAACTGTTAAGAATG
The DNA here is from genome assembly GCF_029339155.1 of Prunus mume. Taxonomy (NCBI): domain Eukaryota; kingdom Viridiplantae; phylum Streptophyta; class Magnoliopsida; order Rosales; family Rosaceae; genus Prunus; species Prunus mume. The sequence goes on from NC_142702.1 coordinate 25,632,796, forward strand.
CGGTGCTCACAGTCCCTGCTTACTTCAATGACTCTCAGCGTCAGGCGACAAAAAATGCTGGTGCCATTGCTGGCTTAAAGGTGACACGTATTATCAACGAACCCACTGCTGCAGCCATTTCTTACGGCATTGACAAGAGGGCTGGTTGGTACAGCAAGAGAAATGTGCTGATGTTTGATTTCGGTGGTGGTACGTTAGATGTGTCCCTGCTTTCCTTAAGTTGTGGTGTCTTCTAAGTGAAGGCGACTGCTGGAGACACTCATCTTGGAGGTGAAGACCTTGATAACAAAATGGTTAATTTCTGTGTTGAGCAATTCAAGAGGAAGCATAATTTAGATGTGAGTGGAAACTCCAAGGCTCTTAGGAGGCTAAAAAATAGTTGTGAGAAGGCAAAGAGGAGACTTTCCTTTACATCTTCAACTGACATTGAAATTGACTGTTTGTATGAGGGTACTGATTTTTATGTAACTGTTACTCGAGCTAAATTTGAAGAACTCAATAGGGATATCTTTGTCAAGTGTATGGAGCCTGTGGATAAGTGTTTGAAGGATGCCAAAATGGACATGAGCAGTGTCCATGATGTTGTTCTTGTTGGTGGCTTATCAAGAATTCCCAAGGTGCAACAACTTTTACAAAATGTTTTCAAGGGTAAGGAGTTGTGCAGAGGCATTAATCCGGATGAGTCTGTGGCTCATGGTGCTGCTGTTCAGGCTGCAATCTTGTGTGGCAAGGGAAATGAGAAGCTTCAAGACCTCACTCTCTTGGATGTCACCCCTCTATCACTTGGTGTGGAGACTGGACCAGAGCGCGACATGACAGTTGAGATTCCAAGAAACACCAAGATGCCTGTCAAGAAGAATTATCCTGTTACCACTCGCCATGACAACCAAGCTGTTGTTAGATTCGCCGTTTATGAGGGCGAGAGTACAACAACGTTGAATAATTACTATTTGGGTGATTTTAGGCTCAAAGATATTCCTCCAGCTCCAAGGGGTGTCTCTAAATTCAACATCTGCTTTGAAATTGATGCCAACGGAATTCTGAATGTATCTGCTGAGGACATGTTGACTGGCCAGAAGAAGGGGATTACCCTCAGTAGCAATGACACAAGTTGTGAGGGAATTGAGAAGATAATGTAAGAAAGGTCATGTTATGATGAACACTGAAACAGTCTGTTATAATTAACTGAGCTGAGACAACTATGTAATTCTTCTTGGATTTTATAGATATAATGTTTTCAACCATTATATGAACTTTAATTTGTATCCCCTTAATTTAAAACCTAATACTTCATCCAAATATACTTGGAAAACTAACACCAATATGTGAGTTTAGATGTGTGGCAGCAGGATTATGCTGAAATGGCTGGCAGGCAGGGCAATATCTTACATTGGATTTACTGATGCTGAACTTGTGAAGGAATTGAGACAGCCATGTAAGGCACATTCGTTTATGCCGTGTTATTGAAATCATCATTTTCCATGGACATTTACTAGTTGTGTGGCTTTGGATGCAACGGAACTAAAAACAAATTCACCCTATCTCCTAGTTACGATTAATCCTCCGACTTCCTCACCAATCCTGTTTTAATCAAATACCTAAAGGAAACATGGATATTGGTTTAGTCAAATACCTAAAGGAAACGCATCTCATCATCTTTCCCCGTTCTTTTCTTCCCTTATGCGGCACCTCAAAGGAAACCAAAAAAAAAATAAATTGGTTTTTTAAATTTGGCCGTCCACTTACATTCATTTCTTTGACTGCCAAGTGCCAACCCTACCAAAATTGCCACTTCTTTTTCCTTTATTTTCTTTCCCGCTCTCTCTTTTTCTGTATATATATATATATTTTTTTTTTCCGTGGTACAATTCTTTATATCTTCTTTATTAGCTTCTTGGTGCGGCAACTCTCTCTCTCTCTCTCTCTCTCTCTCTCTATATATATATATATATATATCTCTCTCTCTCTTCCTTTCTTTTATTTCTTTGGCTGCTGTACTTTTCTTCTTTTTCCTTTTCCTTCCCCGCCAAGAAAGAACCTATAATTTTGTTGTGTGTAATCCCTCTCTCCCTCTCTAACGATTGCCAAAAAAAGAAAAAAAGAGAACCTATAATTTTTTCCTTTCTCCAAGTGGGCAACATACATCAGTAAAAGACAGAGTGAACAAAACAATATAATATGAGGTAAGAAACGGGCGTGCTTGTAATTTTCGTGTCGTATTCATATCAACTCAGTTTTTTTTAGTGTTAACACGACACAACCTGTTAAGTTAATAATAGAATCTAAAAGGTAGACATTCAAAAAGAAATAGAGTAAGACATCACTGTTATCGCATCAATACTTGTCTTAAAAACCAAAGCCAAAGCCAAATCCTTAATCTATATATATAAAGCATAAGGCAGAGAATGGTAAAACATTCAAAATACCAAAAAATGTCATTGGTTAATGCAAACATTAAGAATTGAAATTATTAATTAAATGAGGATAATATGGTAAATTCACACTTTGTGATATTAAAAAAAATATATTAAAAGAAAAATCATATATGAATCCTATTTTTATGGAATACAACTACCCATTATCTTTTTTAATTCTAAAATAAAAATAAATTAAAAAAAAAAAAACTCTCGCATACGTGGAAGCTTGTGCGAAGAGGCTAGTAATAATAAAAACCAAAACCAAAGTTTATTTTTCGAAAGAAAAAGAATCCAACGTTGTTTCTTTTTCAAAAGAAAGTTCTAGTCAACTTTCCCACAAAAAATTTCAAGCTACTTTCACTTTCCCTCTGAGCTCTCTCCGTCTCTTCTCATCATCTCTTCTATCTCCTCCCTCCTCTTCTCTCTCTAGCCCCTAAAATCCTAAAATCCACACTAAGAATCAATAATTTCCCTAAAACCCAACCGAGCGAGGCTGTGGGATTTTTATCTTCAGAGTTTTCTTTTGGCTGACAATGGCGGGAGCGGACCATGCAATCGGGATTGACCTAGGGACAACATACTCTTGTGTGGCTGTGTGGCAGCATGATAATATAGAAGTTATAGTGAATGATCAGGGCAACAGGACCACTCCTTCTTATGTTGCTTTCACAAATACTGATCGCTTGATTGGTGATGCTGCATACAATCTGATAATAAGAAACCCCACCAACACCATCTTCGGTAAGCTCATGATCTTCTCCCATATGAGTATGACCAATTAATTTGTTTATCCAATCAGCTTTGAATTTTGCTGAGGCTCTGCTTCTTCCATTTGTTTTTAATTTGTCTTCTTTTTGTTCTTGTTTTTGTTTCTTAAGTTCGTAGTTTAGTTAAACCTTAAAAGTGATTTGTTCAGCACAGAAGGTCTACTTATTCATTATTGTTTGCTTGTAACATAACAACTAATTAGTAATATCATTGTGGCAGAGTGAGAGAGTGACAGAATTTGGAATAGTTTACACAATTTTTATATTAACGATATGCTTTTATTTTCATCTTATGACCTGTTTCCTTGGGGAATTGTGTATTTCTAATTTCGTCATCAATTTGCAGACGCAAAAAGGTTAATTGGTAGGAGGTTCAGTGATGAATGTGTTCAAAATGATATGAAGCATTGGCCATTCAAGGTCATTCAAGGTCTTGATGATAAGCCAAAGATTGTGGTTACCCACATGGGCGTAGAGAAACAATTCGCTGCTGAAGAAATCTCATCTCTGGTTCTTGTAAAAATGCGGGAGATTGCTGAGGCCTACCTCGGTTCAACTGTGAAAAATGCAGTTATCACAGTCCCTGCTTACTTTAAAGACTCACAGCGACAGGCTACGAAAAATGCAGGTGCTACTGCTGGGCTAAATGTGATGCGTATCATCAATGAGCCAACTGCTGCAGCCATTGCTTATGGGCTTGACAGGAAGTCTGGTTGGTACAGCAAAAGAAATGTGATGATATTTGATTTAGGTGGTGGTACTTTAGATGTTTCACTACTTACCATAGCTGATAGCGTCTTTGAAGTGAAGGCCACTGCTGGAGACACTCATCTAGGAGGTGGTGACTTGGATAACATAATGGTGAATTATTGTGTTGAGCAATTCAAGAGGAAGCATAAAGTGGACATTAGTGGAAACTCCAAGGCTCTTATGAGGTTAAGAAATGCCTGTGAGAAGGCGAAGAGGAGGCTTTCATTTATGTCTGAGACTGACATTGACATTGATTGTTTGGATCAGGGTGTTGATTTCTGCTTAACTATTACGCGTGCCAAATTCGAGCAACTCAACATGGATTTCTTCGAAAAATGCATGGAGCCCGTGGAGAAGTGTTTGAAGGATGCTAATATGGACATAAGCAGCATCCATGATGTTGTCCTTGCTGGTGGCTCTTCTAGGATCCCCAAGGTGCAACAACTGTTGCAGCATGTGTTCAATGGGAAGGAGTTGTGCAAGGGCATTAATCCTGATGAGGCTATCGCATACGGTGCCGCTGTTGAAGCTGCAGTCTTAAGTGGTGGGAATCTAACTGGGAAGATTCAAGACTTCACACTGTTGGATGTCACCCCTCTCTCACTTGGGGTGGAGATTGGGAGGTTGGATAAGGTTGATTCCCATGATATGTTTGTTATAATTCCAAGAAACACCAGAATTCCTGTCAAGAAGAAGAAGGGTATGACTACTCTCATTGACAACCAAAAGACTGTCTCGTTTCCCATTTACGAGGGTGAGAGTACAACAACTACAAACAATAACTTTTTAGGCTCATTTTACCTTCAGGACATTCCTCCAGCCCCAGCAGGTGTTCCTGGATTTAAAGTTTGCTTTGAAATTGATGCAAATGGTATCCTGAGTGTCTCTGCGGAGGATAAGTCTACCGGCCAAAAGAAGGGTATTACATTCAACAGTGACAGAAGAACTTCTGAAGGAATTGAGACATTGCCTTAAGAAAGTATCTAGACATATGTAAGAGAAACGTTAATTTCTGGCATGTAAGGCCAAAAGATGGAGCCAATGTGTGAGTTTATATGTGGCTCAAAATCTTGTATTCCTATCTATCCATCTTACTTTGGATTTACTGATATGCTGAAGTTGTGAAGGTATTGAGACAGTCATGTAAGGCACATTAATTTATGCCATGCTAATATTGAAATAGCATATTAAATCAATCTGATGTTGTTTAGGGGTTTGCCATATTTTTATTATTATCTGTATATTAATGTTATCACATAGACCTTGATTGTAATTGGAAGAACGAAGCATTATTTTTTGTTTTTTTTGTTTTTACATTTAGTAGACTCAAGTCATCATTTTCCATGGAAATATCTGGTTTGGGATGAATTTGTGTACAGAATGAAGACATTAGTGGAAACCCGAGGGCTCTTGCGAGGTTAAGAAATGCCTGTGAGAAGGCGAAGAGGAGGCTTTCATTTATGTCTGAGACTGACATTGACATTGATTGTTTGAATCAGGGAATTTATTTCTGCTTGACTCTTACACGTGCCTAATTCAAGCAATTCAACATGGATTTCTTTGAAAAATGCATGCAGCCTGTTGAAAAGTGTTTGAAGGATGCAAATATGGACATAAGCAGCATCCATGATATTGTCCTTGCCGGTGGCTCTTCTAGGATCCCCAAGGTGCAACAGCTTTTGCAGGATGTGTTCAATGGGAAGGAGCTGTGCAAGGGCATTAATCCTGACAAAGCTGTCGCATATGGTGCCGCTGTTCAAGCTACTGTCTTGAGTTGTGGAATTCAACTGGGAAGCTTCAAGAATTCACTCTTTTGGATGTCACCCCTCTCTCACTTGGGGTGAGTATAAGTTATGAACATATCATGTCAGTTGTGATCCCAAGAAACACCAGAATTCCTGTCAAGAAGAAGGAGGGTTTTACTACTCTCTTTGACAACCAAGACGTTGTCCGCTTTGCCATTTATGAGGGTGAGAGTACAAGAACTATGAACAATAACTTTTTAGGCGCATTTAACCTCAATGACATTCCTCCAGCTCCACAGGGGGTCCCAAAATTTGATGTTTGCTTTCATATTGACGGGAATGGTATCATGAGTGTCTCTGCTAAGGACAAGTCCACCGGCCAAAAGAAGGGGATTACATTCAAAAGTGACAGAAGAACTTCCGAAGGAATTGAGACATTGCCTTAAGAAAGTCCATAGACAGATGTAAGAAACGTTAATTTCTGGCATGCAATAGACTGATATAGCTTTTATTAATCAAATTTCACACCTTGCGGGTGTGTTATTACTGTAAACTAGTCCTTTTTGGTTGTGGCGGTTGTGTTACGAGATGAATCAGAAATTCGTGTGCTGGGGTGAGGCCTCCGACAATCAACCCGTTGGTGGCTTGTTCTTGTGTAATGTTTTATTGCTTCCATTGGCCCTCTGTTGTCAACAATGTCATGTCTAAGATACATGAGCTTTTGAACACTGCTACTTTATAGAATGCAAGAGTAATAATAAGGTAAGGTTGGTATTTTTGAGTGGTATATAAATGGTACAAAGATAAAAAGAGGCGTTTTTTAGTTTGATGCTTTTACATACAAGTTAGCACTGCCAAATTTATCATTATCATTATTATCTTCTTCTTTTTTGGCAGTAACTAATGGCCAAAAAAATAAAAGAATTGCCACGTTTTTTGAAAAACATAACTTAAGAATTGCCACTTTTTGCCAAGGGATACCGCCATAGTGGATTGTATGCTTAGGCTCAAGCCCAAGGTCTGGGGTTCGACACCCCTAGCATCCAGCTGCGTTTAGTTCATGGAAAAATGAATTTGGGAATGATAAATTATTTGCTTTCCCATGTTTGATAAGTCCAAACTTAGGAAATGATTTCCTGACTCATAGAAAAATAGGTGAAAAATGAAATTGTTCATCTAGTTTGGGTCTCATTTTTCCTCCTCATGGAAAACCAATACAAGCATTAATCACATCTTTATATGACCAATTTACCACTATTAACAATTAAAAGTACTGAGGCAAACATTAATTACACATTTTAATGCATATTTCTGATTTAGGGATATAATTGGAAAACTAAGCAAAATGTATTTTTAATCCATGCAAACGAAACATGTGAAATGAAATAAAATGAAATTTCTTGTTATCCTTTGATTTCCCTTCCCATAGAAAACTACACAAGAATTAATTTCCCATCAATTTATTTCCGTGAATCAAATAGAGCCTTATATTATGTGCATATTATTTATTTCCCCCTCCCCCATTGCTTGTAATAAAAAATTATAAAAAGAATTGCCAATTTTCCGTGGATTTTTTTTTGCCAAAACTTTTCCAAGGATAACCATACAATACGTTGTCCAAAAAAATACTATACTTCAATAATATGAATCTACCTTTTCGAATACCTTTCCTATTGAGATGGGCGATAGAATACTAAACTCACACACACTACACGGATGCTAGGATTCGAAACCATTACCTCTTCTGGGAGAGCAATTGCTCCAAACAACTACACTAGTGGGTCATTTGCAACAATAGAAGTATGATAGTAATGCAAGAATTATGTAGTGAGGGCTTTATATGTGGCTCTTAGGTGATGCTATATCTTTTAATCGTTGGATCAAATCAGTTAGTCGTTTGATTAAATTAGTTAGCATGATCTAATGATTAAGAGATAGAACATCACTTAAATGACCATATGTAAAACCCTCACTGTAGAATGACTCAATAGTAATGACGTCAAGGTAAGGCCCAAGTTCCACTCCAAGGCCTGATGTCCCAAGTTCCACTCCACTAGGCCCACCTTCAATATCTCTTCTTCCTTTAAAATAGTTTAGAAGTTTAAAAATCAGACAAATAAAATGACGATAAAATGATGACGTTAACCCAAAACAAATGGTAATAAAACACAACCCTGCACAACAATTTAGACAAAAGTAAAATAGTTGAACTTCTCTGTTGTTCTTCCAATTGTTCTCTTCGGTCATTTTTCTTCTTCTGCTATTTTATTCTTTGGGTTTTTGAGCTGAGAATGTCTGGAGAAGAAGGTCATCCAGTTGGAATTGATTTGGGGACAACGTACTCTTGCGTGGCAGTGTGGCAGCACGATCGTGTTGAAATCATAGTGAACGATCAGGGCAACAGGACCACTCCATCTCACGTTGCCTTCACTGATACTGAGACATTGATAGGCGATGCTGCTTTTAACCAGGTCATCAGAAACCCTACAAACTCCATCTTTGGTAAGCTTTATCTTCCCACATCCAAATTATATATGCCACTTCTTTGTTCTGTAGATTTCCTGTGAGGCTGTGTGTTTTCTAATTTTTCTGTTTTTTCTCTGTTTTTTTTCCCTCTACTTCTTTGTCTAGTTTTATATTGCATTTTTTTTAATTCCAGCGTTTATTGAGGTTGAAAGTTTTGTCTTGATTTTAATATGGGTGTTCCTAATTAGTGAGGATTAAAGGATACTGCTTAAGAAGCCATAGCTTAACTCAGTATTATGCTTTCAGTTTCATAAAAAGTATGCTCTCACCAGTTTTCTAGTGCAAATATGATCTTGTTTTTCTATACAGAAATTTGCTGGTGCGTGGCAAAGTTTGTAAATTTCTTTTTCTTTGTTGGATTACTTTTCTAAATACGGCATAAATTTTCAGATGCAAAACGGTTGATAGGAAGAAGATTTAGTGATGCATGTGTTCAAGATTATATGAAGCTCTGGCCCTTCAAGGTCATTGAAGGTCCTGATGATAAGCCCATGATTGTGGTTACCAACAAGGGCCAAGAGAAGAAGTTTTCTGCTGAAGAAATCTCATCCATGGTTCTGATGAAGATGCGAGAGATTGCTGAGGCCTACCTCGGCTCAACTGTTAAGAATGCGGTGATCACAGTCCCTGCTTACTTCAATGACTCGCAGCGTCAGGCTACAAAAAATGCTGGTGCCACTGCTGGCTTAAAGGTGACACGTATTATCAACGAACCCACTGCTGCAGCCATTGCTTACGGCATTGACAAGAGGGCTGGTTGGTACAGCAAGAGAAATGTGCTGATGTTTGATTTCGGTGGTGGTACGTTAGATGTGTCCCTGCTTTCCATAAGTTGTGGTGTCTTCGAAGTGAAGGCAACTGCTGGAGACACTCAGCTTGGAGGTGAAGACCTTGATAACAAAATGGTTAATTTCTGTGTTGAGCAATTCAAGAGGAAGCATAATTTAGATGTGAGTGGAAACTCCAGGCTCTTAGGAGGCTAAAAAATAGTTGTGAGAAGGCAAAGAGGAGACTTTCCTTTACATCTTCAACAGACATTGAAATTGACTGTTTGTATGAGGGTACTGATTTTTATGTAACTGTTACTCGAGCTAAATTTGAAGAACTCAATAGGGATATCTTTGTCAAGTGTATGGAGCCTGTGGATAAGTGTTTGAAGGATGCCAAAATAGACATAAGCAGTGTCCATGATGTTGTTCTTGTTGGTGGCTCATCAAGAATTCCCAAGGTGCAGCAACTTTTACAAAATGTTTTCAAGGGTAAGGAGCTGTGCAGAGGCATTAATCCGGATGAGGCTGTGGCTTATGGTGCTGCTGTTCAGGCTGCAATCTTGTGTGGCAAGGGAAATGAGAAGCTTCAAGACCTCACTCTCTTGGATGTCACCCCTCTATCACTCGGTGTGGAGACTGGACGAGAGCGCGACATGACAGTTGTGATTCCAAGAAACACCAAGATGCCTGTCAAGAAGAATTATCCTGTTACCACTCGCCATGACAACCAAGCTGTTGTTAGATTCGCCGTTTATGAGGGCGAGAGTACAACGACGTTGAATAATTACTATTTGGGTGATTTTAGGCTCAAAGATATTCCTCCAGCTCCAAGGGGTGTCCCTAAATTCAACATCTGCTTTGAAATTGATGCCAACGGAATTCTGAACGTATCTGCCGAGGACGTGTTGACTGGCCAGAAGAAGGGGATTACCCTCAGTAGCAATGACACAAGTTGTGAGGGAATTGAGAAGATAATGTAAGAAAGGTCATGTTATGATGAACACTGAAACAGTCTGTTATAATTAACTGAGCTGAGACAACTATGTAATTCTTCTTGGGTTTTATAGATATAATGTTTTCAACCATTATATTAACTTTAATTTGTATCCCCTTAATTTAAAACCTAATACTTCATCCAAATATACTTAGAAAACTAACACCAATATGTGAGTTTAGATGTGTGGCAGCAGGATTATGCTGAAATGGCAGGCAGGCAGGGCAATATCTTACATTGGATTTACTGATGCTGAACTTGGGAAGGAATTGAGACAGCCATGCTATTGAAATAGCGTATTAAATCAATTTGATTGTAAATGGAAGAACCTATTTGTTGTCCATGGCAAAAAAAAATTGGTTATTTAAATTTGGCTGTCCACTTACGTTCATTTCTTTGGCTGCCAGTGCCAACCTCACCAAAATTGCCACTTCTCTTTCCTTTGTTTTCTTTCCCGCTCTCTCTTTTTCTGTATAATTTTTTTTTTCGTGGTACAGTTCTTTATTAGCTTCTTGGTGCGGCAACTCCTTTTTCTGCATGTCTTTCTTTCCGGCTCTCTCTCTTTCTCTATTTCCCTTTCTTCTATTTCTTTGGCTACCGTACATTTCTTCTTTTTCCTTTTCATCCCCACCAAGAAAGAACCTTTAATTTTGTCGTGTGTCATCCTCCTCTCCCTCTCTAACAACTGCCAACAAAGAAAAGAAAAAAGAGAACCTATAATTTTTTTCCTTTCTCCAAGTGGGTGACATACATCAGTGAAAGAGAGAGTGAACAAAAGAATATAATATGAGGTATGAAATGGGTGTGCTTGTCAACTCAGTTTTTTTAATGTGTTGACACGATATAACCTGTTATTTAATAGGTGAAAAATACATGATACGAATATCACAAACCCTTTAACAACTCTACGCAACCCACCCACAACACCCCTATCTGAACTCAAATTCACGATTGCAATATAAAAGCAACAAACAATATGTAATGTAGACATCAAAACATCACTTAAATATCACTAATGTTGAAAAAGTTGACAATTGCCTTAGGTCCTGGCAATTTCGGTGTGAATGTTGAATATATCATTCCCTTATATTTTATTTCCTAATTTATTTAATTTGGCCTCTATTCAGTTTGTTCTTTTTAATTTTGAATTGAATAATCATGTTAGATTTTTTTCACAAACCTAACATAATGTTTATGTACAATCTTTAAAAAAGATATATGTATGTATCTATAATCAGTAAAAAGTGGAGGTCATCATCTCTTCTATCTCTAGACCCTAAAATCCTAAAATCCAAAGGGGTTGTATTCATGTGAGATTTTAAAAGACTATTTAGGGATAAAATAAGTCTTGCGGATTTAAGCAGAATATAATTACTTATAGGATTTTTTTAATGGATTTCTATAATCAAGATTTTTTACTTATGGATCTTAAAGACTTCTATTACAAAATTTATAAGATTTGAAAGGACCACATAAATTTATTTCGGGGTTGACATAAGATTTTTTTACAAAAAATAGAACCTTAAAAATGAAACGCTAATATTGTTCCTATCTCTTCACCATCCCAACACCCACAAAGCCAACCTTCACTCTCGGCAGCCCCCCCCACAGTCACCACACACTCTCTAATCAAAAAATTACCTAAAACCCAACTGAGCGAGGCTGTGGGATTTTGATCTTCAGAGTTTTCTTTTGGCTGACAATGGCCGGAGCAGGCCATGCAATCGGGATTGACCTAGGGACTACATACTCTTGTGTGGCTGTGTGGCAGCATGATAATATAGAAGTTATAGTGAATGATCAGGGCAACAGGACCACTCCTTCTTATGTTGCTTTCACAAATACTGAGCGCTTGATTGGAGATGCTGCATACAATCTGGTAATAAGAAACCCAACCAACACCATCTTCGGTAAGCGCATGATCTTCTCCCATATGACCAATTAATTTGTTTATCAAATCAGCTTTGAATTTTGCTGACGCTCTGCTTCTTCCATTTGTTTTTAATTTGTCTTCTTTTTGTTCTTGTTTTTGTTAATTAAGCTAGTAGTTTAGTTAAAACTTAAATGTGATTTGTTCAGCACAGAAGGTCTACTATTCATTATTGTTTGCTTGTAACATAACAACTAATTAGTAATATCATTGTGGCAGAGTGAGAGAGTGACAGAATTTGGAATAGTTTACAGAATTTTTACATTAACGATATGCTTTTATTTTTATCATATGACCTGTTTCCTTGTGGAATTGTATATTTCTAATTTCGTCATCAATTTGCAGACGCAAAAAGGTTAATTGGTAGGAGGTTCAGTGATGAATGTGTTCAAAATGATATGAAGCATTGGCCATTCAAGGTCATTCAAGGTCCTGATGATAAGCCAAAGATTGTGGTTACCCACATGGGCGTAGAGAAACAATTCGCTGCTGAAGAAATCTCATCTCTGGTTCTTATAAAAATGCGGGAGATTGCTGAGGCCTATCTTGGTTCAACTGTGAAAAATGCAGTTATCACAGTCCCTGCCTACTTTAACGACTCACAGCGACAGGCTACGAAAAATGCAGGTGCTAGTGCTGGCCTAAATGTGATGCGCATCATCAATGAGCCGACTGCTGCAGCCATTGCTTATGGTCTTCACAAGAAGGCCGGTTGGTATAGCAAGAGAAATGTGATGATATTTGATTTGGGTGGTGGTACTTTGGATGTTTCACTACTTACCATAGCTGACAGTGTCTTTGAAGTGAAGACCACTTCTGGAGACACTCATCTAGGAGGTGGTGACTTTGATAACAGAATGGTGAATTATTGCGTTGAGCAATTCAAGAGGAAGCATAAAGTGGACATTAGTGGAAACTCCAAGGCTCTTATGAGGTTAAGAAATGCCAGTGATAAGGCGAAGAGGAGGCTTTCATTTATATCTGAGACTGACATTGATATTGATTGTTTGGACCAGGGTGTTGATTTCTGCTTAACTATTACCCGGGCCAAATTCGAGCAACTCAACATGGATTTCTTTGAAAAATGCATGGTGCAGGTGGAGAAGTGTTTGAAGGATGCTAATATGGACATAAGAAGCATCCATGATGTTGTCCTTGTTGGTGGCTCTTCTAGGATCCCCAAGGTGCAATAGCTATTGCAGCATGTGTTCAAGGGGAAGGAGCTGTGCAAGGGCATTAATCCGGATGAGGCTGTGGCATGTGGTGCAGCTATTGAAGCTGCAGTTTTGAGTGGGGATGGAAATGGGAAGCTTCAAGACCTCACTCTCTTGGATGTCACCCCTCTATCACTTGGAGTGGAGACTGGGAGGGGCAAAATGACAGTTGTGATTCCAAGAAACACCAGAATTCCTGTCATGAAAAAGCGGGTTTTAGTTACTTCCCATGACAACCAATCTTCTGCCTGCTTTGAAGTTTATGAGGGTGAGTGTACAAGAGTTAAAAATAATAACTTCTTAGGTGCTTTTGACCTTGATGACATTCCTCCAGCTCCCCGGGGTGTTCCTGAATTTGATACATGCTTTGATATTGAGAAAATGGTATTCTAAGCGTCTCTGCTGTGGACATGTCCACCGGCCAGAAGAAGGGGATTACATTCAACAGTGACCGAAGAAATTGCGAAGGAATTGAGACATTGATGTAAAAAAGTGATATAAGGAACTTCAATTTGTGGCACGCTATAAACTGGGATTAGCTTGTATTAATCAATTGTCACATCTTATTGGTTGTTAATGTTAAGTCCTAATGGCCTCTCCTCGACTTCGAAGGAGTTGAGATTTTAAGGTTAGACAATATATAATTTCATTCTAAAAGAATTATTAGGTACCCTTGCCTGTAGACGACGATACGACGCCGTAGTTCTGATTCATCTGAACTCTGAACCGGTTCGGCCACAATCGCAGGCCTTCTATCCTAGGTTACAACATCACATACCACGTCGTCGTTTTATCTTCACAGTTCTCGAGCTCATTTCATGTTGAAAGCTTTAGAGACCGAACCCGTAATTCTTTTTCTGTTTTGGGCTTTAGCCTATTTGGGTTCAACTTTTTGCCCATTTTTATTTGGGCAAGTAATAATGCTAGCGTAACTAATGCTTATTAATAACATAAGAATTTGTGACAAAATAAAATATAAAGTTAAACTAAATTTAACTTATCATTTTGTTTTCTTTTATTCATAGATATTAATTATAGGTTAAAAGTCACTTTTGGTCCTAGGAGGGTGTTCTTAAAATTAATATTTAATTGCGTTGTTAATTTCACGGATCATAAGAAAAGGATTAGAATTAACATCAACAAAAGCACTAAATAGTATCAAAATTTAGAAATATGAGATATAAGAAATGATGAATTATGAAGAACCATACCTTACCAACTTAACTTTTGTGTTGGTTATTTGAGTGAGCAACGACCATACAAAGATTGAAATACATATTATATACTGAAAATTACAGTCATTCTACTACTATGCCAAGGGTGTAAATTGCTCATGAATTCATAACAGATAGTATTCATTAATATTTAATGTCTGCTTTGATCAACTTAGTCAGGCTCAAAACGCTGAATTATGAATATTCTTCTTCTTCTTCTTTTAAAAGTAATTTTACTGTTCGTACTCTCAGGGTATATATCCTTCTTATGTTGCTCTGGGGCCTTCAAATGGTGCAAGTGCATCAAACATGTGCACACCTTCACTCCACCGCCTCAATTCACAAGACCCACAATTTTTTAAGACCCTTGAAAAAAAAAATTATCTTTATATTATATATATATATATATATATATATATTAATATTATAAAAATTGTATATATACTTTAGCGTGCTATATAGTAGCAGAAATTGTATATATCCTTCTTATGTTGCTTTCACATATACTGACCGCTTTATTGTATTATGTTGTTATGGTACATAGAATTTAATGCTACATAAAATAATGAATCAAAATAAATTATTGAGTTAATTTTAGTTTGGTAGTCTACAGTTGTATTCTTAAGATCCTTACATTTTCAATTTAAACAATGAAATACTCACATACTCCATGAGGGGTTTTTTGTTATTGATTTTAATCTTATTTCTTTTTTTTTTAATTGGGTTTTTAATATTTTAATCAATTTAAGCCGTCGGTAAAATGAGAAGACGAGAGAGAGAGAGAGAGAGAGACAGGGGCAGTTCCGACTCATTTCACATTATGCCACTGACATTTGACATCATCCGACTACTAACGGCATTTTCTACGCAACGATCAATTGCTAACTAAATTAATGTAAAAACACACAATAAATTTGGAGTTTGCATACCATTTTTCAACCTAGGTGTACTTCTTGTTGGCAAGTCCTTACTTAGTTAGGATTTTGGTTACTTGCCCATTTATCTAGTCCTATTATAATAGAGATTTATTCCCTATTGTAATTTATATTTATTTTCTATTGTAATTTGAATTTATTTCCTATTTTATTTAGGGTTGTACTTCTTTATAAATACCTTCATATTATAGAAGAATAAAATATATGAGCATAATTGAATATTTGCTCTACTTTGTTTGACACTTTTTTGTTGAAATTGAAAAAAAAATACAGGGACAATCGTAGGGTACCAAACTGAAAACCCTAAATTCTTTGTAAGACCGATTACACATTCCCAAACAAGTCTTCCTCTGGTCTATTATTACGACTCGGACCGGTCTATGCTACACAAGTCAGAGACTTGAGGCGCTCACCCATTTTTCTTCTTTCAAGTTTCCTTTTAGCTGACAATGGCGGGAGCTAACCATGCTATCGGAATTGACCTGGGGACAACCTACTCTTGCGTGGCTGCGTGGCAGCATGATCATGTAGAAGTTATAGTGAATGATCAGGGGAACAGGACAACTCCTTCTCACGTTGCTTTCACAGGTACTGACCGCTTCATTGGTGATGCTGCTTTCAATCAGGTCCTCAAAAACCCCGTCAACACCATCTTCGGTAAGATCATGACTTTCCCACATATGACCAATTAATTTGTTTCACAAATAAGCTTTGTAATCTGCTGAGGCTCTGCTTCTTCCTTTAAAAAGAAAAAAAAATTTGTATGTCTTCTTGTTTTTGTTCGTTTCTCTCCGACACTTCATAAGTTAGTACTTTTATTAAAACTGATTTGTTCAGCACAGAAGGTGTACTTATTCACTATCGTTTGCTTATAAATTATAACATATAGCATGTCAGTAATTACAACATCTTTATATTAAAAATATGCTTTTATTTTTATCGTATGACCTGTTTCCTTGTCGAATTGTGTATTTCTAATTTTGTCATCAATTTGCAGAAGCAAAGAGGTTAATTGGTAGGAGGTTCAGTGATGAATGCGTTCAAAATGATATGAAGCATTGGCCATTCAAGGTCGTTGAAGGTCCTGCTCAGAAGCCAATGTTTGTGGTTACGCACAAGGGCGTGGAGAAACAATTTGCCGCTGAAGAAATCTCATCTATGGTTCTTGTAAAGATGCGGGAGATTGCTGAGGCCTACCTCGGTTCAACGGTGAAAAATGCAGTTATCACCGTCCCTGCCTACTTTAACGACTCTCAGCGACAGGCTACGAAAAATGCAGGTGCTACTGCTGGCCTAAATGTGATGCGTATCATCAATGAGCCGACTGCTGCAGCCATTGCTTATGGCGAAGAGGAGGCTTTCGTTTATGTCTGAGACTGACATTGACATTGATTGTTTGAATCAGGGTATTGATTTCTGCTTGAATATTACACGTGCCAAATTCGAGCAACTCAACACGGATTTCTTTGAGATATGCATGCAGCCTGTTGAAAAGTGTTTGAAGGATGCAAATATGGACATAAGCAGCATCGATGATGTTGTCCTTGCCGGTGGCTCTTCTAGGATCCCCAAGGTGCCTTAATCAGCTTTTGCA
Organism: Prunus mume; assembly: GCF_029339155.1. NCBI lineage: Eukaryota > Viridiplantae > Streptophyta > Magnoliopsida > Rosales > Rosaceae > Prunus > Prunus mume. The sequence goes on from NC_142702.1 coordinate 25,649,652, forward strand.
GGAGGTGTTCAACGGGAAGGAGCTGTGCAATGGCCTTAATCCTGACGAGGCTATCGCATACGGTGCCACTGTTGAAGCTGCAGTCTTGAGTGGTGGGAATCCAACTGGGAAGCTTCAAGACTTCAGACTCTGGATGTCACCCCTGTGTCACTTGGGGTAGGGACTTCACTCTATACGGGTGAGAAAGATTTTATGACAGTTGTGATTCCAAGAAACACCAGAATTCCTGTCAAGAAGAAGGTGGTTTTATTTACTTCCCAGGACAACCAATCTTCTGTCCCCTTTCGCGTTTATGAGGGTGAGAGTGCAACTGTTAAAAATAATAACTTTTTAGGTGAATTTTACCTTAATGACATTCCTCCAGCTCCCCAAGGTGTTCCTAAATTTGAAACATGCTTTGACATTGATGAAAATGGGATTCTAAGCGTCTCTGCTGAGGACATGTCCACCGGCCAGAAGAAGGGGATTACATTCAACAGTGACCGAAGAAATTGTGAAGGAATTGAGACTGATCTAAAATAATGATGTAAGGAACTTCAATTTGTGGCATGCTATAAACTGAGATAACTTGTACTCATCAACTGTCACATCTTATTGGTTGTTAATGTTAAGTCCTAATGGCCTCTCCTCGACTTGGAAGGAGTTGAAATTTTAAGGTTAGACAAATATATAATTTATTTCTAGTCTTTCAAAACATGGGATGACAAACTCAGACAAAGATTGATTTTCTTTCTTTGATGAAATGGGGGGGGGGAAAACCCCAAGAACAACAACACCCTAACCACCACATCATGATCAGACGCAAAGATTGATTTTCAAGTCCGAAATAAAACATCTCATTTGCCCCATAACAACCAACCGACCAACCGCAGAATGAGCATCTTGAAAAGGTGAAGGATTAAACCATCTGCAGAAGTTTAAACAGATGTCGACGATACGACGGCCCAACGCCATTCAATTTACACCACGATACTACGCCGCCCTTCTGACTCGTCTCAACTCTGAACCGGTGCGGCCGGCCACAATTGCTCGCTGCCCTTCCAATTCTAGGTTACGAAATTTATACCACGTCGTCCTTTTATCTTCACAGTTCTTTAGCCCATTTCCTTCATGTTCGAACTTTAGAATTCGAATCCGTAATTCTTTTTCTATTTTGGGCTTTAGCCCATTTCGGTTCATCTTTGAGCCCATTTCTATTTGGGCAACTAATAATGCTTAGCGTTTCTAATTTTTCTTAATTTAATTCACTTATGATATATATTTTTCTTGATTTAATTCACTTACAAAATTTATACCACAATCGTTTAAACAGATGATATTTGATTTATACTGAAAATTTGGAATTTACATATGAATTCATAATAGATAGTTAGTATTCATAAATCCTATCAATCCTCCACGCGCCATTGAGTGAGTTTTCTTTCCCCTCTTGTATCACCGGCTCACAATCATTCACGATTTTATGTGCAACTAATGCTAACGTAATTCATCGTAATGCTTTCTTTGTACGTTTATGTGAACATTTTACATTCGACGTAATGTTTGATGGCAAGCATTTTATAATTTTCTTCCTAAATATAATAGGGTCGGAGAGGTTATGAATTTAGGAATTTACATAGGAAAATCAAAGAATGGGAATTGCATTCCTGAATATAATCTAGGGTTTTTGTATTTTAGATTGGGTTTTTATTTTGTTTGGTTGAGCCCTTATTTTTATTTTTCTGACTTTTATTTTGGACTTTTATGTAACACTCTATGGTAATGACATGTTCATTCCTTTGAAAAAAGAAAAAGAAAAAAAGAAAAAGAATATAAATGTATTTTTTTTGTTTTTAAAAAGAATATAAAGGTATTTGATTACAGAAAACCCAGATAATTTTTAATTCGGAACAAATAGGAAATCAGAAATTTGGAAACCCATAAGAATTTGGAAAGTAAACATGACATTAGTATAAAAAGGAAGGGGATATATTGTTGGGAAATAAAAAGAAGAGAACGTCGCGACTTGCGGGTTTGCTCTTGAGATTTCACGAAAAATAAAACCCTCATCAGGTCCAGCCCTTCCGTCATCTAGGGTTTATATTGCCAATTCCCCAATCAAAACACCACCCCAATCCTGATTCAAATTACACCAATATTTCTGTCAATTCGGCGGTAAAATCATCATGGGGAAGAACGACTTCCTAACCCCCAAGGCAATTGCCAATCGGATCAAGGCCAAGGGACTCCAGAAGCTTCGATGGTACTGCCAGATGTGCCAGAAGCAATGTCGAGACGAGAACGGCTTCAAATGCCACTGCATGAGCGAAAGCCACCAGCGGCAGATGCAGATCTTCGGCGAAAACTCTAATCGCATAGTCGATGGCTACTCCGAGGAGTTCGAGCAAAGTTTTCTCGATTTGATGAAACGAAGCCACCGGTTCAGCCGTATCGCCGCCACCGTGGTCTACAACGAGTACATCAACGACCGCCACCATGTTCATATGAACTCGACTGAGTGGGCCACGTTAACCGAGTTCGTGAAGCACTTGGGGAGGACGGGTAAGTGTAAGGTTGAGGAGACGCCAAAGGGTTGGTTCATTACTTATATCGATAGAGATTCGGAGACCCTTTTTAAGGAGAGGTTGAAGAACAAGAGACTCAGGGCGGATATGGCTGAGGAGGAGAAGCAGGAGAGAGAGATTAGGAAGCAGATTGAGAGGGTTGCTCAGTCGATGCCCGTGGGTAATGGGGTTGATCAAGGTTCAGAAGATGAGATCCATAGGAAAATTAAAGTGGAGAGTGGGGTCAAGATTGGTTTTGCACTTGGGTCCTCGAAATTGGGTTCGAAAGAAAAAGGGGAGAGCTCGAAATTGGTTTTTGATGAGGTAGAGGATGACAAGAGTAAGGTTAAGAATTCGACGAAAAATGGAAGTAGTGGTGGCGCGGGGAGCTTGGCATTGGAGGAGTTGATGAGGGAGGATGAGAAGAAGAAGGAGAGGATTAATAGGAAGGATTATTGGTTATGCGAAGGAATCATTGTTAAAGTTATGAGTAAAGCATTGGCTGACAAGGGTTACTATAAGCAAAAAGGGGTTGTGAGAAAAGTGATCGACAAGTATGTGGGGGAGATTGAAATGCTTGAAAGCAAGCACGTCTTGAGAGTTGACCAGGCAGAGCTGGAGACCGTGATTCCGCAAATTGGGTGCCTCGTGAAGATAGTGAATGGGGCTTACAGAGGATCAAATGCAAAGTTGCTGGCAGTGGACACAGATAAGTTTTGCGCTAAGGTGCAGATAGAGAAGGGTGTGTATGATGGTAGAGTTCTTAAAGCTGTTGAGTATGAGGATATTTGTAAATTTGCCTAATGAGTTTGCTTGAAAACCTTTTTAATTGAGACTGAACTATATTTTTTTATGATTGATCATCTGCCTTTCAAATGTGTTACCTTGTTTTGAATGTCTATTTGTTACCCTGTTTTTAAAGTCTATTCTGATGCTTATCCATGTTTCTTCTGTCTCCTTGTATGTTTATGCCTTGAAAGTTTGAACATTATTTTGTAATGTTTATCACAAAAAGTTTTTACTTATATCAGTTTGTGTACAGTCATAGTAGCTTGGTTGTAAACTCATTCCTGTCTTTCAGTTATATTGTAATTAGTATATTTAACTTTGTATATTATATGGAAATTCACACTGCATATAGCATCCGAATATGCAGATTCATTCATCATTGCGGACATTGTTTAGAAGACAAAATAGAAATTTCCATGCAATTGCTGGTAATTGATAACATGACATTTTTTCTAATTTCTTGCTATGGTTTATGTTTTTTATACGTTTTAGTCTGTCCCAATTTTCTACAGCCCCATTCTTGTTCGTTCTATATTACCTAACATTGAAGTGTTTCTGTGTGATGCGTATTCCTTCAAGAGCTGACACACATGTGGGAGCTCTCCCACTTTTGGGCACTGATGCATGAAGCAATGGATTATTTTTTTCCTTCAGGAAATTTTACTACCATTTACGAGGCTTTATTTATTCTCAATAGTCATTGCTGGGTAAACAAATAATTCTTGTGTGCTTTTATGGTAGGTAGTTTGGGGTCTTTGGTATGAATAATATGATTTCTTTTTCAGTTGGTTGTGGGGTTGAGTCTTCACCCAGTTGATGTCTGAAAGTAGGTCCTTGGTAATGGAAAAGTTGAAAAGCATATTAATGTGGGATGAGATGCTAGGTACAGCTATAGAGGTGTTAGGATAGTTGAGTCGTGTCCTCGTCACAACTGCTGCCTCACAAGATTGATTTTGCAAAGTTGGTATGAAAAATTCTTTATGTCAAATCATACTGCCTATTATGTATGCCCTGGTTCTTCTGGCACCAGTCTAGAGCCCCTGTGAATGGTTTTGCTGCCCGTGGAAACCAACGGTTCTCATTGCACTTGTATTCCATAGTTCATGTTTCCATTATTTTTATGCACTGTTACACGGTTCCTTTTGCAACATATTTTCAGTGGATGAACAAGTTGGGGATTGGCACTTGTACATCCTTTTCCATTATTATGTACTAGGGTTGAGAGAAATAGCTGTATTTACAATGGAAAGATACTCAGAGAGGCTAGTAGCTATGAGATATTAAGTTGCAGGCCTGACGTTAGATTGTTTTGAAGTTTGAACTGTGGGATCTACCCCAGTGTACTTGGCTCTGTAGTAGAAGTATTGGATTTAGGTGTTTGGTATGTTTCTTGCTTTGTTGTTTTGTTTAAGTGCTGTACCATGGCATAAATTTACTTTTTTTGTTCACTCATGTTTTGAATGTAAGTTTACTAAATCACCCAATTATTTTGGATAAAGCTGAAGAAAATGCATCTGGTTTGCTTCCTTCATTTGGGGAGTTTGAGGGTATGTAGATGTGACAAATCTTGTATATTTCCGGGATAGCACTGCCATTTCCAACTAATCACATTCCGTCACGTGTGATAATGATTCCACATGAAGGAATGTGATTAGATGGGGATGGCAAAACAATGTTATTCTCGTGAGATGCAAGCTGTTCTCCTAAAACAAAACTTTCATGAGAAAAAAGAAAAAGAAAAAAAAAAGCAGCTCGAATTGAACCATGAAGTTGGTCAATAACAATGAATTTAGGAATTTAAATATTTAGTTATGAGCATTTAATTGAATAATTGCACCGACGGCTTAATTATAGATCTGGTTATAGTATTTACTGCATGGGCCCCAGACAATAAATTACATAATGAGCATTCAAACATCAGTGTGAAGTTATTAAACAGTACGCGGTGGAATGATTCTTATTCCTGATTTTCCGATCAGTTTGATTCTTAATTTTCATATGTTTGCTAACTCATGTGAAATGATAAAAAGAAATTGTTAGTTTCACTTCACATCACAAATCCCTAAAAATTTCATATGTTTGCTAAAAATTGTCCGTCCAATACAAGAGAAATTGTTAGCGCATAACATCGTAATGAACCTTGAAACGACGTGCATTGAGGATAGGCGGGTCTGACGGGTTCGGTAGGATGGATAGTTAAAACCATGGCCCACCGAAGCAAGCCCTATTCCAAACTTGATCAGTAGTGTAGTTTTCGTTCAGCTGGAGGTTGGAGTTTGGGGGGTTAAGTGGTGTTGTTGATCAGCCTCCATAGTTAGTTACCCTACCCCAACCGTACGCCATTAATTTCTACATCCGAAATCGCCCAAACCAACTCCTACTCTACACTAAACTGCACACCCAAACAAATTCAATATTCAACATCATCGTCGTTATTAAAGAGAGCCTTAGCCTGCAACCATTTTCGGATCTCACTCTCAATCTCATTTCTTTTTCTTTCTTCTCATTCATTCGTGCTCTGCAATTTGAATGGAAGTTGCGTGATTTTGCTCACGGCTTAAAGGGTTTGCTTCTTGCTCGATTTGCTGAAGTGGGTCTCTCTCACTTGCTCTGAAAAGATGAAGGTGACCGTAGTTTCACGGAGTGGTCGAGAAGTTGTTAAGGGTGGCCTTGAGCTCAGTGATTCTGTATGCTTTTCTTTACCTTTTACTTTCTTCTTTTCCGCTAGTTGTGTAATTCATCGATATCTCTATTTCAATGAGAAAATAACACAAAACGAAAGCAATCAAGTTTTGAAATTTTTGTTGGGTTGGGTTCAGTTTAGTGAAAGATTAAAGTTTTTTCTAAATTCAAATGGTTAAAGGTTCAAGTCTTCAACTACTAGTAGAACCCAATCGTTACCTTTGCTGACTTTTTTCGTCTCTCTGTTTGCCTTGCAGGCCACTGTGACTGATCTGCAGGAGGCGATCCATAAGCGAAGTAAGTGCTGGTTATGCTTTTCTTTTCTGTTGAACTTATTTAAACTGGTTATGCTTTTCTTTTCTGTTGAACTTATTTAAACCTTGTCTGTTAAGACTGTTTTTCTGGTCAATCAACATTTTTTAACCCAAAGATAAGATTGATTGAGCGCTCTATGCTTAAGAACTGTGACTTTAAGTCTTGCTGCATCATCATGTTTGTTTAATGCATATTTTACTAACTTTTTTTTTTTTTTTGGACACAATCCTGTACTATTGTTTTGGATTAACTAAAGTATTTTGATCTATCCCTTTTTAAAAGAAAATGAAGAATAAATCATGGGGAGCCATGTGTGTACAGTGTGGTTCCTTTGTCTTAGAAATACAAATACTTAAACATTGTTAGCAAACTTGGAATTTGGGTTCCTGGCCTGAATTATTTGTTATTGACATCTGTTATTGTCTACGTTAATATATGTCATTATTGATGCTTTTTTTCATCCTTATATGCCTTATTCCATTAGAAACTTGCCCCTCCCAAAGAAATTTGTATAGGAGGTTCTGTGTTTTATGAATTATCGTAACATGATTTCATGCCTTATGTCAACAGCCAAAAAGTTCTATCCTGCAAGGCAGCGGCTTACTCTCCCCGTCCAACCAGGATCAAAAGAGAGGCCAGTTGTCCTTAACTACAAGAAGAGTCTCAAAGATTATATCAGTGAAAACTCAGACAACTTAACTGTGGTGTTCAAGGACCTAGGCCCACAAGTGTCCTACAAAACACTCTTCTTCTTTGAGTATTTGGGGCCTTTGGTCCTTTATCCCATCTTTTACTACTTCAATGTTTACCAGTACTTGGGCTTCAAAGGAGATCGTGTCATCCGCCCAGTCCAAACATATGCTCTATACTACTGGTGCTTCCACTACTTCAAACGTATTATGGAGACATTTTTTGTACATCGCTTCAGTCATGCAACCTCACCACTCTTGAATGTATTCCGGAATTGTGCTTATTATTGGAGCTTTGGCTCCTACATAGCTTACTATATGAATCACCCACTTTACACCCCTGTTAGTGATCTCCAAATGAAGATTGGGTTTGCTGTGGGGATAATATTTCAGATCTCAAACTTCTATTGCCATATCCTGCTGAGGAACCTGCGAAGCCCTGATGGAAATGGAGGATATCAAATTCCACATGGTTTTCTGTTTAATATTGTGACATGTGCAAATTACACTACAGAGATCTATCAGTGGTTGGGCTTCAATATTGCAACGCAGACAGTTGCTGGTTATGTCTTCCTTGTAGTTGCTGCATCTATCATGACAAATTGGGCCCTTGCAAAGCACCACCGTTTGAAGAAGGTAATCTTCTAGACTGTTTCTTTACACCAATAACTGCTTGTGTTTTGTTGCTTCAATGTCGGTCTCCATTTAGCTAACATCTTGCTCTACATTTAAAACTACCTCGGCTGGGTTTAATTTCATGACTTTTCAAAAATAATATTTGTACATAGTTACTTGCATAGATATTCTATAATAAGGAAAGACTTGTTTCTCAGTGTATTAGATCTTGCCCATTGTGCATTTTAGCCGTCCATATAGGGTTTACTAGCTGAGAATCGAGTTCTTATTAGGAACTATATTTAATTACCTTGTTAGAGAATAACTCTATAATACATAAAAAAATGTGTATAGTTTGATTTGCAGATTGTGTGTCAGTGCTTGGGTGGGTGGGTCTGCATGCATGATTAATAATTGCTTGGTAAACTGAACTACAACGAAATTTGATACCAAAAGTTTTCTGTTCTTATTATCTTAAGATAGTTTGTTTTGAATTTTAGATTGATTCAAAAATCGATTCCTTAGCAAACCTATTTGTCACTGCCTATTACTCTATTTAAATAGGATGGTGGGGGGAAAAACTATATTTGATGGATAGCATGCTAACATCTACATGTTGCATTCATGGAAGTGTCAGAATGTATTGATATGAATGCATTGCTAACATGATTTGTTTGCCATCACAGATATTTGATGGGAAGGACGGGAGACCGAAGTATCCGCGTCGATGGGTGATACTACCTCCATTCCTGTAGAATTGACTGGCGACTAGGCTGTCCTGCCTTTGCTGGTCTTTTGGGTATTCAAGTGTTGGATTCCATCCATGCTGGATGGGTGATGAACTTGAAGAAGTCGAAATCGCATGTTCACTCAAGTCCATGATGGACCTTAACATTCTGCTTAGATGTTGTAATTCATTTGAACTAGTTAGGGATTTGCTTGTGGATCTATACAAGATAGGTCACCTTGTTCTTTCCAGTTGAACTGTTTTGTCATTTGTACTTCTTGACCGTCTATGTCATTTCTCTTTCTTATAATTTTAGAATTCAAAGCAATAATGTTGTTAACTTGTTAAATATATCAATCATCATAAAATTAAACAATTAAATGGAGGTTGTCAATCTTGCATGAATGTGCTGAGTTATGATTTGGTTCACACCATCAGAACATTTCATGAAATTCTTAGTTCTTTAGTTTCTCTTTTCTTGAACTAAAAGTGACATGGGGGCTCCCACCTTATGATTGTTAGCTAGAACTATTATATCAAGGCCTATGCCTAGCTGGTGACGGAGAGGATTTGAGTTCTGCCAGCCACTACAAAGTAGTGGCTTTTAACTAGTCATCTATAATGTTGTTTAATGCATTATAAAATGTAGCTTGTAGTTGGGTTCATTGCCCAACATTACTCACCAATATTATTATTTCTGTCTCTTTGGCGTTCGATTCGCTCCCTCCTAATTCGCAGCTTTCATGTAAATGAATTCATATGCTTATAAACGTTCTGGAATGACGAAGAACATAAGTGCCATGCTTGCAAAAAAACATTAGAGGGTTGGTTGAGTTGTTAAGGATCGTTCTCTTTGCTATTAAGGCCTAAGTTCGAGTCCCGCTGCCAACAATCCATTTTGGTGGGTAATTTGTAAAAATCAAAAAATTAAGATCTGTAAGTTCTCAAATAGGCTTGATATACTCGACTGATATGGGATAGCCTCTACTCCCCCTAAACTTAATTTGTACCACAAAAAATAAAAATAGAAAAAAGAACATAAGAGGAGGATTTAAACTTTTTTATAGACAATTCAATTTCGTGTAAATAGACAATGTAGACGTTAAAACGGTTAAATAGATATGATTAGGTGTGTCGAAGAATGAAAATAGGAAGAGGGGCAAAAAGGTCCAGAAAGAGGAGAAAAATGACTGGAACAGCGGAAATCGAGGGAAGCCAGCCCATGGACGCGTTCTCAAGTCTTCTTTATTTCCACTCACCCATCCAATCCAACGGCCCACATTTCATGTCCGCCTCCCCTTCTTATTCTTGCTCTCCCCCTCCCATTTCCTTCGCCCACTCCCAAACCACTGTCTTTGTCTCTCTGAGACGCTCTCTCTCTCGCCTTCGATCTCCTTCCGTTACATTCAGAAAAAGGTCAATTTTCTCGCCCTCTCTGTTTCTGTCTTTGATGCAATTTGCTTTCCTATCCATCTCTTTGGTTAGCAAGCGCTTTAGATCTCTGATTTTTTTTCCTTTTTCCTTATGATTTCATTGCTGCATTGTTTGGTTTGGGAGTTTTTGGTGTTTGCTTTGGTACGGTTTTGGGTTTTAATCACATTTCAGATTCGTAGCTTTTTTTTCCCTTTTTTATGTTCAAAATAGCGACCAAGGATTGCCCATTTGCGTTTGATGAATCAATTTGCTTTCCTATACTTAGCAGAAAACGTATAAAAATTTAATCTTTAAGAAACAATGAACACACAATAAAATAATGAATGAAAAATCATGATTTTTAATCACCCTCCCTTTCTTTTCTTTTTTTTTGAATAACTTGTGCTCGTTATAGATTGTTATCAGTATATTTGGTTATAAGTTTGATGTGTGATGGAGAGCTCATTTAATCTGTTCTTTCTAATCTTTTTGTTTTCATCAAACGTATTGCATTGTTTTGTTGTTGCATTGAGATTTGGTGGTACATTTTTTGTCTTTGGCAATTTGATCCTGGCCAATTTCACGGATCCTTTCATAATGGGTTTGATTATGATTGTTCATTTATTAGGCAGGGGCATCTTACACCCTGCAAACATTCTTCAGAAGAACCATCTGTTCAATTTCTGTTTTGTGGTCCTCTTTTGTGTTACATCACGCTGTTGTTTGTGTGTCCCACTGTTTTATGTTCCTCTTTTATGTTTCCTGAATTTCTTTCCATTGATTTCAAGCAGTCTCTCATTTGGAAGAGTAAAACCTTTTCTTTAACTTTGTTATGTGTTAGACTAATGCTATCTTGTACATGAGCACTGAGTTTTACCATATATACTCATTTGGTAAAGCAAGGGTTTTTTTTTCAAATGGGAAAATTGTTGTGGGCCCTGTTGTAACTGGTTGGTGTACCGGCAGGTAGAAGATGGCAGATGCTGAGGACATTCAGCCACTCGTGTGTGATAATGGAACGGGAATGGTCAAGGTATTTTTTGGCAAGAACTTTAGTTTGACATTGAGATGGTTTGGATGGTTGTGCCCTTTTTTTTCTTTCTTTTCAGAACATTGCATCTTAAAGACTGCTTTTGATGTTACTTTTTAGGCTGGATTTGCTGGAGATGATGCTCCTCGAGCTGTGTTCCCTAGCATTGTAGGCCGCCCTCGTCACACTGGTGTCATGGTTGGAATGGGCCAGAAAGATGCCTATGTTGGTGATGAGGCTCAATCCAAGCGTGGTATTTTAACTTTGAAGTACCCAATCGAGCATGGTATTGTGAGCAACTGGGATGACATGGAGAAAATTTGGCACCACACCTTCTATAATGAGCTTCGTGTTGCCCCAGAAGAGCACCCAGTTCTTCTAACTGAGGCCCCTCTGAATCCCAAGGCTAATCGTGAGAAGATGACCCAAATAATGTTTGAGACCTTTAACACTCCTGCTATGTATGTAGCCATTCAAGCTGTTCTGTCCCTATATGCAAGTGGTCGTACAACTGGTAAGCATATTGATTAGTTTTTCTTTTTGTAGCAAAGTTGTTAGTTTGAAGTCAGTGTCCAATACTGAAAGTACCTTGCATGATTTTTTTGTTTTAATGTGTGACCTTGGAAAAGTTCCTAACGGTTAATCAGTATAGACTGAGATATCTCCACCTATGTGACTTTTACCTGAACCACAAAGAGTGTCTTGCCTGAGTTGAGATTACTTTCATTGGTTTTAATATTTTTGGTTTGAACTACTAGTCTAGTTGGGGGCTAACTTCAGTGATGCTACTTTTGGAAAGTTTATTTGGAAATGTTTCTAATGGAGTTCACTTATGCTATTCAAAACCTGTTCTTCTCATCTTACTGATGGATGTTTTTTCTTTGCTGTGAAGGTATTGTGCTTGACTCTGGTGATGGTGTCAGCCATACAGTCCCCATATACGAGGGGTATGCCCTACCTCATGCCATCCTTCGTCTCGACCTTGCTGGTCGTGACCTCACTGATAGCTTGATGAAAATTCTTACGGAGCGCGGTTATTCTTTCACTACCACTGCTGAGCGTGAAATTGTTAGGGACATGAAGGAAAAACTAGCTTACATTGCCCTTGACTATGAGCAGGAGATGGAAACTGCCAAAACCAGCTCTTCAGTTGAGAAGAGCTACGAGTTACCAGATGGGCAGGTAATTACCATTGGCGCTGAGCGATTCCGATGCCCAGAGGTTCTTTTCCAACCATCAATGATTGGGATGGAAGCCGCAGGCATTCACGAGACCACATATAACTCCATCATGAAGTGCGATGTTGATATCAGGAAAGACCTGTATGGCAACATTGTCCTCTCTGGTGGTTCAACCATGTTTCCAGGCATTGCCGATAGAATGAGCAAGGAAATTACTGCTCTAGCCCCAAGCAGCATGAAGATCAAGGTGGTGGCACCACCTGAGAGGAAGTACAGTGTCTGGATCGGAGGATCCATCTTGGCTTCCCTCAGTACATTCCAGCAGGTTGGTGTTCATTTCTGCATTTCAACATCATGTTCCAAAGTTGATCTTGGATGATTACTAATCGAAACATTCTACTTGTTTTCTTGATTGCAGATGTGGATTGCAAAAGCAGAGTATGACGAGTCTGGGCCATCTATTGTCCATAGGAAATGCTTCTAAAATTTACGACAATAGGATCATGGAGAGAATTATTGCTGTGTTTATTTCTTGAAACCAAGAGGCAGCTTGTGCAACCCGTTGTGTCTAACTTTGTTAACCTTCTGTGTTATTCTCTTGTTGGAGCTATGACTTTGAGAAGGCGAGTCAGATTTTAAAATGGGTCAATTCTTTCATTATAATTTGTTTCCATCTCTTTTTTTGCCGTTTCCATGCAAGTTTCCATGATTATCAACTGGTTTTTCTTTTTTCTGTTCTCAAGAAAAGAAATTGTGCAATATTTGCTTCTTGTTTAACATGTATGTATTGAAACCGCGTATCAAAAGCATATACAAACTAGGTTATCACACAAACACAACATAGCTTTCAAGTTTCATTTTACAGTAGAAAGAAGGGATTCTGCCGTCTGATGCTCACTCTCGCAAAATGGATGATCTTCTATGTCAAGACTAATGTCAGGTTTTGAGATGATGCCCTGGTAACCATCAATTTGCTGTGGTTTCTTCATCTCTTCCTCCTTTAAAAATGTCTCGTTAGAGCTGAGGACCCGATTTTTGCAACTTTGATGGTCATTGTGGTGAGAATTACATCTCTCATATGTTTTGAAGGACAAGTCCTTCAAGCTTGAATCTATAAAAGAAGAACGCTGCAGGCTGAAGCTCCCGAATCCTTTGATTCCACATGTTAGATTGCGAGCTCTGGCTCTCTCTTCTCTGAAGAACGCCTCATCTTCAACAAGTTTTACTACTCTCTCAGATAACTTTCTCACACTCAATCCCCAGTTAAACCTGCATGCGAAACACAAACCCTAAGGAACCCAATAACGAAGGTTTAATATAGTAAACATGAGAGATCAAATCAAACATGCCAACCCCTTCTCATCGATATATTGAAACCTCCCCATCTCCTTGATAATATCTTTATCACCCTCAAACTCCTCAGCAATTCTCAATGGCCCATGGCTTAGCAGGTGTTCCAATATAATTAGAGCCTTGTAAGAGCCTCGCCAATTCTTTCTATTGAAGCTCAACAACCTGACTTGGTAACCAAGAAAAAAAAAAGAGAGAGAAGAAACTTAGTTGAAGTGGATGTTATGAAGAAGATAAATTGGTTATAAAAAAATCAGATTACATGAACACAAAGAACCCATTAACCTCTTATGTAGAATCTCCACAATCCTCCAATAATCATCAACTTCAAAGGCAGCCCTTGATATTACTCCAATGGTTCGTGTGTCTGGCGGCCATGGATTTTCATTTGTAGCTTCTTCTGTCATTCTGCAAACTCCATCCACAAGAACAAGATTAACCCAAATCAATCTATATGAAGCTCTAAAAGAAATGATTCACAACCAAACTTACAGTTGTGCAGGTGTTACATCAGTCAGCGTCAAGCGAGCAGTTTTAATCTTCTCTTTCAAGAAGGAAGAGGCTTGCTTCTTCAACTCATAGAACAAAGGGCTGCTCATAGCTATTTTCGTTTGGAACGATCAACATGCATGTTTTGGAATTTTTCTAAAGGTGATAAGAATTTGCTGTGGGTTTTCTTCTGAGCCTTGTGTACGTAAGGAGCGCAACCACTCCATTAGCACAACAAACACTAACTACTCTCTAAAAGTTGTGCTTGCATATGTAATGAGAGGAATTAGGATCATTTTTCAAGAATACTGGATCAAACAAATTCAAAAAATTCAAACTCTCAATTTTGACCTTCAGGAGAGGTTAAAACATTCCATGAGAATAAGGGAATTCGAAGCTTAAGTGCAAAGTGAAAAGTACATCCACTCTAGCCAACTTGGCTAATCCCTTGTCCACAAGGCAACTCTGATTAAGTAGCCCGTCTTTAAGGTTTTGCTACCATCTTGTGTGTATAATCCCAATGGGCATCAAGGTCCCATTAGAACAAGAAGCAAAAGTTACAACCTTTTTTTTTTCGTTTTACTATAATTATTATTATTCAGCGGCTAAGCCTGATTTCAGCAAGTTCAGTCATGATCATTCATAGTGGCGAAAGTAATACATTGTTAACATGTACTCCATTTGTTCTTAAACGTATAACTTTAAGTTTACAGTCATGAGCACTCCTTGAAAAAGTGATGCTCTTCGGAAGTCAAATCTGAAAAAATATTATGAAAAGAAACAAAGCAGTAGCCCCCCAAAATGATTCATTTTACATACTAAAATCCCATTGTTAGATCACCAGCTTTGCCTAAAAAGACTTTGAACATAAAAACCCTCTATATTTGCTCTCTGCAAATGCTTTGGAAGGAGAACCAGATGCCCTGTGGCTGTCTAATACGGAGTGTTTGCTTTCCACGGGCTAAGATAAATAAGACGTGTGCACAATCAGCTACGAATTTGCCACATACCGGTTCTATATCCAACAGACATGAGCACAAGCTCCCAAAGCATATTTGGAATGCTTAACGGATTCACCTTTGATCCAGGAATTTCAGACCAGTTTACAGATATCTCAATCATTCGAATTCTGAACCATTTGCATAGGTAAACCAGCTCAACATCAAAGCACCACCTGCAGAAAACCAACATCTGGTCATCATTCCAAGCCTCTTTGCCGACATAAAAATTATTTGTTCCAAAACATCAAATTGATATACATATCAGAATCTCAACCGCAAAAGCTACAAGGCACTCAACGAAGGATAACAGGGAAGCAGTAAAAAGATGCTTGTATTCTAGTTACAAAGCAACGGAGGTAAGCATAAACTATAGCAAATTGCTATTTGAAGTTCTGTTACCTGCTCAAACAGAATGCTATCTATACAATCTAAAGTGGATTTACCTGTTCAAACGGATGTTAGTGAAAAGCTTTCTTGCAGCAGCCCTGGTGAACATCTTAAAACCACACTGCAATGCATGAAGAATAGCACTTCAGGATAACAGTTAAGTGCCTTCTCTTAAGATTTGGTACAATTTACAGAAAGTACTATCAAGTTTGCTATTTTCAAACTGAAAGAATAAATAATACAAGTAAAAAAAACAGAAGAAAAAATAATACTTGTGTATCACGAATTCCGGGACCAGCAGCCAAAAGAACCACAAGATGGAAACCTTTCATCAAGAAATTGCGGTGCCACTTCCTCTGAAACATTAGTCAACTGGTTCAATTAAAATACTTTAAAAAAGTAAGGGTAACAAAAATTAAAATACTTTAAAAAAGTAATGGTAACAAAAATTAAAATACATATATGATATAGCTGCAAGCAGCATTAGCAAGACTCAACTGTAGCCAGGGCTTTCTCCTCAAGATGAGCACGAGAACCAAATGCAGCAATTGGGATATCGGATATTCTAAAACTTGAATTACTAGCAGGTGAGTCCCCAAACTTAAATTCCTCTTTGGCAGCTGCATGGATCTGGGATGCAAAATACAAGGTAGTTTTTAAAAGATCAGTTAGAATTTCCCCAAACTTCGAACCAAATTGTGTATAGATGTATGGTCACTGTTGATACAAACCTGGTTTTCAAGTTTTTCTGCATCATTAACCTTGGTTGCTCCATCAGCATCCAGCATTAAAAGTAGCTCACCCCGTGAATGAAGCATTCCCTGTTTTACAATGCTTTCACAGAGGTAAAAAGCTTCAATCAATTATCGTCATGCATAAGAGAGAAAAGATGGAGCCTTCAATAACATCAGAATATAATTACAAGGGACTGGTTCAGATTAGACTCACTTTTCTGATAGCTTCTCCCTTTCCATGATTTTTACCAAGAAGGATAACCCTCACATTATCCACAGAGTATTTCTTTACAAATTCAAATGCTACTCTTTTTGTCTCATCAACACTTCCATCATCAACAATCACCACCTGCCCACAAAAATATTTCTGAAGTAAAGCAATGGAGTTGCAGAAAGAGCCAGACACGGACTATCTTGTTAACTGTTTTCTAGTTAGCAACTATTATGGCCTTATTACTCAACAGCTGTTTATGCACGAAGGTTTAAATATTTAGGCGCTTCTTTTTGGTGTTGTCAAACAAATATCTAGGCACTTGCTGGGGAGCAAATTATCTAAGTTCATCATATCATTATTCTATCAGCTAGCATGTAGCAAAATAGCTGTCAATAAGACAAATTCAGGTGATCTAGCAAATGAAAGAAACAAAAGAGTACCTCATAAGAAAACGATTTATCCTTTGACGCACGTTGTTGAAGATAACTACAAAGTAACATATGAATGTCATTATGATATAATACCATGACTCTATCTAAAACCCACCACTATTGAACACCAAATGGGATGGTGCAGATTAGGAGCAAAAATCAAATCATAATACATTTTGAAGTGGAAGTGAAATGCAATTAGCTAAGCTTCAACTTACTTCATGGTTTCCTCAAGGGCTCCAGGAAGCCTAAGCTCCTCATTGAATGCAGGGACTATCAAAGATATATACTTTTCAGCCGGATCAAAAATCGAAGGGCAACGAACCTAGAAACAATGCTTCCAGATGAGTCAGTATAAACTCAAAAAGCCATTCCCATTGGAAATCACAGGGTTGACTTACATAGCCATTGGAACTAAAAACACAATTTTGCAAAATTATGCAAATGCTAAAACCAATTTCTGATCAACATCCACAAACCCTAATTGATGCATGGAAAAAAAAAACAAATCTTCAACCCAAAACCAAACAGATCACTGCAATCCAAAATATGTACCTGTTTCAACGATTTCGGGTCCTCGAAGATCGCGGGAGCTTCAACGTGCCTATCAAAATACAATTATACATATAAAAATATAAGCTAAAAGGACATTCTTTTTAAGTGATTGAGAAGAAGATAATTGAACAAGGGGATTGGTAGAACGTACGCGTGGTTGTTTTTTCTTCGATAAGCTTCGAAGAAGACTGCAGAAACAAAACCTAATGCTACGATGAGAATGAGGGCGAACAGGAGTTCCACCATCGTCCATACAATTACAAACTCCATTTTCTTAAATTTGCAGGTCCAAAGTGGAGACGGTGGCTGCTCTTCCTCTTCTTGAGATTTAAGAAAAACCAACGCGTTCCTGCACCCGCAGACTCTGTGCCAATATAACGTTGAGGGAAGAAAATATTAAAATAAAACTGTTATATAAAGATTTGTGAATACAACAGTCAACAAGCCCGTCTAGCTCAGTTGGTAGAGCGCAAGGCTCTTAACCTTGTGGTCGTGGGTTCGAGCCCCACGGTGGGCGTTGAATTTTTTTATTCTAATAAAAATTTGATAATTTTTCTCTCTCTTTCAGTCCGGTAAACGATCATGTAGTCAATGGAGGATTAGGGGAATGGGACCAACATATATAACATTCTCTAAGCAGGCTTTTGGTTTCGTTTTTGGGTCGGAATCGAAATAAGCCCAATTTTTCTGGGATGGTTTTCGTTGATGCTGGGGTTGCAGATTTAGCCCAATACATAAAGCACTCTCGGGATATCGAGAGACAGGATAATCGAACACAAAATCTCATATGCAAGAATAAACAATTTTAGTCACTTGAGAGGTGCAAGCCCTTTGAGAGTGAGTGATGTGTACTTAAATTATGTGCTCAAGGTCAAGTGAAGTGACTTTCATTTTTCACTTTTCTTTCTTGGTTGGTAAAAAGTGTTGCATTTTACTGTGAACTTACTCATTGCGTTGCTCTTTTAACTGATTTGTAAGTCGTGACTTAGAAGCCTGTGGACTATCTTTGCAAACCAAGGACTTGCTTTATGATCTGCTTTCCTCTCTGTTTCAACGGAAATCAGTAGACAAACTGGCATTTACCAATTCTTCTGGTTTCCTTCACATTTTTATTTATATGGTTGTTGTTCTAACTTGTACGTGACGGAGAGCAAGAAGCATTTCAGGTTTTATTTAGGTATACCAATAAGAAAAATCCTCACGTTTCTGAAGTTTTAGATCTTAAACCTAGCACACACAGCACCAGCAATTTCACCAACCATCCATTTAGAAATTTGGGAAGCTGGTACTTTTTTTCTTTCTATATTTGTTTCTTCTTTTTCGGTAGATGAAATGAAAGTTTGCATGTTGCAGCATAGAGCTCTAATTATGAGCCCAACACAAAGGCACTGTAGCACACTTATTAAGTTATTAGACCCCACGCAGACATGTACATACAATCGTATACATAAAGCATCTCAACTCAGTAAAGTTGGCATCAATGGAGGAGACAGAGATGGGCCTTCTCTCGAGGCACAGCCATGATTAAAGCCACAAGAATTGAAATTAATTGCCGTTTGAAAAAAAAAGAAGAGAAAAAAGAGGGGAATGGTTTTCTTTTTTCCTCTCATTTTGGTGGACTGTAAAGCTTTGGAAAGAGGTGGAGAAATTGGCCCTTCAACCTTCCATTCCAACCCTACACCATTTTCTCTTTGCTTTTTCCATCATGCCAAACAGACCTTTTACTAACCATCCCCATCATCATCAGTCATCACATCATTATCATCACATGCGCATCCATATTACTCATTCATGCACATTATCCAGCTTGTTTATGAATTAATTAATTTTAATTTGGAGGAACCTTTTAAGCTCTCAAGAAAAAATTTGGTATTATAATATGGTGAAGGCTTTGTAGCTTCCATGTTTGGTTCTCACGGGGGTTAAATCTGGGCACAAGTTACTAAATAACAGTGTCAGGTCTCAGTATATATAAAAATTTAATGCCCTGATGTTCATGCAAACTCTCAGAAAATTTATAAAACCAGTAATCTTACTGCAGAATTTCTTCCCTAATGATCATTTTGAGCTAAATTAAGGAACAATTATTTAACTACAAAGATGGGATTGATGAACCAACAAATTGAAGTGTTTTTTAATGTCAGTAAAATCAAATCTGGTGCAGAATCTGTCACTTACCTCTCTGCTTTCAGTATTGTCCAGAAGCCAGCATGTGCGATACAGTGAGCAGAGACATTAACATATAGGGAAGCTCAATTCACTGTACATGACAGGACACTACAACTTATTCATACTAAAATACAATTGATTCCAGAGAAAATAAAGATAACTAAACAAAGGCAAGATCTTCAACAAATAAACCAATTTCCCCATCATAATAACAGAAAGAAATTTTAAAAAAAGGGTCAACCCCATTAAGGAAATTAAAAGCCTAATAGAAGATGATAAGGTTGATGGAAAATAAAGAAAAAAATAAAATTTTGAAATTTTCTAGTGAGCCATGGCCACAGGAGCTACATTTGCATAGCTAATGGTTCTCTGGTTGGGCATGGCAAGCATTGCAGTGTGATCCAAGAAATCTTGAAGCGCCACAACAGACTGCAGAATGGTTCTGAGATCATCAGCACTTGAGAAACCCAAGCTTCCCACTTGTCTAACAGCATACACATAAAAAGTTAAGCATCCTTTTCTGAATTTGAACCTTGCTATCTCGCAGCCACTCAGGCCTCTGATGAGCCTCTTGTTCACTTCCCCAAGAGGAATTTCTGGTGGCCAAACGCGGTCTACGGCAGCCTTCATGGCTTCGGTTTCGAAAACAAACAGAACCACTTTGGATTTCTTGGTGCCAAGGCCTAATGTGAGGGTGTGCCAGGCATGGTGTGCCAAGATTGTGAAGTTTGTGGGAAGAAAAGCTGTGGTTGAAGGAAAAGGAAGCTTATTGTTGGAGTTGGGTTTGTTTGGTGGTGGAAGTGAGAGGAGTTGCAGAAGCTCTAAAGGCCTTGCACGCCTGATTGTGAATGATTTTACAATGAACTGTCCTCCAAAACGCAGACCCTTCACCTCAGAGCTTGGCTTGAATGAGAAATCTGATGAGGCTGTTTTTGTGGTTTGATCATTTGGGTGCTGGTGTTTCTGCTTCTTGTTCTTGTTACTGGTCTTCTTCTCTTTCTCTCCCATGGCTTGTAGGAGGTTAATGGGGGGGTTTGGTGGATGTTGCTTGGTGGGTTTTTGTTTGTGTATCATAACAAACCAGTCTAGAGCTTTTGATGGTATATTATTGTATTGGGGTTTTTTTCTTTTTGGTGAGCTAAACCATTGTTCATAATTTAAATTGCCTTTATTTTATTCCAAGCAAATTAAAAAAATATATAATGAAAAAGAATGATAAAATGGCTGATGATGTTGCCACTTCATCTTTCCTCTTATCTCTGTACCTTTGATTCTTTATATGGGGACCCCATTGAAGCCTATATGCATGATGCTGCTGCATTAAGAGCATGTATGTACATGAATGATTTATGTGCACATTCTTATTACAGGTTGGTGTTCATGCAAAAGTTGGAATAGGTCATGTTGGTTGGTCCATGAAAATAGGATATGGATCACCAAAATAGATGGCAGGGATTTTGGCAAGACACCAAACTGATCTACTAGGATTCAGCTGACTTCTTTCTGAACCAAAAGGCAGTTAAATCTTTTCTCCTTTACCAGAGTTCAAAAACCTAACATGTGCAAATAGAAGATTTCGGGTTTATAAAATGATAATTAGCCTCTAAATGAGAGGATTGGGACCACATTTTTGGAGACCCCTCCCATCATAATTGCACCCATTTGTCTAAATTGATCATCTCTCGATTGCTAATGCAATGTAAATGACAATTTTCTTCAAAACTTAAGAAATTAGCCCCTGTTATACTTTCTGTCAGCATCAGAGGGAATTAAGCCGTATGCTACGCTTAGTAGGGACTATGTAATGACAAGAGATTATTTAGCACTATTTTTTTTTATACAAGTGATAACGAGGAAGGGGTTCAATACAAGACTTTGGTTGCAGAGGTTAATGCTAAACTGGGGAGATGAAGTATGGTTGCCTCATTATGCAAATCATTTGACAACCCAAAAGTCTTCCATCTAATTCTAAAGGTGGGTTCCTTCCAAAGCCACCGCTGCCTTCAATCAAATCATGGGAAAGATATGCTTAGACTAGAGATTGTGAGAGGACCAACTAAAAGCAATAACTCTTAGAAGAAAGAGGGCAACAAACAAAGAGGGAGGGGACCCTAGCAAAATTAATTTTGAGAAATTTGTCACTTCTAAGGTTTACAAAGAGTACATCACGTGTATAAAATATTTACAAAAAAAAAAAAAATTATAAAAAAAAAATTGAATGGGAGTCTATCTGTCAATGCTGCATAAACTTTTTAGGAAAAAAAGATAGAAGAGAAGTGTGGATGTCGTTCCACTAAATAAGCTTGAGGTCATGTGGTATGGAACGACTCTGCTTTTTTCTTTTTTCTAGTGAAAACATTGATATTTCATGGGATGGAAAGGTGATGATTCTTTACATCTTCATGTAATCAAACCACTAAATTTTCACTGTTTATACTTCAATTAGAAACTTGCGTTAACGGTAAGAATTTACGTTCTATCATGTACATAATACTGCTTACTGGGATCAAATTAATGTCTGTAAAAGAAGCAATACATTCTATTATACCATAAGATTTTGTAGACACTTTACTGTGATGGTAAACTGTAATAATTCCCAGCACAGGAAAAAGTAGCAGGTATGAATATCCTGCACCGTTGAAGAAATTATGAGGGGAGGTTAACATCCTAACAAAGTGAAAGTCATCTCAGATTTGGTGAGACTTGCCAAAGAAGCATTTTATATCTACACCTCCTTGAATCACAAGAAACCAACCAAAAGCAAAAAAATTCATCATTTCAAACCAGAAAACAACTGGCAACATTTTAGGTCGGCTATCAATGTTAGTCTTGGACGTGGGCAACATCAGAGAACAAATTTGAAGGCCCATAAAAATAAAAAACGAAAAGGAAAGCAGATAATATAAATGGATTTTTTATTCTTCGTATAAATTCAGAGACAGAACTGCAGTCTGCAGGTTGAGTGTTGTTATCACTGACAGGGGGGACTTAAGTTTGTGTTATCTTTAATGATAATTCATTTTAATAGTTCTCAAGTGTCTGATTTTCTTTTGTTTTTTATTTTTGGTTTTGGGTTTACAATTGGGACACAGGCCCAAAAACAAAGCTAGTAGAACTGAATCTTTGCCTTCCAACACATGCCCAACATGTGATCCCAGCTCTACATTCGAGCTCATCCATCAAGTGAGCCCAGCCCATTTAAAAGTTACGAGTAGAGGGATTCGAATTTAGGTACCAGGGAATAGGTGCACTGCCATGATCAACTAACCTAATTTAAGTTTGTCAATCATGTTCTGTTCCGAGTATGTAGCAAAGCTCTTGATTTTTTTTGAGTTGTTATCGGTAATTTCTGAAGCATATTATAATTATCATGTTGTGACAATGTGTTAATTGGTTGACAATCTAATTTAATTATAAATAAATAAATAAATTATACTTTGGATTTTCTTTTTCCAAAAAAGTAAATTGTGTTTCCAATGATAACGTTTAGAACGTGCTCGCACAATTGGCAGAGCCCTTCCCAAATCGTTTGTACAATAAATCTTACTCATTTGCAGAGGCACCATAAATCATCCCCAAACCCGAAAAAAAAAACAAAAAGAGTTAGAAAAATAATGATCAAACAACAGCATATTTCTGGTTCCTAAAATGCCCCTACTCAAGCATTGTATTTACAAGAGCCGTGGCTGGGGTCGGCGGAAGTAAGCTGTCCCGTTTTCGAGAAATCACAGTTAAAATCGTGACGGCCGTTAGCCTGGTAATAGGCATTCATGAGGTAAGACGCACGGGCCTTAACGTCGTTATCGAAGCAGGTGCCACCTGGCTGGATGGGCTTGCAGTCAATGCCCTTGCCGCAGACGTAGTCAATGTTTGCCTGCAGAGCTTGGTTGGTTGCTCCTGGTTTGGCCACGCACCACTTCTTGCCGCCTCCCGCTGCCACAGGCGCTGCTGGGGTTGCTGGTTTGGGCTTCTTGCCTCCTTTAACTGGTGCGGCTGGTTTGGCTGGTCCAGCTGGTGCGGCTGGTGTAGCTGGCTGTGCTACTGTTGTTACCATTGGTCCAGGTGTTGCGCCACCCTAAACATTAATTATTCATACAACATTTTAGTATTAATAATAAAACATTTATTGTTCTCACAATAAAAACTATTTCCCAATATTTGTACAATTAGATTTGCGAGCCTAACTTATAAACTCTCTGACCCAAAAAAGCCTATACAAATTTTTATCCCATCAATTATATAAGCATTAAATGTTTTTTAGGTGTGTATTTTGAACTTTACCGTAAAATAATTTTGGTATTTTTCTTGTTTTTCATATAGTAGCTCCATTTTAGTTTATTTTATTTATTTAGAATCTTTTATATTGAAATAGGCAATAATATACTAAACTCACATACACACAATACGGATATTAGAACTCAAACTCAGGCCCTCACTTGAGGAAACAATCACTCCAACCTACTACACTCTTTTATTTAACTAACAAACTTAACACCTAAATTTTGAATTTCTTATTTTTATTTTTGTATAAATTAGCCAAGTGTGGTTGCTAGTGTGGTCTCAACCTCAACCTCAACCTCAACCTCAACCTATTTTTCTTGTTTTAGATCAATTTTCTACAAATTTAGTGTACATATTATTACTATTTTTACTCAAATTCTTAAAATTCAAGAGTTATTGTCACCTATTTTCCTTGCTCTTATAACCACCTTGGATACCATTTTGTGACTTTTGTTTATTCTCTTATTCTCCATATAATATAATATATTATTAACTTTCAATTGGGTTGATTCACTTAATTAAAGTTTGTTAATCTTTCTCTTATTTTAATTATTTTTTGTCCATCTATGGTTGTGTGGTCTTGAAAAAAGTAAAAGCTGTATATTGTAATGAATATTAATATTTTGATATATTTTTTAAGAAGCTCCCCACATGAAATTAGCTCCGTGACTCGAAAAAGGCCTCAATTTTTATTTTTACCTAGAACTTCCCAAATCGTTGGACCAGCTTTGAAGATTTGTTTATTAAATTTTAATATAATAAACCAAACGACGAATCTAGAAAATCAGACGTAATCTAAGGGGCATGTGCCCAACATTTTAAAAAGTTTGAAAAGGTTTAGAATTTAGCAATTTAATATTATAGACAACAGGATGAGAAAAGAAACACGAACGACACCGAAAATTAATTACGTTAACCAACCTGTTGGTTCCGCATAACCCCAGCATTGTAAACCGGAGTCATGTCCGGTTTAAACAGTCCCCAGTTCTTCTCCGCGAGCGGACCGGGTTTCTGGTTCTCATTGAACAAGGCAAAGATGTAAGTGTCGAACTTCCGGTTCGGCATCAACGGCGTGCCCTTGCCAGACTCCACATGCTTAATCAAGTGCCCGTTGTAATCCACGGCGTTCTGAACCGAGCAGACCGGGAACTCGCAAGACGAAGGCCAACCGGTCTCGGCCGCCACCAAGTCGACGTCACCGAACCCGACCGCCTTGGCGGCAGAGTAAACCGCGTCCATCAACCCGTCGAACATGTTCGTGTAAGACTTGCCAGTGAACTGGTCGTGCACGCCCTTGTTGGGTTTGAAGAGAGCGAAGCTTTCCTTTTCCGGCGACCACCCGAAATACGGGTACGGGTTGACCATAAACGGACCTTTGGTCTGGCGCAAAACTGGAGCATGGGGGTCAGAAGCGGGATAACCTCCGGTCTGAACCGGCCCTGGCTCGGCGGTTCGGACGACAGCATGATCCCGAGCGAGTGAGGGGTGGAGACTTTGACGTCCTTGATGCCCTCGCGGACCAGAGCGTTGTGGAAGGTCCTCATGGCGGGGACGAGGCTGTTTTTAAGGTTGTCGTCTCCCCAGTGGAGGACCTCGTTGCCCATGGCGATGTAGTTGATTTTTGTCTGGGGATAAAACGGCTTGACATGGTCCACGACCCACCGGCGTGCGGCACGTAGTTTCGTGAGGCTCGGGATATCTCCGTTGGGGATGGTGATCGTTAAGGAGATGTTGGTGTTGGCGAAGGCCTTGATGATGTCCGGGTTGGCGTCGAAGATCTTGACCTTGTCGATGTTGGTTTGGGTTTTGAGGAAGTTGGCGACTTGGGCCGGTGGGGGGAGGTTGTCGGCGAGGGTGCCGTAGTTTACGCCGATGGCGAAGGCCGTGGCGGCGAGCTGGATGAGGAGGAGGAGGGAGAGGAGGAGCTTTGTGGTGGCCATTGTGTTTTGTTTTGCCTTTGTGGGGAATGGGTGTTGGGGTCAAGTACTTATAGTGGAAAATTGGAAGGAATTGAGAATAGGAAACAGGAGGATAAGGGACCAATGGGATTCGGACATGTAGTTGGTCAATTATCAATTTGACAGAGATTGCCTATTTACAGTTAAATTCTGTTGTTGTTTTCTTGTTTGAGACGATGTGCTATTTTCTCTCCCAAAAAAAAAGATATGCTATTTATTACAATGAACTTAGTCTTCTTAATTATCCATCAAAAACTGAAAATAAAATAGTTGTCAAACTTAAAAATAACTTACTTAAAACGGCCACAAATCTTTATCTTTATGTTCACGTAATTAATTACCTAAAGAAAAAAGTACGACAAAGTTATTATCAGTAAGTTATTTTTCTCCAAAACTTGAATCGCTTTATTAGTTACCTTGCTTATTTTCTAGTTCTATAAACTTCTTTTGAAAGAGCTCATAATGTTTCAAAAAAGCTAAGGTTTCTATGCATAGAGAAGCATCTATGTTGTTGCTACATTGAAATGTAAATTTTGGGGTTGGGTATGCCAACTCATCTTTGGCACTTGGCTATGGACAAAAGTAGCCGTTACTCTATGATTCAAAAGAGTTTAGTCATAATAAAATAAGTTAAAGAATGTATTTTAATTATTGCCAAATGGCAAAAGAGCCTAATACCACGAAATGTTTTATAATATCACTAATCATTAAGGAATTTTATTTACTGAAAAATATAATTTATTTTTTTATAAATAAAATAAATTTGTGTCAATTTATTTCTTGCGTCTTTTCTTTTAACTCGGAGCATTGGAGACCGTGTCACTAAATGTGCACGTGTTTATTAGGATATTTATGACGACGCGTTGCAGTCAGAAAAACGGTAGGACCGTCAACTTGGTTTTGCATCTGATGCTTCACGAGCTCACAGTGAGCAAAAGCAAAAGCATCTCCAGAATCTCGATGTTCCAAGTGTGAATGCGACCCAAACTTTTTGACCTTAGCTTGCCCGAGTGGACACCGTGTTCCTTTTTCATTGGCTGTCGACCAAAAAACAAATAATTGTCTAAAAGATTGGGCGGCAATTGCGCACATTGATTTTGGCGGTCTTTTTTGCTTTGCCTTTTTCGTTGTCTGGAAAAAATCATTAAAGTGTTGCGTTTTGAGTGGTAAAATCAATGACGCGGTTTGCACACAACAAGAGGCTGTTATTCCAAAGAGAAAAAGGAAAAAAGAAAAAAGCAATAACAAGAGGCTGACCGCTGCGTCCAAGAACACACGGATGGGCAGGCAGGCATTAGCGTACCAAGACTGCAAGACACCTACTCAAGGGCTCCATCGGTATTTTCTATACAAATTTCTTTGTTGTTTTGTTGTGGCCTTCAAAACGATCTTCAGCCCAGGCTTTTAACAAATGCGGGATTCATTCAAATTCTTATTGAACTAAAGTATTAGTCTGTGGCTCTATGGGCTTGTGCTGCAATGCATGAAAACCTGTGATTTAATGGTAGTTTATGTTTCTTTACCTCACTCAAGAATTCTACAGTAAGGGTCTTATTTAAGGACTTTAGATGAGGCCTTATTTCTTAACGGTTGAATTAAATTGAGTAATAAAATTGGTTACTTTATTGCTTTATCGGTTAGTCGTTGGATTAAATTGTTTAGTTTGATCCAAATGTTAAGAGATAAAGCCTTTATCTAACTATAAAAGAGTCTGTATGGACTTCGGCAAAATTATTAGGTTCAGATCTTACCCAAATAAATTAGTTTGGGTCTAGCCCAATGTTGGCTTGGATGGAAACCTGTGTCTAGTGTGCGGCCCACTAAAGCAAGTGAAAAAAGTTAATCCAATTATTTGGGCTTTAGCCCGAGTGATGGCCGAAAACGAGAGTAAAATAAAGAGTTAATATTAGAACACGTCCAAAGTTCTAAAATTGAAAATCATGGTAAGAACATGTACTAGTGGCTTGCATGCCAACATTTAGTTTGTTTTTACTTGAATATTAACAAAAAAATAAACATTGGTTGCATTAGGTATCAAAGCTCTTTAACTGCGTTAATTGCCAACTAATTCCTTGAATAAAACTTCTCAAATGGCAGATATGCAAGTACACACCTTGGATTTTGTCTAGATAATAACAAAAATTACATATTGCATGTTTTCCATTTGTCACTCATTCGCATGTTGGGGTAAAATGGTCATTTTGTACACATATGGTAGAACAAGTACGCTAATAAATATAACCCACCAGGTTCATAGCTTCCTCTCATTTGCATATGCATACCAGTTCTTGTACAACTTACCACTGATGAAACAATTTGTGGGCTAGCTAGTTTGGAAAAAAGCCTTTAATGAGGACAAAGACAAATACGTATACGTTGTCATTCTCTGACAGTAGTCTTATTACATGAGCAACACGTGATAAGTAAACACTAGAACAAAATTGTATTCAAATAAATGGCAAACATATTGTAAAAGTGAAACCCTTCCGCCCACCCCTGACTCTCCTCTCCCTGATTTTTAAGATGTTGCGGCGGCGGCGTCCTCTACACTACCAACACTTACTGGTGTCTGATTCAGAGACGGAATCCGACGATCTAAGTGAACATTTTAAGGCTCAAACATCACTGATAAAAAGATGGGGAAAACGAATTGCAAAGGAAGGATCTAAAAGTAAGAGAAAAAATAAGGAAAAAGGCAATGAAGGAAGACGTGGGGGTGCAAAGGCATTGAAGGAGGATCCAGGTTCCAAAATGCTAATTTTCATTTGACATCTAGTATTTCTGAAACATCTTCTCTCCTTTCATGTATTCTATATAATATATATCATTAACTTCCCTACTTTTAGGTTACTTTTAGCTTTACCACAAGATATATATAGCTTTGTAATAATATTAACACAAATATATATAAAAAGAATAAATTAAATCATCGTATAAATAAATCTCAAAACACAAGCAATACATGCATGTACGCTCACTTCTGATATAGTTTTTTTCAGTTTAAACTTCTCTCCATTACTATGAACCAACAAGAAGGATTTTGTAACGCAGAAGTTGTGCTGAAGATTGCAAAACATTATCAAGAACAGATGAGGCATATTCCGATCCCGAGGAATCGCCGGAAGGACGCCATCTTCGTCACGTGGTGGGCACTAGCAAATTCCATGAAGCAGTTTTATGGGCAGCCATTGCACTACATGACTCAAGTTCTGGCAAAGCAGTGGGATGAGTCAAGAATTGGCAGTGTGGAAGAAGAGAAGCCAATGGACAACATTATTCATCCAAGGAGAGCTGAATCTACCATTTGGGATGTTGAACAAGTCCACAGGCAATGCACTTCTCACATTCATTTGGCCAAGCTCTGGCTTTCTGACCCCGAGTACTATGCTTTTGTTGATGAGGTCATCCCCTCGTCTAAGCTGGTTGCATGAATTTTTAATTTTCCATTTCGAATATTAATGTTAATTAGATGTGTGGGATTTAGTGACTGATGGTAATTTTAAGTGTTGCAAAAACTCATTTGATGAAGAACTTGTTGGTCGTTGGAATATTTGTTGTACGGCTTCTTCTATTAATAAGCATATATGTTTGAGGTAATGTAAGAGTGATTGGGGTGCCAAAATCATCACCTTTTTATTATAGAAAAGAAAATATGTGTTTATCTTTCTCTTATGACATTATTGGTAAGCTGTTCGGCTTCCTAAATCTATTTGTCCTCTATACGGGTAACTAATTAAACACCCTTCTAGTGCATGTACAAGTACAGATTGTTTATGTCAGTGTGTGTGCGTGTTAAGTGTGAAAGAAAAACAGGTGAAACGTGAGGTGTGAAGACAATCAATGAACGTTATTGTCAAAATATATTTAAATGTCGTGACAATCAAAATAAAAATTGGATTTTGTCCATTTATGGCAGTGCTATTATCTCTAAACATTTTTGGATTCATGATTATCTCTAATTAAAACAAAAACAAAAAGAAATCGAAATCATGAGAATCTTCAGTAAGGTAACGAAGTGCTCATGTTCATCAGAACTATTCATTCTAGTTGCAAGCTAACGGCGTGAATTTTATCTGGATGACATAAAGGATTACCATATTGCATATGATGACTTTCACAAATTTGGGCAAAATGGTCATTTTCGTACAAATGTCTAATATGCAAATGCACAACCTGAATTTTATCTAAATGATAACATGGTTACCATATTGCATGTCTTCCATATGTCATCAATCTTTCACAAATTAGGGCAAAACGGTCATTTTCCATATGCCATCTTGCATGTTTGCCATATGTCAATCTCTCACGAATTGGGGCAAAATGGCCATTTTCGTAGAAAGCTTTACATTATAAAAGAAACCACAAGGTTACATATCTTTAAGGCGTGAAAAGTGAGATGAAGGGTGCATCCCTGCTCAGCAGCCGGGACATAGTTGGCCGTAAGGAATGCCATGGGTTACTCAGAATAGCTAAACTTAGAAGGTCGAGGAGAAGAATCTCTACCGGTCATCGGTGGCTTTTGAATGGTTGGATTGCTGAGAAGAGGACTCCACAATCACAAAGTCAATGTTCGGTAAACTTCTAATTAAGATTTTAGTCTATTTTGTTTTCGGAAAGCTTCATATGTTTATGTGTTCTTAACCCAGTATTGAATTTGTGATGGCAGCACTACCCTTCAGGTGATCGTCTCTGCAATACCAAACATGAAGTGATGATTCATGCTTGGCAAGATCAGGGCATCACCTTAATTGAGGATTATAAGAACCCGGTAATCGATCAAAAAAAACAATAAGAACCCGGTAATTATTTTCATGAACAATAATAAGCTGCCTGCTGCAACTCAACTTTCAAAACTTAGACAAACAAAACACCAAACTAAAATCCAAAGGACCGAAATCATGGACAACAATAATCCACAGCAAGCTAATGAAGCTGCTCCTGTTCAGCAGCATGGCATGTCGTGGAGATAGTCCAAGAACGGGCACGCCGCAGGTGGAGGCAGCACCATGCCACATCCACCTTCTTCGACTATACATCCCGCGGGGTATAGCTGGCTGGCTTCTTCTGATGGGCGGTCGAAGAGCGACGGATGCCCGCCAGGAGACTCTATAAACCTTTTACCAAAAGAAGGAAAAAACTTGAAGTCACAGTCTCACAGAGAATCTTCAGCAAGCTAGTGAAGCTGCTCATGGCATGTCGCTATTGTCAACGACGGTACACAAAATAGAAGAACTAGCAAGACGAAGGGAGAGGAAGCTACCGTTTTCAGCTTTTTTCTTAGCTTTTGTTCATCTTTGATATAGCAAAAGTAAATCCACCAGTCGATGTATATTGTTCTTGGATTAGACATGTAAAAAAATTAAAGTTATTGAATTGCCGTTTTCATCACTTGGTTTGATCTATATATACTTATAGTAAATTTGGGTTCTGCACACGTCTTGAATGCCTATGCTTTCTGTGGTCCTTCCCAGTGTTGGTATATAGACATTTCGACACAAGAATTTACACATAGATGAAGTTAAATTTTCAATTTCCTATTACCATCTGGCTAAGCTCTGGCTTTTCTGACCCGGAGTACTACTACGCTAGCTCCTCATTTAAGTTTATTAATTAATGACAACGGGTCTAGTTCAATAAAAAAGGGTTTTGAATTGCAGACAAGAGGTCACCTCAGACTCAAACCCCATGGCATCATTTGTGTGTGTTTGTGAGAAATCTCATGCCTTCTAATTTAGATTCTCGCTTGTACTCAAAAAATAAAAGACAATGGTTTATTAACATAATAATGTTAATGGTGTATATATATATCACACCAGCAACATGGAGACTGGACATACTTATATAAATGGTATATATCACAATTAGAGTATAATCCAAATGGTTTTATAATAACTAAGAAAATTAGTATGTGCTTATCTTTCTCTTGTGCCATAATTGGTAAGCAGTTTGGCCTCCCAAATTTATTTGTCCTATATTTAAACACTCTTCCATTACATGAACAAGGACGGGTTGTTTATGTCAGTGTGTGTGTGTGCGCGCATGGTCAATCTGAAAGGAAAAAAGATGAAAAGTGAGGTGTCTAATCATTCATGGTCTTCCCTTACTCTGGATTTTATCCGTTTTGGTAGTATATTATTTGTAAACATTTTTGGATGATTATCCTTAATTTTGGTATGCTTTAAATTTGTACATTGTATCTATAACTTTTGCACGAGCACCCATTAAGTTTTGGTTTTTTAACAATTTGGCCTTACTTTTTTCTCTTTTCTAATAATAACCCATATGAATCCTGACCTCCCACGAAAAACCTATTTGGATTAAAAATGCCTTTTCGTATATTTGTTAAGTATACTCATGTGGAACCGGTACCATTACTTATGAAATATCAAGCACAAAACTTTCTTTGAGTCATCCATTAAGTATACATGCATATATCATTGCATCAAACTAAATCAAATTAATATGGGATGAACATATGTATATAAGTCAGGATCGAGGGATACTAATTTTATCAGCATAAATTATTTTGAAAATTTTAGTTTTAAAGTTTATAGAGTTATAAATTAAATATATACGAGTGAAGGAGAACGCGGGAGCATATATAAATTTAAAATGTTATATTTCTATGATGAACTAAAAGTTCCATGTTATTCATATTGCATCGTTAGCCACATGCATTAACCCTTTATTACATGTACATTAATACATGATTACATATATTTTTACTTACATACATGATCGATAGAAATTTGGATCTACTTTTTTTTTTTAAAAAAAAATCATTCCATCCAAAGCAACTAGAGCTAAAGCTCATAAGCGCTAATTCATGCTCTTAACAGCCAGCAAGAGCAGCACAGTGATTTGAAAAAATTATATTACCAGAAGCACAAATTTTGGTCTCTTTTTGTTAGATTAATATAAGAGCCCACGATTACGCAGATAAATAGTTTTCTGACCGTACATCTTAGGGTATTTAGCAGATAGAACCCTTCTGAATAATATTACCAGGGGCACAAATGAAAACGAATTTACAAGACTGGCTATATATATATATATATATATAGGTGTATATATATAGGAGAGTTGAGCTGCTCAGAAGCATCACCTCGCGTACTGTAAGCCGCCTGCAAGTTTTCAACCTTCAAACCTTAGACAAAAACAGAACATGAACAACAATAATCCGCAGAGAGCTAATGAAGCTGCTCCTGTTCATGGTCAGCCTGCAGGTGTGTCTCCATGGTCAATGGTGACAGTGGAGATCGTCCGGGCACGGGCCGCCGCAGGTGGAGGCAGCCCGATGCCACATCCACCTTCTTTGACTATACATCTGGCCGGTATAGCTGGCTTCTTCCAGGATGGGTGGTCGAAGAGCGACGGATGCCCAATAGCAGGCTCTACAGAGTAACCATGTCTCCATACCTTCTTTTTTTCCATTGTTGTTTTGGTGTTTTTGTTTATGTGATAATTTTTTTTTTCTTCGGATAATTAAGGTTAAAAATAATTTAAAAAGTGGAGTTCACAGATCTGATAGTTTATGTTGTTGGATTATTTTTCTTGTTGAAAATCATTTGCATGCATTGATAAACAAAACAAGTACAACAAATTGGGAGGTCCAATACCTTTTTTTTTTTGGTCGAAATTACAAGACCAACAAGAGTGATTTGTTTGTGGATCTGATGTTTTTGTATAAAAATTAAAGGATTGTGAAGGGAATTTTCTAAAATTAAAAGATTTTGTGAAGGGAATTTTCTGAAATTAAAAGATGTTGTGAATGTAGTTTTGAGGCACTAAATCATGAAGGGAATTTTTTTGAAACTAAAGGATCGTGAAGGGAGTTTTTTAAACTAAAGGGTTGTGAAGGGAATTTTTGTAGTTAGTTGTGGGGAAAATATTCTTGCATACAATTAGTGTATATAACGTTCTTTTTATAGATATACACTCTAACGTGTTGACCACGTAATCAAAAAAGAGGTGTGTAAACACACGTGGTATGCAAGAATTTCTTCTCATATGACCATATATATATCTCCTCCAATCCCCTTGTATATGTCTAAATTTAATTCTTACATTTCCTTTGAGAAGATGTAGCTTGTCTTCTTTTTTGGTAGGCTTTATTTATGTGTTCTTAGCTGAAATTGACTGAGTATTCAAATTGCTGACTATTGAATTTGTGATGGCAGTACTATTACGACTCTTCAGGTCGTCTGTATAACACCAAATATGAAGTGGTTCGTGTTTGGGCAGAGAATGGCATCTTCTTGATCGAGGACTGATGTCTGTGTTTGATTCTGCAGATGTTTACATGACCAAGGACCTTCTTTCAGCTGTTTTTCTTCCTAGCTTTCGATCATTTAGATTTAGAGTAGTTTTGATGTACAGCAGAAGAAAATCCACCAGTTCATGTATATTGTTCATGGGGTAGTTTTCAATTGCCTTCATAGCAACTGAACGGAATGGCCACCGAATTCAACCAGGCCAATTTGGAAGATCATAAATTTTTAGCTTAATGATGAAGTTTTTAACAACCAACTTAATTACCACCACATTATATGTAGGAATAGGGCAGTTAATTTTTTTATTTTTTTATTTTTACCAACACTTATGTTTTGTTTTGGATTAGTTTAATTAAATCCGGAAGTAAATATATAGCTTATAATCTTTTTGAATACAACATGAAAAGGTCAACTATGACCAAGAGGTTTATTTTCAGACTTTTTATCATCACGGGTCCATAATTTTGCTGAAGGCCTTCACTATCTATCTACTAACCTACCGAAGGTCCTCACTTTCACTCAACCTGCCAAAGGCAGTTACTTGCCTTACCTTCCAAAGGCACATACACCTGCTGAAAGCCCTCGCCGTCACACATCATCCACCACTTCACATCTATCTTTATAGACCAGTTTTGGACATCAATATAAGTAGTTTACAATGTATGTGGCTTATTAATCCTTGGCTATAGCTAGATATCTGCCTGGAGTTGTTGAATTACGCTCGGCAGGAACCGAAAAATATAACCAGCTGCTTTACTTATGCACCAACGCAGTTGAAAATTTAGTAAAGAGAGCATTATTCAAAAGAAAAAGTGACGTATTTGATAATTTATAGTCACATCAAGGTATTTGCCCGGGTAATTCAAAAGTGCTAGCCTTAGTCTTTGCTTTAATTTCAGTGAGGCTCACATAACATTTAACTGAACAGCAGACCTAAGACAACGTCTCATCTGCGGCTTTCTAAATGTTGATAACTTGTTTTAAGAAATTGAAAAATATATTTGGTAATCAATTTTAGTTTTCAAAAAAACAGAAAAAATTTAAAATTGTTTAAAAGTTGTTTGGTAACTGATTTCAATTTTCACTTTTAGTTTTACGTGGAACTTGAAAATTGAATTTTTTGAGGTCAAATTGTGAAATTGAGATCTTAAAATGAAAGTGTATGTGACAAAAAAGTTCGTAGTATTTTTAAATGAATTTTGGATATGGAGGTCCCGAGGGTCGAATGCAAGAGTTGAGAGGTCCCGAATATCGATTTTAACTGGAGTGCACTGTATGTGTAGTGTTGTAAAATTGGTGAATGAAAAAGGAGAACAAATTTAAAATAAAAAAAATGAAAATTGAAAAATGAAAACGCATTCCAGTTTTTTAAAAATAAAGGTGATTTTGAAACCCCAAGCCACCCAATGAATATTTGTGAAAACCCCCACCTCCAATCGCTTGTGCTTAGAAAAAAAAGATGGTTTTGAAAACTAGATTTCATTTTTCTGCAAACAGAAAAAGAAATCTGTAACTAAACATGTTTTTAGTGTTTAGTGTTTTTTTTTTAAATGAAAAAAAAAGGTTATCAAACAACCACTAAATATAGCGTTTATTTTTATTAACTCTTATGTTTTGTTTTGGATTAGTTATATTTAGTTGTCTAAACTCAAAATAAATGTCCATTCGTTGTTCTAAACTTCTAATTAAGTACTTGATTCCTAATCAGTCTGGCTCAAAATGCTTAATTATGAATGATATCCTTTTCTTCTTTTGTAAAAAGACTAGGGTAAGTTTGGAGAGCTTTTATCTTTCTCCGTTCCTTACACGCCGTCACTTTTCTTATATCAACCTTGTGAGCTTCTGAGCCATGAGAAAGGAGGAGGGTAAACAAGAACATGCGATAGGGATTGATTGTAATCTCTATCTAATTGTCTCTACTTAGGACTTGTCCACAAGCCAAAAAAAAAAGAGAATTACAATCAACCGTGACAAAAGAAGTTTGAGAATCGAAAATATAAAGCTACTTGGTTGATGAGTTTAAGTTTTCATGGGTCAAATTTGCTATATGAAAGATGAAACGTTGACTTTTCGCCTGGAAGTGTAAGTTTGTGACTATGCATCTGGATTATTAATCCTTGGCTGGATTTTGCTATGTTGTAGCATTTAGATTTGCTTGAAATTCATGATTGAATTACACTCAGGAGGACCCGAAAATACAACCAGTTGCTTAACATATGTACCAAAGCACTTGAAAATTAGGTTAGCCACGAGAGCAACAGAAGCAATGAAGTATTTGATCATTTATAATCATAACAAGGCATTTGCTCTGGTAATTCAAAAGGGCAGCTTGGTAGTGTAGCTTTAAGTTCATTGAGGCTGGCTCACATAGCATTTAAGTCAACAAGCGAGTGAAGACAACGTTGACAACAAAGTCATGAGTATTGATTTGAATTAGATGAAATTACCATAATATCCATAAACTTGTTCTTTTGAAACTCAAAATCATAAATTTAACTCCCCATACCAAGCAGGCCCACAACAACACTTGATTGAGCTTTTCCAAAACAAAATTCAAAACTCATTGACCAAACCCAAGAGAAAAGTTAGCCACTTAGGATATCTCATGTGACTAATACCTAACTTTGCTTATATTTTATACGGATGATGAGAAGGTTACTATACATTGCAGAAAATTCACGAATGTCTCATATGTAAATTCACGACCTAGATTTTATCTGGATGATAATAAGGTTACCATATTGCATAAATTTCTACTAACACCAAACACTTCATATTTGGGCAGAGCATGGCCTCATGATCTTGATTGAGGACTGAAGACAAGCAGCTGGTAATTGATTGTCATATAATCAGACTCACATATGTTTGTGTCTGATTCTGTAGGTGCTAGCTGCGAAGTTGCCAACCATAGGACTTTTCGACCCTTTTTTCTTCTTAGGTTTCGCTCGTTTGGGGTAGCTTTGATATGAAAGTAAATCCACCAGTCGATGTATATTGTTCTTGGATTGTGAGTAGACATCTGTAGTTATCAGATGATCTTTCATAACAAGTTACAAGCTAATGCAGTGAGCAAGTTCGGGTTCTGCATACATCTTCAATGCCTATACTTTGGTCTTAATACATACACATTTCGACACAAGCATTCACATATCGGTGAGGTTAAATCCTCTTGTGATCTTTCAAATTTTCAATTGCCTACACATACCAACTAAACCGGAATGGCCACCAAATTCCCCATCAGGCCAGAAAACCATCATCTTCTTGGCAAGGATGGGGCAATAATCTCCAATTTCTAAAGTCATTAGTTTTTACTTTATATGATCAATTCATTCTGAATCCAAGCAAAGAAAAACATCTAAAAGCCTACAAGCCCCTTCAGACAGGTTTCCCTCTTTGACAGCTCTCACAATGAAAAGGCACAGCAAGAACAGCAAAAAATCACACATCAACGTTATTATTGGGGTAAAAAATTTCATAATTCAAGTAAACATTCTGGTTGTTCTGCTGGGGAAGTTATGCAACTCAGCATTTGTAGAAAAAAGAAAGCGATACAATGACAAAACTTCCTTGGCCCACACAAAAAAGGGGAAAGGGAAACATTTATGAGGATATCAAAGAACAACAACAGATTCAATAAATTTTAAAAAAAAAGTGATGCACCGTAGTCAAGCAAGAACTGAGTACCATCAAGTTCGGCTGTTGATGCTGCTGGACTGAACCCGCATCAATTCCAAAACTCTGATGGTGCTGCTTGATGTGAGGGTAGAGTACGTAAAAGAATAAGGTATGACTCCCCAGCAAGAACGAATATTGAAAATTCCTTCACTATAGCATGCCTTATTGCTATTCATGTTGGCTATATGAACTTGCCTTCATGTTCTGATTCACACTTATTGAAGGTGGGAAAAAAAAATTATGAAAAGCCGCATTACAAGTCTCTCTCCAAGAGCTCTCTCATCTTAAGAGGCCAAAATCTGTACATCTCAATGAGTCCTGAACAAAGAGTGCCTCCGCCTATCAGGCTTGTGTCTCCTAATATGATCATTGTTTATGGGCTTCAACATTCTATCTGCTTCAATTTCAGACTGAAGCAGAGACTGCAGCATCTTCAACTGTCCACTACATTGCTTGTGGTCAGAAGAGTAGGCACCATTAGCATTCTCTTCATCTAGATTATACTCTCTCTGGTAGGGTGACTGCCATTTCGCTTGCAAATAAGCAAGTGATCTCCATGGAGGTAGAGGCATTGAGTTCTGCTTCAGGGAAGATCTAGCAGCTTCAACCATAACTTGAAGAAACTGTTTCATCCTAGTCAAGGAGCCTACATAAACAACTGGTAGTGAATTCAATATTCTATCATACGAGTGAACAGCTCTAGCTATTTCAAAGTGGCTTCGGAAATCAAGGTCAATGATGAGACGCTCCGAGCTCCCCGAATTGTTGTAGTTGACCACATCAATATATTCATGATCCCCTGTGAAACGACGTTACGAAAACAAAACTGTCAAAAATGATTGAAGTTGAGAATTCCCACTCCTCAAATAGAATCAGAAACCCTACAAAACCCAGTTAAATTAAACAGACGGGACAATTCCCACAAGCCCGCCTGCCCATTTTCATTTTGTGGAAACAATGTTGAAAATAGTATACAAACTATATAAGAGACATTCTAAACAGATTGCTTACTAGAGTGTGTGGGATCATAGAATCGACATAATGGTACACTCTGGGTTCGGTTGAAATCCAAAATAGGAAACAGATATAAACAGAGTGTTTTATGCACCCAACAAAAGAAAAACCCGAACTCTATAAAATAAAGGTTTTGCAGAATTGAGGTGAATGGCATACCTCCAGGGACCTTGCCACTGCCCTGCCATCTTGCCACACACACGGCAGCATCATAACCAGAAAGCCTCAGAAGCTTAACCAGAGAAAACTTGAGGCAGCTGGCATTGCATGGACCTGACTTCACAAAATGAAGATCGTTCTCACTGATAGACAGTATAAGAGAATGAACCACTGACGTCAAGTCCTTTTCGTACTGACCCACTGAGCGCTTGTAAAACTGCGATATAATGCAACATCATCATTCAAAATTGGGCATAAATTATAGTTAAGACAGACATGAACACATGAAATTGCACAAGTTTAACAAAAACCCAAAATTGCACATAAGTCGTAGGGTGCAAAAACAATCACTTTTGAATTCGATAAGCTAAATTCAGCTTCTAACTCCTAAAGGTTGGAAATTTATCGAAAATTCAACAGTTTGACTCAGAATTTAGAATTAGTCAAAATAACCAATT
Source organism: Prunus mume (assembly GCF_029339155.1). NCBI lineage: Eukaryota > Viridiplantae > Streptophyta > Magnoliopsida > Rosales > Rosaceae > Prunus > Prunus mume. Next base: position 25,688,784 of record NC_142702.1, read on the forward strand.
AACAAAAAATAATTAGTTACAACTTTAAAGTTCAAAAATTTATAAAACAAGTTAATGAAAATTAGTCGTACCGGAATTTTATCAGCGAGGTGAGCGAGATCGGAAATAGCAGAATCGCTGTCGCTGCTGCACCAAGACTCAGCTCCGGCGCTACCATTTTCCCAGAAATCTGTGACCATTAAAGCCAGGTCGTGCTCGCTCTCATGGCTGAAATTCCCTCCGATCTGACCCCTCATCCACACGTCACCGCCCGCCATGCACACCCGGCAGTCCATTTCCCCAACCCCAAACGGAGCTGTTTCGGTCCTTAGCGATCACCACGACCCTTCCTCTTCCTCAAGCGTGGCAACCATCTTGTAATTCAATGTTGGAGCGCGACACACCCAATCATTTCTCAAGCCCTAGCTCGCCGCAGCTCAAAATTAACCCAAAAACAAAAAAACAAAAGCTTCGTAATTTATAAATAAAAAATGAAAACTTAAGAAAAGGGGTTCGAATTCTGTGCTTTCGTTCTTGTTTTTGGTTTTGTCGACTTTCTTTGTTTTGGAAAATGGTGATTGGTTTTCAAGAAATGGGGTTTTTGGCGTTTGATTTTCGGAGGGAGAGAAAAGGGCGTCTATGGCTTTCTCTCTCTAAAACCCACAGATGGAACGAAAGCAATGGGATAGGAGACTTACATATAAAGCGGGGGGAGGGGAAGGGGAGAGGGTGGGGTGTGTGGCAAAGGACGAAACTACCCTCGTTTGTTTGCTTAAGCACCAAGAAATTCTCTGGCTAAATCACACCGAAATAATCGAAGCAATGGATAAGGTGAAATTGTATTTGGACGGTAATGAGGTGTGTGTTCTTATGAACGATCGGTGCTTTTTGGATTCGTTTCTTAATTAACACACATAAATATCTGTCATTAACAATTTTCACTTCTTAATTGACTTTCTTGTTGTTTGTTGCTTATATTTTCAAATTTTATACCAACCTTTTTTCTATTTTTTTTTTCACCGGTTGGTATTTGTTGGGTAGTAGGAATATCCTAACCTCCTCCATTTCACAATGTTAATTAAACTATTTTTAAAAAATTAAGAATAATATAATTTTTCTTATATTTAACACGTGAATAATATAAACAGAGAAAAATAGAACAAAGCTGAATTTTAAATTTTGATTATAACGTTAGATGGAAACTACTCGACGGTCGCGTAGCAGGATGAGTGACATACATTTATGAATTTACAATCGCTAATAAAGCCGTTCCAACCAATTAGTCTCAATAATTGCATGCTAAAATTGCTAATAAATTGTGTAATCTAACAAAACCCCCTTTTAGTATGAGGACTGAGTTGATATTGACATGGGCATAATGGGAATTCCGTCAATGGAAAATAACATTATATCCCTTGGGGACCAAGTCTCCAATCAAGTTGAAGAAAACTCCGAAACTGAAAAATAAAAAATTGCCACGTTCGCCGCCTGGCTGGAAGATGACGTGAGCCGTGAGTTACACGGAGATATTTCCCATTTTCTGGATCAAATTTGTTGACAGATATATTGCCTCAATTGAAATTATTTTATAAATGGACTGGTGCTGCCTTGTATTTTTGCCACCTTTAAGGATAAGATTTCCAAAAGTATTCAGCTGTTATATCTATTTATTTCTTTTTTCAGGAAAATATATTCATATTATAAAGGGAATCATTTTCATGACAACGATACATTTATCATTTTAAAACATACATCATTATCATAAAAGTCTTTGTAACACATAACATTCTAAATATGTGGATCAAAGTTTATGATCAAAATACATAATTTTAACGAATAAATTAGGATATTATAAGATAAAATTTACGAAAAGATATATCGTCGTTTATGAGTTTGAAATTGAGATTTATGTTTTAATCAAGTAGAGATAAATACCACTAGACCTAATTAATTGATAAATAAATTTATTTATATCGTATAAATATGACAATGTAAATATATTTAATTGGATTATTATGCTACTCAAAATTACTATTAATTTTAATTTTTTTTCTATTTTAGAAAAGAGGGTTTCTATTTTCTGGTATCCTCGAAAGTTCGAACAAAAACAAATAATATTTTGGCGCTAAGAGGCAGAGGCGCCAATGCGGGGACCACACGCCGTGAAGCAGTATCTTTCGCTTTCTGGTGCTTATTAAGTGTGGTTTGAAAAATGACCGAACCAAACTCACGCTTTTCGTATCGGGTGGTCGGCCAGTTAGGACCAGCAACGAAGGAAGAATCCTGTGGCTTTCCTCCCTCCTCTTGCAAATCCAGGACCACTTTCACCCACATTCACGTGGCTTACGCGCCCGCCACTCTACGCTCTTTCCCTTTCTTTCCAACGCTCTGTATTTTTGTTTTCTTTATCCAAGCTATATAGTAAGAAAATAAGAAATGAGACAACACACCATACGAACGGGTTTAGGTTGGAAGAGTGTGACGATAAGGTTGATATGTCATAGATTTTAGAGTATAGCATCACAATATAAATGGTTTCGCAACACTACACAACGGTGTGACTAACTATCTGATCGGAGAATTATTCTATATCAATCAGAAAAATCTAATCAAACATTGTTAAAAATATATGGGTACAGTCAAAGTCGAGCACCGAAATAAAATAAAGGTGAAGCACATGCCAAACTTTAATTAATTGAAGTCACCATCTTGGAATTCAACAACAAAACATAAAAACAATACCCAAAACAAAAAAAACACATTCCACACGTTTTCTTCAGATTAATGAACGAAAAGAAAAACAAAATTTACAGCAAAAGCTGTAAAAGCTTTAGTCGGGTTGTATAAAACAGTGAACAGGTTCATGGAATCATGTTGGATCCACTCAGGTTGTATAAAGACTACGCAGATAGTAGATTTTGAGCAATGTAACCAAATCACCACGAAACATCCTTAAACATAAAAAATAATAATAATAATATCAAGTTGTAATGTATCTAACCATTGACTTATACCACAAATACTACGTTTATGATCTGTATATACCTAACCATTTTCGAATTTAAAAACACTCACAGCTTCAACCATTGGCCATTGGCCAGGCTGGAGCCCATGGTAGCTAAGCATATGCAACGGCACACTGGAACTAAATATACTTTTTAAATATCAATCTGAAATCTCATCAAAGTTTCTCCCTTCAATATAATAATAATCTTCATCTATCAAAGAGAAGCTAATGACTGAAAAAAATGGACCCCAAAAGGGGGACCCAATAATGCACAATAAGATAAGAACTTGGGATTTTTATTAAAAACTTTAGGGTTCTGCAACAACCAGCATATATCCAAATCATGCATTAATTTATGAAGACTATAAGTAAGTTGGAAACACAGCACAGCAGTCAGCCCCTTTATAATTTGAGCTCAACTATGTATCTACTCTGTTTCTGGGTGTACATTGGCCTAACAATGAACACAAAACTGGACAACAACTAAATGCATGTGGCAAACAGAGTATTATAATATTTTCATCTAGAGTGGGGGCAGAGGGAACATGAGGCATGTTATAGCCCAATCTAATTGGACCACTAAGGAATATCCAAATGCCCATCCACCCTTTTTTAAACAAGATCCTCTCTGATGATGATTCTGGAAAATACATATAGACATCTAGGAAATAATAATGTAACTAAAAAAAAGGAGATGCTGCAGACACAATTATTTTTCAATTTTCTTTTTATTCTGAATGTTCAATTCTTGTTTATTTGAGTGTTTGCACAATCATTACAGCTCATCTGTTTCAGAACTTGGAGTAGCAATTTTTCAAGAAAGCAAAGTATATGCTAAATGAAACTCATAACTGCATACAGAAGAAAAGCATCAATAATACAGTTTGCAGGCAGAGAGTATTTGTGGACTGCACAAAACTGAACCATGAAACCAGTTAATAGAATTCCAATTAAACTGTCCCCAGAACAGACCCAACCATCAAAGCATTAGAAAGATATTCTTGTATTGTATGACTATTGAACTAAACTACCCTATAACAGAGCTTTAACCAATAGTTTGGGTATAAAGTTAAACGTGTCTGAATACATGAGTACTACAAGAAAGTAAAACATTAGACCAACAGAAGAAGTAACTCTGTATTAGAAAAATGTTTTATTAAATGTAACAAGATGACATTACTCTGTGACAGTTCAACAGAAAAGATTAAATAACTACAAGGATTCTACTAAAAATGGTTTTCAAGGAAAGAAGAACTACTTTCCTTGTGAGCGTACTGAAATTAGTGTTTCTGGCTGAATTCAAAGGTACCTGTTGTCACCATGAAAGCTTTTACCGTCTCCGCAGCGGGCGCTGAAAAACAGAAAATATAGTTAATAAACCCTTATTAACTGTATGTCTTATGGGGTATGTGTGTGTGTGATTTCTTCATTAGAGAAGACTGGCAATCACTTTGTTTGATGACAAAGCATGCATATCTTACAAACATAAAACACCTAAGATATCCAGGGCGAAATAATCAAAAGGAAACTTCACAGTTGGAAAAATGTAACATTGTCACAATTGTTAATAGAACAAATTGTCACTACTGTAGTTCCACCTTCATTGACTTTATTAAGCAAAGAAAACCAAAGAGTATGGATCACAAAGGAACATATTTCTTGTGTGTGTTTGTGCCACATATCTTTTATAGACAAGATTGAGTAAGTAACTAAGATTAGTAACCAATTCAGGACCATTAGATCTCTTTTCTGGGCCAATATTTTAGTTTTATTTATGGAAGTGCTTCACCTTCCACAATCCAACTAAGAAAAAAATAATAAAAGAGTACCAAGGGCATATGCACATACTCTTTGTATGTTATCAGTTGCTTGTGGCCGTCTGGCAGACATTGCCTCTGGATTTGGAACCAAATCTGGACTGCCATGCTTATAAAAGGCCTGTAACGCTCTTCCAACAAATGGGCGAACAACATTCACTTCCATTGCAGATAGATTTTTGACCTGCAATTACAAATCAAATCAACTTAGGAACACCAATCAAAAAGGAAAAACAATGCATCAAAATACGGAAATGATAAATTCTACCGTTAAATCCCATCATGCTGAAAAGGTTAGTCAGACAGAAAATTTTGTAAATCCTAATACTTTAATTTTTTTTTCAAATCCCATCTTGAAAATTCTCAGTACTATCAAATGCACCATAAAGAAAGACACATACCTTCACTGCAGAAGAGCGAGCATCCTCGAACGATTCTAAACTACTTTCGACCTTAAGAAACCTCGCATCCCTTATGTCATTAATAAGAGATCTCACCTATTAGAAAGAACTATAATGAGGCCATTGCAAAATACCAATGAATAGTTAGATATAGGTTGAAAGAATCTTCAACTCACCATATATAGGTCAGGAATGTCACCAGATGCACTATCATCAAGAAAAAAAGTTAGAGCTGATATCGACATACTTGTACAATAAAATATAGAATATGTACAATGTTCAGTACTTACTAATCAAAAAGAAGGCTTGAGATTTCAACATAATGGAAAGGCAGGACTTGAAATGCTGCCTGAGACTCCCGCTCCGCTTCCAAAATCTGAGTCAAGTTTTCTAGTGTCAAAACAAAATCATGAGTTCACTTAGACAAATGGAAATTAAAGTTTTTAAAAAAAGCATATCAAATACACATTGAGAACTAAAATGTAAACAGAAGTTGCTTTTGGCAATGATCAAAACCCAAAATCAGTCTGATATGGGTTACAGAGTTTAGTGCTTTTCGATTCTCAGAAGTGCTTTGTGAACTAATGCATTACATAGAAAATTATAAAACACCGTCATTTACACTCTCAACTTTTATAGTGGTTAGATGAAATCCAGGTAGTGATGTTGTTATCACCCCTGATCATCCCTAATTCTCATGACTTCCTTAATTGCATAGCATCTGAATGAAACACCACCAACAATTCCAACAACTAATGTTGAGTGACTTTGGCAAGAGAGTCTCAATTATTCAGTAAAGCATGACTAATTTGATCATCTCTTGAAGTCATTTATTTTTTGTAGAAGGATAAACCTAAAAACTCTTAACATATAACTGCTGATACCTAAGACTCACATAAAGAATTCCAACAAAACACACATTGCTCTATGGCAGCCAAAAGAAGCAAAACATATTTTGAATATTCCCCAGGAAAAGAGTAGTGTTAATGGAACCCATAATCAATCCAAAATCAAAGCATAATAACTTTACTAGACCCAAACAATCTATTTCCTCGAAATTCTAGAATAATGGGTGGCAAACATGGAACCATAAATCAAACTAATGCTAAAGAAGCAAGACTCACCGACGGACATCCACTCTGGGGGTCGAATTGTACATTTCCCTCTCTTCTTCAGAGCAATTGCCAGCCACATCGGTACTTGGGTAGCCATTTGTGGGTAGAATGGACCAAAATCTCCCTGTAAACCATGATAAAAGTTACCCATCTGCATAAATCTACTTAAGCTGCGATATAAGAACATGTACAAAGTGAAGAACATACACAGAGCATATTGAGAGGCTCCATTCTCATATTGGGGACGATCTCCACCATTTCATCTTCAGCCATAAACTCAACCTGAGCTTTTGAAATTTCAAATTAATTTCACAGAAATGAGCGAAATAGAAAACAAAACAACCAAATTAAGCCAAAATTACAGATGAACACATAATGGGAGAGAGCTAAACCTCTTCTCCGGAAAATATAGAAACATTTGGATCAGATTGGCCGGCCATCCCTTGAATTATTCGGTCCGATGAAGATTTTACACTAATATCGGCTCAATTTGAGTTGAATGAAGTCAAATAGGGTCGAAGATTGGGCCTATCTGCTGGAATTGCACAGACGCGTGTGTGATAAATGGCGGTGCATAATTGGTACTTGAGAGAAACCCTAATGTCTGGTGGCGGGAAAATCGATTTTTTCGTGCTTAATAGACTTTGAGTTTTGTTCGCTTTTGAAATTTTACTATCGACTGGCGTGTGCTGGCATGCCCCAAACCAAAATTTGGACTTTGGGTCGGGCCGAACTAATCTTGTCGGACTTCGAATGTTTTGAGCTGAGTTAAATTAGTTAGGGGTGTGAAGGGCCCAAATCTTAAGGTTGGTGTGTTTAGATGCGGGGGTTGGAGAGGTGCATTAGGGTTTAAAAGGGGATTCACAATCTCATTTTGCTAAAGTGATTTGTCTAGATCTAGGGTTCATCTAGTAACGTTTTATGAATCTGTTCTTGAAAAACATTTGCATTGTAAATCTATGTTAGAATGGAGTTTTAATTTTAAAATCTCATTTTAAGTTATGTATAAATTCAACAACAACAAAAAGTTTCTTTTGAGATAGGTATTGCTTCAAAAAAAAAATTGGTAATTTCTTTACAACATGACTCAGTTCAACTTCAAGGCTAAGACATGAACTTAGAATCATAGACCTTGACAACCATAATGCATACCTAAACTCCTCTTCCTTTCCCTGTGGGTGGGACTCTATAGGATTGATATCCATGTCTAAAATATTGATAGTTTCAAAAATATCGGTGTTCTGAAAACACAAAAATTTTGATGGAAATATCAGGAAGTTATCGATATCGATAAAAATTGAATAAAAAACATGGAATTTTTTATTGAAACTTTGGAGACTGTTTATTTATTCAATTATCTATTAGTTTATCACACATAATTGGAAGAAAATGCATTGCATGATGAGTTTAACTTATTTTAGTTGATTATATAGTGAGCAAACACTGCGAGTATAGAAAGTATGTAGTAATTAAAGAAATAAGATTAAACACATCATAATCATTTATTTATAATGATTTACTATAATATTTTACTTTATCATTGCATTAAGATACATGAGTATCAGTACCACATAGAGTTCCTATGAGCATTGGCGGACTCAGAAATTTTTTAGCAGATGTGCAATATTGACTAAGTATGAAAAATGGTTTTTCGGAATAATCATTTTCTCAAGATAATTTTTGCTTTTATTCCTTACACATCAAATAAGAAAACTTGATTTTATGAGATTTTAGTATGAAGTATATATTGACTTAATGAGCCATCATTTTTAGTCTAAATCGTATTTTGCACTAAAACTGAATTTTCATATTTTGATTTGGTGGGAATTTTATTTTCTAGTATTTTTATTTGAATCCAAATGGGGGGTACTTCATTATTTACATTGTAAACTTAAGTAAATGGAGTAATATACAAATAAATAAAAGTAAAATGACAAAGACATTTACTTAAATGTTGAAAATGAAAATAAGGTAATCTATACACCAGTTGAGCAAAGGGAAGACTAGGTCCGCCAGTGCCTATGAGTAACTTAGTACCACATAAAGTTCATATGGTGTTCAAATTTTTCATTGTCTTCATTATATCGATATTTTTGCTAAATGTTTTTGAAACATGTGAGAAATTATCGACGTCGATATTTCTCAATATTATCGATAATTATACGATATGTGTATGGATATGTTCCAAAATTTCATAGACCTAAAAAACGATAATATCAGCAATATTTCGTCGATATTATTGATTAGTCCTTGCTTACAACTATACCCACAAATCTCTGTTAGAAATTGTTGTTATGGTTGGCAAAGAGATTGCAAAATCACCATCTTGCGGTTTTGTTCAAACAAGTAAGAAATAATCTTAGCCTCTCATATTCTTTCATAGTTAGTAAAATAAAACGGGAAAAACATGAATAAAATATGTATGTGTTTTATTCTGCAAAATTTTGGCAAATTACAATTGAAAAATTCGGCCATTATATAATATTTTTATTCAATAATATGTGAAAATTATGTATATAATACATGAAAATGATAAATTCTTTATATAAATAATAACTGTGGAAAAAATAAAAAATTAGAGCAACGGCGGCGCACAAAATACATGTGTTAGGGTGCACGTGTCAAAACTAAGTATAGCCGACCGGCTGTACTTTTTTTAATTTTAAAATCATAGTTTAACCGCACGGCTATACGGTTTAAGTGCATTGTCTTTAAACGGTATAGCTGTGCGGCTAGACTATTTAATAACAAACTATTTAATACTGTTTAAATACATTATCTTTAAATGTTGCATTAGTTTATACTTCATAGATATTAATTTGCTAGTTTCAACATATCCAAAACAGATATTAATAAGCCGCTATATAATTTTTTTAATATATATGATTTTTATTCGATAATATGTGAGAAAAACAAATCTCCTGCATTAAATTCTCAGTCAAAACATAATCTCCTATAATTGAATATGTTACCCTTTGGCTACTCTATATGTAACATAGGCTATTTTGTTAAGCAAACTCACAAAATGCATAGTTTGCAATTTCTCTAAGAGCTTTGTGGATAAATTAGTGAAACTAACAGACATCAGTAATGACTCAACTAGAAAAACAACATTCAAGAAAAGGAAGAAGGGTTTGATGAAGAAGGTGAAGTGAACTCCGAGTAGGTTTTTCCGTTAAGCAAACTTACAAAATGCCTAGTTTGCATTTTTCATTTCATTTTCGTTGAGAGCCATGTCTAGAAAGAAGGTGAAAGTACCCTACATCAGTAATGACTCAACCACAACACACTCAATTCGGAGAAGACGGGAAGGAAATGAGTATTAGCCAAGATCGGAAAAATTATGGTGTAAACAACAATATGGAACACCAAAATTGGTTTAATATACAAAATGAATAGTTGACAATGACATGCTACAAAAGCAAAATTGCACGGGGAGGAGGGTGACAACACACCAAACGCATGTACCAACCTGAAGCATGATATTCATCTTTAAACTAATGAAAACAAAAAGAACCTTAAGCATGACTTGTTTGTGGATGTGAAGTTCAACAATCAAATAAAATACATGAATTTAAAACTCGACGAATGCGTTTACTAGTAAGCAGCAACCAAGCCAAGACTGGTCGGTGTAACTAAACACAAAGGCATGTCCTACAACAGGAAACCCCGCATGCGCGTAGTGCAAAATTCAACGCATTACTTAAACAAATTATATAGAAAAAAATATAAAAAAGTCATTTTTGCAAAGAAGAAAAATAGTTAACACTGTGGGACGATTAGAAAAAATACAAAGATTATACTTTCATTATAGTTACTTACAAATAAAACTGTTAGAAGGTCAATGAGATATAACCCAGTCGAAAAGGCATTAATTTAAAAATCATTGGTGTCATGTTTGAATCCCTATGAATCTATGATATCTTAACAGTGAAATGTGCTGTTGTGAATTAGGGCAGTTAGTCAAAATAGTAAATCCGTCCCCTTACACCCAAGTTTGACCCCCCTCGCCATATATTAGAGTACTTTCGAACATTGCATTGTAAAAAAGGAACAAAAAAAGAAGGTTTTTTTGGCAATTTAATAAAGATTTAACATTTTGTAAGCCCTTAGCCTAGGTCCGATGACCGGTGGCCTTATGTGGTTGGGCTGTGGCCCATATGAATTACTGTGTACTAAAATCCATGGACTGAGCTTCCCTTGGCTCCACCTAATCCGCTAATAACCACCCACGTCTTGTGCCGCGGGAACAAGAATACCCGTGGGCCATCGCACTCACCTTTTTAAGACTACATCTCGATAGACGAAGCTGTCCCTCATCCATTAAGCATATTCCAGATTCTCTTGGGCCACAACCGTAATTTCGTACGATATAGTGGGCCATAGCACATAGAATCCACTAATAATAATACCCACTCTTGGGCACCAAGAAAAAGCCGCAGTTAAAAACCAGACCCGAAAAGCGAAAATCACACACACATACACACTCTATCTTGCGATTTCGTGAATATCGATAAAAAAAAAAATGGGCAGGAAGTTCTTCGTCGGCGGCAACTGGAAATGCGTGAGTATCCGATTCGCGATATCCTGTTTTCCTTTTTATCTGTTTGGTTGCTGAGAAAACCATAGAAACTAATGGAAAAATCAGATTTTGAGTTTTTTTTTTGCCGTCTTAATCAACCGATCTGTTTTATGTTTTTCGTTTTCTGTACGCTCCGCCACTTTTTGATCAACCAGATCCTTGTGTTTTGTTTTCTGATTTGATTTGTGCTTTAAGTTTGATTGAACTAATTGCTGATTTACTTAAATCTGAATCTGCGTGTAGAATGGAACCTTCGATGAGGTGAAGAAGATTGTGAAGATACTCAATGAGGGACAAGTGCCATCACAAGATGTTGTGGGTGAGTCTGTTCTTCTTCTGATTTGGATTTGATTTACAAGTTTTTTGTTCTGCTTCAGTGCTCCTGTTTATCTCTATGAGACTCTGCCTTCAAATCAAATTTATGCCAATATTCCTGAACTTATGAGATTTACATATTTGTAATTCTTCTTTAATGGGTAGTGATCTATATGAGTTATCAAACTGTTAATTTGTTTTTTGGGTTGTTCTTATTGCAGAGGTTGTGGTGAGCCCACCATATGTGTTTCTTCCGGTGGTGAAGAGTTCGTTGAGGCCTGACTTTCATGTTGCGGCTCAAAACTGCTGGGTCAAGAAGGGTGGTGCCTTCACTGGTGAAGTTAGGTGTGTATGTTTATGATTTAGAAGTATGTTTCATTGCGTCAAGATGTCGGCATCTAGTTTCAAATTGATACATAGTAAAAAATATTCTGTATATTACTGATATTTTGTAGAGTTAATGATTTAGGTACTGTGGTCAAACCCTTAATACTTTAGCAATATTACTGATAAAGGAAAGCTCAGAATATGAGGATTCTGATCTGATTAAAAAAAGAATGCAACTACAACGAAAGCATAAATCTGCGAAGATGGTTTGTTTTAAACTGGTTGTGACAGGATCACAGGGTTTAATGAGCTAAATACATATAAGTGTATACATCGAATGTGCATTTTATGTCAATCTGGACTTTTCCCTTGTTAAGTTGATTTGTTGTGATATTCAGTGCTGAAATGCTGGTCAATCTGGAGGTTCCTTGGGTCATTCTTGGTCATTCTGAGAGAAGACTTATTTTAGGCGAATCCAATGAGGTACTCTCTCTCTCTTGATCAATTTATCATTAGCTATTGCTTAATAGTTTCTCATTATGCACACATTTTGTTTCAGTTTGTTGCCGATAAGGTTGCATATGCACTAGCTCAAGGTTTGAAGGTGATTGCTTGTGTTGGTGAGACTCTTGAGCAGCGAGAATCTGGCTCGACCGTGGAGGTTGTGGCTGCACAAACCAAGGCCATTGCAGGTGCGTTTCAAAATTCCAAGTTCTTGCTTACTGTTAGTGTGAAAGAATGTTTGTTGAGTGTTGTGTAACTGGATTAATTTCTTTATGTACTTATTTAAAAGATGTTTTTTTTACTGCAGCAAAAGTGTCAGATTGGACCAATGTTGTATTGGCCTATGAGCCCGTGTGGGCCATTGGAACTGGCAAAGTTGCATCTCCAGCTCAGGCTCAGGAAGTAAGTCATGCCTTTCTGATTCTCTGGATATGGTTTTTTGGATTTATTTGCTTTAGTTTGAACTGAGAGCTCTTTATGTATTATATTTAATGTTAAGCAACATCAAGAATGTTATAATTGGTAAAGTGAAATGAGGATAATTGATGGAAAACAATGGAGAGCAATTCTAAGGATTTTCTGTCTTCAAGATTTCCTAAAACTAAAGTAAAATGAGCTTGAGTGAGCAATTCTTTCTGAACTGTCAACTACCCACCTTTTGTGGTTGGGATTTCCCGAGTCATATACCCATTATGCATGCTAGTATGTATGTGCATCTGTATGCATGTATGTTTATCTACGTATTTCACCATGCCTGTGTTTCATACGAACTTTTCTCCACACAACAGGTGCATTTTGAATTGAGGAAATGGCTTCAAGCAAACGTAAGTCCTGAAGTTGCTGCAACAACCAGGATCATTTATGGAGGTATCTTTCTACATCTGTACACCTCATTTCCTAGTTTATCTGCTTGTGGATCCTATCCTTTTCTCAATCTATATTTCTAGTTTCCTTATTTTGTTGACAAATAATTTTGAAGTAAGATTAGTTCTTTTTTGCTTAATGATGATGAGCTTTTTCTTCCCTCCTGTTTGGGTTTTTTACTTTCATTTTTTTCTCAATCATCAACTTCGTTGTAATCAGAAATAGAGCGAGGCAAGGAATAAATGTCTATAGATACTAAATTACTAAGTTGTTACTTTCTGAAAAACTTTATAACTCCCACTAATGCAGCATTCTGACAATTTCCCTTGTCAATGTATACAAGAATGAGTTTGACAAAGGTAAAAAATCAAGACTTGTTATACAAGAATGAGTGCTTATTAAAAATTACTTTGACTTTGGGGTGAAATATCGGATAGGGCAAGGGTAGGCTGGCATATGCCAACCTGAGGTCAACAATCCATCGAAATCATTTCAAATTGTAATTATACGTTTCTCTTCCCAAGAATCTTGTGCCAATTTTGAGTGATCTAATTTTTGAAAGGAGTCCACTCAGTTTGCATGGTATTCTATTGACTAAGTGCACGCTTTTCCTTTGTACATGAAGATAAGCAGGCCACTTATCTTTCTTCTCTGTTGGCTTTTACGTTACTTGGCTTAACTAAATATCTTTTATCAGGGTCTGTGAATGGTGCAAACAGCAAAGAGCTGGCAGGTCAGCCCGATGTTGACGGATTTTTGGTTGGTGGAGCTTCTCTAAAGGTAATGATCATAGTTTATGCCCATGCTGATAATACAGCCGCTGTGACTTTCTGGTCAGAGAGAGTTTTCTTATTATCCCTTATTTCTTACATGTGTGCCTCTGTGGCCTTTCTCTCCAGCCTGAGTTTATTGACATTATCAAGTCTGCGGAGGTGAAGAAATGTGCCTAAAGCGTTGAACCTGATGAGAGTAGTGTGACTTTAGATCTCTTGTCTGGGAGGTAGAGAATCTATTCCGCATAATTTTACAGATACTCTTTTGAGGAAATAATTATGCTTTTTTTTTCCTTCTTTTTGTATTCCGATCAGCACCTGGATTTGGGTTTTTCTGTATTAATAAATTTTCTTAAGTGCCAAAGCTTTCAAGTATTTTCGGTCAAGAGTTCCGAATTTTCAATATATGGGATCAAAGAAAAGCAAAATAAGGCTTGAAAAGAAAAAGAAAAAACACCATAATGGGCTTGAGAGAGCCTTTTGTTCTACCCAGAAAGTACCCATCTAATTAAGCTTTATAATTCCATGCTGTTGGGCCAGAAGGCCAAGGTTGCTTATTGATACATCTTCGTATTCAATAAAATTTCTCGAACTTATGACGACATGTATGAAAATTCACGTGTTATGACATGAATGAATTGGTATCATTACATGGTAGTTTGACGACATAGGTGAATGGATTGATAACATTATATGTGACACGTGCTGATGTCACGACCTCTCGGGAAGATAACTTTTACTCCCAACAATGAAGGAGCACCGCATCATCCATCATGATTGCCACTGACTCCGGTGCTCCCCGAATATCTTTGTACAATATATGGAGTTGACTCATGGGGCGCATATGATATGAGAGTGAAACATTTACCATTCTCTCTGTCTTTCGTCGTTGCAATGATCTTTCACAACAAGGATCCAAAAGAATGGCAAAGACTTGAATGTTGTAATTACAGTGAGTGATGAAGGTCGGCGTGGCACTCATTGACTTGTTGTGAGTACTTACTTTTCCTCTGTCCCTCTCAAGGCAGGGCCCCCGTGAAGCCATTTCTCTTACGAGTTGCTCTCAATTAATATTCTCCATGTGAACCCTTTTTTTCTTTTGTGCCAATTGCCTTGAAGAATATTAATATTAGATTAGCACGAGGGTCAAGGATTACCAAACATAAGCGACTTGAACCAATCTTTATATCAATGATATGACAACATATATTTTAACATGCCTTTTGCACCCTTTGGAAAGCCAAACCTTCGTGTTGTATTTGGGCTGGGAAAAGTCAAATAATGACTGGTTTTCTTGCGTTTTTTTCCTCCTTAAATTCGTTCATTTCCCACTAAGCCTGGAGCAAACTGCTTCAAACAATTGATTGTTTTCAAGGCTGCCAGCCATGGCTTTTGATGTCATCGACCATTATTTTAGTCATGATTACAGTAAGATCTGTCCGTCTCTAATTGTAGAACGTTACCCTTTACTAGAAACAAAAAATGTTTTTTATTTGCAACAATTCATAGGTTATTCTTGGTTACGTACGTGGATGAAACCCTAAAAGTATTTTATGATTATAGAGATAAACAAATTAAATATTTGACTGCCTCTTTCTATTTTCCACCCACTTGTTCTGACTTTACGAAATGGGGACTTTTGTATTTGTTAATTTCATTAACTTGTAGACTTTGCCGCATATGTGGATTATTAGCAAACTCTCTTTTATCTCTAATTAAATTTTAAATATTTAATTTTAAATTAAAACCATAAATAAATATATATAAAAAATAGAGGGAGAAATAAGGTACTGATGTCGGGTAGCTAAGAGAGAGAAATAAGCTGATGTCACGTAGCCAAAAGAGAAGGAGAGAGAAGATATGAGACTAGCATGTGTGTAAGGTTTGCTTTTAATATTTTTAATTTTGGACTGGACTTATAACATATGTAGGTACTTTTTTTTATAAAAAACAAAATTGGGTTGGACGGGCACCCAACCTGTCCTGTGCACAGAACTGCCTCTGAGTCCAGTGAAAAAGGGTCTTGACTAAAGCAAATAAGTGGTATCAGGTTCAAATTATCATAACATTTTAATAGTGTATGTTAGAAACTCTCATCCTCTCATAATTTAAACTATTGTTTGTATTTAATAAATAAATAACTAAAAAAAGAAAAAAAGCCCAAAACGCACAGCAGCGGTGAGGCCATGCAAAGCTGTCAAACGCATGATGAGAGGGGCAGACAAAGAGCACGTAATCTGGATAAGCTTGAACAGTCTTTTACAATTTTTCCAAACCTCTCTCTGTTTCTCTCTCTCTATCTACAACTTGCAGATAATGGAAACTCAAATGGGGAGGCCAAGTCAACCCTTTCTCACTTTTGTCCTTCCCGAAGGTCTGATAAAAGAACTTTCCCAGAACCCAAACACCTCACATACCTCCAAATTTCCATGTTCAAAAGCAAATAGCATCCGCCTCTCTCTGATCAACCTTTCTTTGGTTGGTCCACTTTCTAGTATTCAATCGGTGGGTTATGCATGCGGGTGACAGCTAGGTGTTTGTAAAAAGGCCCGAGCTTTCACACACATTTGGGATTTCGTCTTTGATTCACGGGCCTTGCTTTGCTTTGCTTGCTCTGTTCAACTTGTTTACACTCAGGTTTCTATTTCTTCCTCCTCTTTGGCAGTTGGATTTGGCAAGAGGAGTTTTTGGGACGTTTTGTTCTGATGGGTTCCTGCTTCAGTTCTAGAATCAAAGCTGACAGCCATCTTCATAATGGTAATTAAGTTTTAAGATTAATCAACTGTTTTCTGCTTTACTATGCTAATTAAAAGTTTGGGATTTCAATTAAATTTGGTTGACTTTGATTAGTGAAACATGGAGAACTGGAATCTACAGCTGCTCTAGCTAAGCTTGCTGTTTTCTGTTTTGTTTCCATGAAGAACATCATTTGGTTGGGATTTTTGTTTTGATATCTGCCTCTGAACCATTTGCTACTGTTCTATTGAATCCTGCTTCTGGGTTGATATGATTGTTACTGCTCTGATTGCTCATAAATAAGAAAGCTAAAGAAGAATAAGAAGAAAAACTCAAATTTTACTTCTAAGTAATGGTCACACACACTCAAGTTCAACTTTGAATATTCTATTTGTGTTCTGTTTTACTTTCTTCAATTGGAAATGATTGCCTCCCATTTTCTTTAGCTAAGTGGAGGCATATCAAGAGGTTAAGACCTTTTCAAACCAGTACCTTTCTCATTTGAATTTTGTATTATTCTGTAAGATTCATCCAATGGAGCTTGTAGTTAGGATCAATTTTAAATCAGATTTGCATGGACAAGCTGGTTTTTATTACACCTGATTGTCATGTACTACACCACTTAGAAGGAGATTTGTATTCATTTTTATATAAGACTGGTATCCTGACCTGTCTAGGATTCTTTTGAGCATTATTTACCAGTTATATGGTATTTGACATGTCTAGGATTACATTCAAATAGCAAGGTGTCGTCTGTCTCGGTGCCTTCAACTCCTCGCACGGAGGGTGAGATCTTGCAGTCCTCCAATTTGAAGAGCTTTGCCTTTAATGAACTGAAAACAGCCACCAGGAACTTCCGTCCTGATAGTATGGTGGGTGAAGGTGGTTTTGGTTGTGTCTTTAAGGGGTGGGTTGATGAGAATTCATTGACAGCTGCCAAGCCTGGTACTGGCATGGTTATTGCTGTGAAAAGGCTCAACCAAGAAGGTCTCCAGGGTCACAAGGAATGGCTGGTGAGTGTCACTTCTATCCTTCATTTGCTTACATGCACTTCTGCAATATCTTGTTGATTTGTTTTTGGTGCCCTACTCCTAGCATTTGTTCATATTAGTTGAGCATGTTGCAACAAATATTTGAGAATCTTATATACATTGATGATCAGTTACTCAAAGCCCCCCCAGAGGAATAGATGAGAGTAGTTGGAAAAGCTAATATATTGAAACAATCTTAATGAATCTTGTTTCTTAACGTGTTACAAGTAGATGATGTAACATGTAATATTTTCAGAGAATAATGTATTTACTTTGTGGCGCCTCTTGAACTCTAGACGGAAATTAACTACCTCGGGCAGCTACATCATGAAAATCTTGTGAGGTTGATTGGTTACTGCTTAGAGGATGACCACCGGATGTTGGTGTATGAATTTATGCCTCGCGGAAGCTTGGATAATCATCTATTTAGACGTGAGTTATAAACTTCCTTCACTGTTTAGCCATTTGATCTTTTAAACTAAGCAGTACCAATGATAAAGAGATCAAATATTTCAATATGAAGTATAATTAGGGACTTAAACTGTTGTTGGTGGAACAGGGGCTTCTTACTTTCAACCACTTTCGTGGAACCTTCGTATGAAGATTGCCCTTGGTGCTGCTAAGGGTCTAGCATTTCTTCACAGTGATGAGGCCAAAGTGATATATCGGGACTTTAAAACTGCTAATATCCTGCTTGATTCAGTAAGTGAAACATTTAACTGTTGAGTTTATGCTTCTAGAAGAGTTATGACAGACTTGCTCACACATCTTTTTTAATTTTTTTTGAAAAATAACAGACCTACAATGCCAAACTTTCTGACTTTGGTTTGGCCAAGGATGGGCCAGCAGGTGATAGAAGCCATGTCTCAACCAGGATCATGGGGACATATGGGTATGCAGCTCCAGAGTACATGGCCACAGGTAACTTTAGTTTTACAGTATCTTATGTACAACTTTAGTTTCACCAGTGCTGCAGTAGCCATGATTTTTTTAATGTTAAATATGATCAAGTATGCATGCTTCCTTCTGATCCTTGTTTCATTATTTTTGTTCTTTTAAGGTCATTTAACTGCCAAAAGTGACGTGTATAGTTTTGGGGTTGTTCTGCTCGAAATGTTGTCTGGCAGACGAGCTGTGGACAAAAACCGGCCATCTGGGGAACACAATTTAGTTGAATGGGCGAAGCCTTACCTTGCCAGCAAACGCAAAGTTCTCCATATCTTTGACGCTCGTATTGAAGGCCAGTACTCTCTGGGTGGAGCTCTCAGAGCAGTTAACCTTGCAATTCGATGCTTAGCAGTAGAAGCCAAGTTTAGGCCAAACATGAATGACGTTATAAAAGCATTGGAGCAGCTTCAGGAACCTAGTGACACGGAGGGATCCGGTGTCTCTCAAAACGATCCTCGCCCGAATCCTCACGCCAATTCAAGCCATGTTCCCAAACAACGCAGGAATAGTATCAACGGGATCGACAATGGAACTCCTCCTCATCCCAAGGCATCTGTTCCCCGCAGCCATGCATGAGACATTCACCCTTCATTCATGCTTCACTATTATTTCCATTGGTTCAAAGGAAAATGGGGGAAAATTCAGGCCACGAGGGAGGGAGAAGAAATAGGAAGGGGAGGGATGGCATGTATATTGAAATTTGTATCTTTTAATGAGCATGTACTGCTACAGTTGGTTATATTGTATAGTTTTTTTGTTTAGTGAATGTCTTCATCGGTACTTTCCTCTGAAGCATATTTTCTTTATGTGCCTGGAATTTGAGGCCGGAATTGTCGACATGTTTCTTAGCACTTTGTAACATATCCTGCTGCAGAACAAGACTCTTCTAGTACAGAATTGTTCAATGTTCGAAAAATCGCTAGGCAGTAGGTGGGCGGCTTCTAGAGGGTAATCAGGGCCTTGACTTTTTTAAAAAAAACTCTATAATTATTTTGTACTATAAATTATAAATTTTTACCAAAAATCATGCAAAATAAAAGGATAAAACCTAGGTTTTCTTTAAAGTCAGGAAAAAAATTTATTATTTAAAAAAAAAACAACAAAAAAACCAGCCTAGCGCCT
This sequence comes from Prunus mume, assembly GCF_029339155.1. Lineage (NCBI taxonomy): Eukaryota > Viridiplantae > Streptophyta > Magnoliopsida > Rosales > Rosaceae > Prunus > Prunus mume. The sequence continues at coordinate 25,708,305 of NC_142702.1, forward strand.
AGGCGGGCGCCTAGCTCCCAGGCGGCCAATTTTTCGAACACTAACTTGTATAATGTTTATTTTGCACATAGGTCGGGCGTTGTAGCATTTCTGCACTGGGTTCTAGTATTCCATGTTGCCGGTAGTAAATTGTAAGTGCCCTTTTCATTTTGGTTTCAGAGTGAGTTGAGGAGGTTGCAGGTCGTCCGGTCGCGGCCTGGTGGTGGTCGTCGCTGGTGGAGGCCTGGTGGTGGTGGTCTGTCGTGAGAGATAGAGAGGGAGGGAGGGAGAGAGAAAGGAGGTGACGGCTCAGAGGAGAGAGAGGCAGCGTGATGTAGGTTACCCGACCGGACCTGCCTAGGCGGACGCCCAGCGCCTAGGCGGGCGCCTAGGCAGATTTTTCAAACACAGTTGTTTCACTACATATAACGTAGCCTGTCATTAGACCTGACAAGAGCACACATACATGAAAAGGTAAGTCATGTAAATATGTACAACTTCTGGAGGGATCGCATAAGACATGAAGACATCAGAGATTCAAAACAGAACTTAGAAAGAAAAAAACTTTTCCAGGATTTATGAATGACAATAAACTTGTCTGACTTGGTCCTGAATCAGCTTTAACAACTGGTATCATTTTTCAACAGAGAAAAAAAAAGGGGACAAACTGGTAAGGTATTATTTTAAGAAGAAAATCATGGTTATATTAGTTCTTCGTCAACCGTCAACGACCTACTTCTTTACCTCTGTCTCCTCCGCTTTCCAAGAGCTCTCTGTCTCTCCTTCTTGCTCCCTCGTTGATTTGTAAACTTCATCATCATCATTTGTGAGTTTTTCTTTTCATTCATCAGCCTTACTTTTTGTTTCACTCCGAGTACTGGTTTCTTTCTATATCATTTAAGTTTATACTCATCCATATTTTCGGTTTTCTTAGTTTTATATCATGGTCATCTTTGAATTAAAATTCCCTGGAAAAAAAGAAAAAGAAATCATGGGTTTGATTTGAACGAGTCTTTTGCTTCTGATACTGCTAGTAAGTACTGATTACTTCAGCTTCTGATGGGTTTGGTTGGTTTCAGTTGTTGACAATTTAAATAGTTTCTTAGCAACAGAAACTATGGGTGGTAGGCTTAGCTCGAACGTGAAGAGGCACACTCTGAAAAATGTCACTTTGGCTGTGGACACAGTGCCCGAGACGATTGAAAATGAGACAGTCAAGAGCAAGGTGCCATCTGTCTCGGTGCCTTCAGCAGAGGGTGAGATCTTGCAGTCCTCCAATTTGAAGTGCTTCGGCTTCAATGAACTCAAAACAGCCACCAGGAACTTCCGTCCTGATAATATGGTTGGTGAAGGTGGTTTTGGTTTGGTCTTCAAGGGGTGGATTGATGAGAATTCATTAACAGCTGTCAAGTCTGGAACTGGCATGGCTATTGCCGTGAAAAGGCTTAACCAAGAGGGTCTCCATGGTCAGAAGGAATGGCTGGTGAGTTTCACTTCTATATGCAGAGTCTATGTTTCATTCTCAAATACACTTTCTCTATCTCTTTTTTATCAGCTTTTGTATTGAACCTAGCATTTTTTCATCTTAGTTGACTATGGAACAATGTCAAGTAGTTGGGAAGCTAAAATAAAGTTACTGATGTTCAATTGCTCAAAGTGCTCCTGAAGCAAAGAAGGCCAAAATATAGATATCAAAATATTAATAAAGTTACTGATGTTCAATTGCTCAAAGTGCTCCTGAAGCAAAGAAGGCCAAAATATAGATATCAAAATATTAATAAAGTTACTGATGTTGTGTGTGCAGTATTTTCAGAGAAATATTTAATCGATTGACTTTGTGGAGCATCTCTTGATCTGTAGGCAGAGGTTAACTCCATTGGAAAGCTGCATCACCCAAATCTTGTGAGGTTGATAGGTTACTGCTTACAGGATAGCTGCCGGTTTCTGGCGTATGAATTTATGCCTCGTGGCAGCTTGGATAATCATCTATTTAGAAGTGAGTTATAAAACTTCCTTTGCTCTGTAGCCATCTGAACTTTTAAATGAAGCAATACCATGAATCTGGAGCTCAAGTACTTCGATATGAAATATATTTTAGGGATTGTTAACTCTTTGGGAACAGGGTATTTTCAGTCTCAACCGCTCCCATGGAGCCTTCGCATCAAGATTGCCCTGGCTGCAGCTAAGGGTCTAGCATTTCTTCACAGTGATGAGGCAAAAGTGATATATGGGAACTTCAAAACTTCTAAGATCCTTCTTGATTCAGTATGTGAAATCTTTAGCTTTTGAACTTTTATGGCTTCTAGAAGAGATCTGTTAGACTTGCTCACCTATCCTTTTTTTTCATTGTTAAATAACAGAACTACAATGCCAAACTCTCTGGTTATGGTTTGGCCAAGGAAGGGCTTCAGGGTTATAGTATGCTTCAGTTATCCGATTGTTCGTGTTCAAATAGCAATAAATTCTACCATGAAGAAGGTATTTTTTATTTATCACCACCCTACAATTGCATAGAAACATGCAATCTTATGACATGTAAAATCTCTGTAGCAACATTTTTTTCCTTGGATTATATCTCAGTGCCATTTCTATTAGCCATCAAGTTCCATCCACTTTTAATTAAAGCCCCCTCTCATCTCTGCCTCTATATCATCTTCATCAGTTCTGCAGTATCCATCATATGATCAAGCATATATTTATCCCTGCTCCCATCTGATCTTTTGTTCATTTTTATGTCTTTTGAAGAAGACTTAACACCCGAAGGTGATGTATACAGTTTTGGGGTTGTTCTGCTTGAAATCTTATCCGGCAGACGAGCTTTGGATGCTAACAGGCCATCAGGAGAGCAAGATTTAGTTCAACATGCCCGATCTGCCAAAAAATGCAAACTTCACCAACTTTTTGATGCTCGGATTGAAGGCCAGTACTCTTCTGATGAAGCTCGCAAAGCACTTTACCTTGCAATGAAATGCCTGTCAACTGACTCTAAGTTTAGGCCAGATATGAATGAGGTGGTAAAATTATTGGAGCAGCTTCAGTCTTCTAGTGAGATGGAGGGCTTGGCTGCTAGAGCATCTCTCAAATCTTACCTTGCCAAATTTGTTATGCCAATTCAGGCGATGTATGGTCCCAATCGTCGCCGGAAAAATGTCAACCGGATCAGCTGTGCAACACCCACTTAGGCCATCCGTTTGCCGCAGTATTTGACATGTTTCATAGATACATATTCTGCTGCAGAACACAGAACTTCATTATTTGACTTTTGCAATTTTACATTTTCAAGTAATTATTTGCATCAATTTTTATAGTGTCAAGTATTATAAAATACTGGTTTAGGGTAATCATTACTTGAGTGAAGGCATCCCTGCAAGGGTATTATTTCGTCCCCAAATTTATTTATCAAATGATGCAACCACAGTCTACATGGAGAGTCTCTAAATATCGAGTAAAAATATTTACGTACTAAATTCGAAACTATTTTTGAATCAATTCTTTTCAATAAAACTGAGTATAGCCGAACGGCTATACTATTAAAATAAATAAATAAACAAAAACACCGAGTATAGCCCAACGGCTGGACTATTTTTTTTATAAAAAAAGTGGACCTCCTAGTGATTAGGCGCCACGTGTCAAAATAGGTACAGCCGAGTGGCGATATTCCTGTGAAAATCTTAGTATAGCCGCACGGCTATACGGTTTAAGTACATTATATTTAAACGGCATAGCCGTGCGGCCATACTATTTAATTTCTAATTTTTAATTTTTTAAAAGCACCCTCCTAGTTGCATTTGTTTATACTTTATATATATATATATATACAGAGAGCTTCCATTGAGGGATCCCTCAAATAAGCTTATTTGAGAGACATAGAGTTCGGATGTATTTCACTAATCCAAACCGTCTATTTTGTAGATACTCATTCAAAGATCATCTCTATAAAAAATCATTTGAATCCGATATCATTTGACCATTCAATTGAGTTATTGAAATTTTAGTATTTGAAGCACGTTGATTTTGCAAGATACAATTGGATGTGAAGCGATTTCCGATTTGTCTAATTTTTGTAAGGATGATCTATGAATGAAGACCTTAGATGGTTTTGATCTACCTAAAGGGCGTCCCTCAAATAAAATTATTTGAGGACTGAAGTAACTCAATTGAATTCAATGATATCGGATTCAAGTGATTTTTTTTGTAGAGATGAAAATGTGGGAGTTTCTGTATATATATATATATATATATATATTAATTTGCTAGTTTTAATATATCCAAAGCGGATATTAATCGGCCACTATGTAATTTTTTTAATATATATTATTTTTATTCAATAATATGTGAGAATTATTTATATAATACGTGAATTTTGTGTCTTATTGAAAATTGGGGAAAAAATTTATAAAAAAAAAAAGAAGTGATCCAAATATATATATATATATATATATATGAAAGGTAATTAAAACAAATAAAACCCAGTAAAGCAACTCGGCTATACAATTTATAAAAATTTTAAAAATTATAACGCAATGGCTATACGATTTATTAAAGAAAAAAAAAGAGAGTAGCTGCACAGCTCCTATGCGCACAAGTAGTGAAAAAGTATAGCCGCTTGGCTTCTAGAGGGTAATGGGGGATTATAATTTTTTTTTTAAAATTTATAAATATTTTGTATAATAAATTATAAATTTTTACCAAAAATCATGCAAAATAAAAAGATAAAACCTAGGTTTTCTTTAAATTCAGGAAAAAAATTTATTATTATAAAAAAAATAAATAATAAAAAAATAAATAACACCCCCCAGCCTAGGCGGCCGATTTTTCGAATACCAACTTGTATAATGTTAATTTTGCACGTGGCTCGGGGGTTGTAGTATCTCTGCACTGGGTTATAGAATTCCATGTTGCCGGTAGTAAATTGTAAGTGCCCTTTTCATTTTGGCTTCAGAGTGAGTTTGAGGAGGTCGCAGGTCGCGGGTCGCGGCCTGGTGGTGGTCGTCGAGGGTGGAGGCCTGGTGGTGGTGGTCTGTCGCCGGAAATCTTATTGGAGCAGCTTCAGTCTTCTAGTGAGATGGAGGGTTTGGCTGCTAGAGCATCTCTCAAATCTTACCTTGCCAAATTTGTTATGCCAATTCAGGCGATGTATGGTCCCAATCGTCGCCGGAAAAATGTCAACCGGATCAGCTGTGCAACACCCACTTAGGCCATCCGTTTGCCGCAGTATTTGACATGTTTCATAGATACATATTCTGCTGCAGAACACAGAACTTCATTGTTTGACTTTTGTAATTTTACATTTTCAAGTAATTATTTGCATCAATTTTTATAGTGTCAAGTATTATAAAATACTGGTTTAGGGTAATCATTACTTGAGTGAAGGCATCCCTGCAAGGGTATTATTTCGTCCCCAAATTTGTTTATCAAATGATGCAACCACAGTCTACATGCACAATCTCTAAATATCGAGTAAAAATATTACGTACTAAATTCGAAACTATTTTTGAATCAATTCTTTTCAATAAAACAGAGTATAGCCGACCGGCTATACTATTAAAATAAATAAATAAACAAAAACACCGAGTATAGCCCAACGGCTGGACTATTTTTTTTATAAAAAAAGTGGACCTCCTAGTGATTAGGCGCCACGTGTCAAAATAGGTACAGCCGAGTGGCGATATTCCTGTGAAAATCTTAGTATAGCCGCACGGCTATACGGTTTAAGTACATTATATTTAAACGGCATAGCCGTGCGGCCATACTATTTCGTCTCCAAATTTATTTATCAAATGATGCAACCAGTCTACATGGAGAGTCTCTAAATATCGAGTAAAAATATTTACGTACTAAATTCGAAACTATTTTTGAATCAATTTTTTCAATAAAATCAAGTATAGCCGACCGGCTATACTATTAAAATACAAAAACATCGAGTATAGCCCAACGGCTAGACTATTTTTATTTTTTTAAAGTGGACCACCTAGCGAGTAGGCGCCACCCGTCAAATTAGGTACAGCCGAGTGGCGATACTCTTTTATTTTGTGAAAGTAGTATAGCCGACCGGCTATACCATTTACGTACATTAAATAGTATAGCCATCCGGCCAGACTAATTAATTTTTTATTTTTTAAAAGCACCCTCCTAGTTGCATTAGTTTATACTTTATATATATTAATTTGTTAATATCAACATATCCAAAGCGGATATTAATCGGCCACTATATAATTTTTTTAATATATATTATTTTTATTTAATAACATGTGAGAATTATTTCTATAATAAGTGAATTTTGTGTCTTATTGAAAATTGGGGAAAAAATTTATATATGTAAAAAAAAAAAAAAAGGATCCAAATAGATATACTAAAGGTATTTAAAACAAATAAAACCCAGTAAAGCAACTTGGCTATACGATTTTTTAAAAAAATTTTAAAAAAAAATCAAGTATAACCGCACGGCTATACTATTTATTTAAAAAAAAAAAGAGTAGCTGCACATCTCGTATGCGCACAAGTAGTAAAAAAGTATAGCCGCGTGGCTTCTAGAGGGTAATGGGGGCCTATAATTTTTTTTAAAAAATTTATAATTATTTTGTATTATAAATTATAAATTTTTACCAAAAATCATGCCAGATAAAAGGATAAAACCTAGGTTTTCTTTAAATTCAGGAAAAAAATTATTATTATAAAAAAATAAATAAATAAATAACACCCCCAGAGCCTAGGCGGGCGCCTAGCTCCTGGGCGGCCGATTTTTCGAATACCAACTTGTATAATGTTAATTTTGCACATGGCTCGGGGTTTGTAGCATCTCTGCACTGGGTTATAGTATTCCATGTTGCCGGTAGTAAATTGTAAGTGCCCTTTTCATTTTGGCTTCAGAGTGAGTTTGAGGAGGTCGCACGTCGCTGGTCTCGGCCTGGTGGTGGTCGTCGAGGGTGGAGGCCTGGTGGTGGTGGTCTGTCGTGCGAGATAGAGAGGGAGGGAGGGAGGGAGGGAGGGAGAGAGAAAGGAGGTGACGGCTCAGAGGAGAGAGAGGCAGCGTGAGGTAGGTTACCCGACCAGACCTGCCTAGGCGGACGCCCAGCGCCTAGGCGGGCGCCTATGCAGATTTTTCAAACACAATTGTTTCACTACATATAACGTAGCCTGTCAGACCCGACAAGAGCACACATACATGAAATTTGAAAAGGTAAGTCATGTAAATATAAACAACTTCGGGAGGGATCGCATAAGACATGATGACATCAGAGATTCAAAACAGAACAAAGAAAGAAAAAAACTTTTCCAGGATTTATGAATGACAATAAGCTTGTCTGACTTGGTCGTGAATCAGCTTGAACAACTGGTATCATTTCTCAACAGAGAAAAAAAAGGGGGCAAACTGGTAAAGGTATTATTTTAAGAAGAAAATTATGGTTATATTAGTTCTTCGTCAACCGTCAACGACATACTTCTTTACCTCTGTCTCCTCCGCTTTCCAGGAGCTCTCTGTCTCTCCTTCTTGCTCCCTCGTTGATTTATAAACTTCATCATCACCATTTGTGAGTTTTTCTTTTCATTCATCAGCCTTACTTTTTGTTTCACTCCAAGTACTGGTTTCTTTCTATATCATATAAGTTTATACTCATCCATATTTACGGTTTTCTTAATTTTATATCATGATCATCTTTGAATTAAAATTCCCTGGAGAAAAAGAAAAAGAAATCATGGGTTTGATTTGAATGACTCTTTAGAATCTGATACTGCTAGTTAGTAGTGATTACTTCAGCTTCTGATGGGTTTGGTTGGTTTCAGTTGTTGACAATTTAAATAGTTTCTTAGCAACAGAAACTATGGGTGGTAGGCTTAGCTCGAACGTGAAGAGGCACACTCTGAAAAATGTCACTTTGGCTGTGGACACAGTGCCTGAGACGACTGAGAATGAGACAGTCAAGAGCAAGGTGCCATCTGTCTCCGTGCCTTCAGCGGAGGGTGAGATCTTGCAGTCCTCCAATTTGAAGTGCTTCGGCTTCAATGAACTCAAAACAGCCACCAGGAACTTCCGTCGTGATAATATGGCTGGTGAAGGTGGCTTTGGTTTGGTGTTCAAGGGGTGGATTGATGAGAATTCATTAACAGCTGCCAAGTCTGGTACTGGCATGGCTATTGCTGTGAAAAGGCTTACTGATGTTCAATTGCTCAAAGTGCTCCTGAAGCAAAGAAGGCCAAAATATTGATATCAAAACAATCTTGTTGGATCTTGCTATGTTGTGTGTGCAGTATTTTCAGAGAAATACTTAATCGATTGACTTTGTGGAGCTTCTCTTGATCTGTAGGCAGAGGTTAACTCCATTGGAAAGCTGCATCACCCAAATCTTGTGAGGTTGATAGGTTACTGCTTACAGGATTGCTGCCGGTTTCTGGCGTATGAATTTATGCCTCGTGCGTGGCAGCTTAGATAATCATCTATATAGAAGTGAGTTATAAACTTCCTTTGCTCTGTAGCCATCTGAACTTTTAAATGAAGCAATACCATGAATCTGGAGCTCAAGTACTTCGATATGAAATATATTTCAGGGATTGTTAACTCTTTGAGTACAGGGTATTTTCAGTCTCAACCGCTCCCATGGAGCCTTCGCATCGAGATTGCCCTGGCTGCAGCTAAGGGTCTAGCCAAAACAAAAAAAACAAGAAACGCCGGTTATAGCCGCTCGGCTACGCCGGCCGGCTATACTATTTTAAAAACAAAATAAATAAAACCACCGAGTATAGCCACGCGGCTGTACTATTGGTTTTTTTCAAAAGAAAGGACCCCTAGCGATTAGGCGCCACGTGTCAAGATCGGTACAGCCGCGCTGCTATACTATCTAAATAATTAAAACAAGCACAATCTCAGTTGCATTAGTTTATATATTTTTTAAAATATATATTAATTTGCTAATTTCAACATATCCAAAGTATATATTAATATGTCACTATATAATTTTTTTAATATATATAATTTTTATTCAATAATATGTAATGATTATTTGTATAATACTTGAATTTTGTGTGCTATTGAAATTTGGGGAAATTGTTTTTTTAAAAAAAGATCTCTATATATATAGATATATATATATATATGTGTGTGTGTGTGTGTATAGCCGCCTGGCTATACTATTTATTAAAAGCAATTAAAAGGAAAAAAAAACCCAGTAAAGCTGCTCGGCTATACGATTTTTAAAAAAAATAAAAAATGGGGTATAGCCGTTCGGCTATACCATTTATTAAAGAAACAAAGAGAGTAGCCGCACAGCGCCTAGGTGCCCACTTGTAAAGAAACAAAGAAACAAAGAGATTTACGGGCTTGAGCTGACTTGGGCCTGAAGGCCATTACAACCCAATATCAAATAAACCACAAAGCTGAGGTTTTTAGCTACAATCTCGCTCTCTTCCTCTGCTTCATCTTCTTCATCTTCGCGAAGCCTAAACCCAGCAGCAGAATGATGACAGCCACATCATCGTCGCTAATTCAGCGCGTATGCTCCGTGCCTCTCGCACGTGCGGTCCGTACTCGCGCCATGGCAGTGGTGAGCATGAACCTGTCCACCACTCCAGCTCCTTCTCAAGCCTTGCGCGCTGACTCGCGCGTGCTCCTCGGCTTGTCCGAACCAGAGCTCCAGCAGCTCGCACTGGACTTAAAGCAGGTAAAGAAGCATAAAAATCTCTCTGTTTGTTTGCTTAAAATTGAAAGATGTTGAATTTATGTGCTGATTTCCATTTTTTAAAATGTATGTGTAGCAAAGCTACAGAGGGAAGCAGCTCCATCATCTTATTTATAAAAGAAAGATTAAAGATATTCAGGATTTCAGTCAAGGTAACTCTCTCACTCTCTTGATAAAGATTGGGTTTTTTGTGGGACCATGCTTATTGGTTTTTACTGTGGTTTATGTTGCAGTGCCTCTGGCATTCAGGAATGAGCTTGAGGAAGCTGGATGGAAAGTTGGGAGGTCACCCATTTACCAGAGTGTCACTGCTGCTGATGGCACTGTTAAGGTAATTTCTTTTCTTGAAGATGGTTACTGGACAGTTCTGTGACTCCTTGATGGAATATTTTGTTATAAATTCATGTGAAATTTATTTATCTCTATTGAATATTTTGTATATAAAAGGGGCAATTTAGGTGCTTCACTAAAAAATTATTAAGAATGTTGCACTTTTTTCATAAAATTTTGTGGCTTGGAATTCATAAAAGTGATGGTAATTTGAGATTAGCATAATGGTGGCTTAAGTTGTGCCACTAATTTTTGCAGTTATTGATAAAGTTGGAGGATAACAGATTGATTGAAACTGTTGGCATACCAGTTAAAGATGAGAAAGGTGTGATGCGCCTTACAGCATGTGTCTCCTCACAGGTGATTTTTGGAGATGATTGACAAAATTTCCCCCTGCAGTTATACCCTAATGTTAGCTTTTGAGTGTGCTTAATTCTATTCCCTCATCGAATTTTTATTGATTGGTTGAAACAGGTGGGATGCCCACTTCGTTGCTCTTTTTGTGCCACAGGAAAAGGAGGGTTTTCAAGGAACCTTAAGATGCATGAAATTGTTGAGCAGGTATCGGCTGTCTTGTCCATGCTCTATTATGAGTAGGGTTTGTGTGTTCCCTTGTTTACCCAATTTGTGAACAGGCATGATTGAAATTTACTTAAAAGATACTTTCTTCAAATTATAGCTGATACCGTTGTTGTGTGCTAATACATAAACAAACTTGAGTTTTCAGCATTTACATTGTAATTGTATATACCTTTGTATTGACAGGTTTTGGCTATTGAGGAAATCTTCAACCATAGGGTGACCAATGTAGTGTTCATGGGAATGGGTGAACCAATGATGAACCTGAAGTCAGTACTTGCAGCACACCAGTGTTTAAATAAGGTTCATTTGCAGCTATATCTTGAGCATTTTAATAGCAACTTCGATTCCACGTGTTTTATATGTGTGAAAGAATTAAGCACTTGCCTTTGTTACCTAACTCCTATTAATCCCCATAGGCTAACCAACAATTGTCACTTTATGCTGTATCTGATTGCAAACCCTAAGCCATATAAAACTAGTTTTAAGGTGGAATGCTATCACTAATGTATATGAAGTTGCAAAAAATGTTACATGATGATCTAAGTGAAAGCTTATTTATGTCGGACTTTGTTTTGTTAAGGATGTGCAAATTGGGCAAAGAATGATCACAATATCTACTGTGGGGGTTCCAAATACAATAAAAAAGCTGGCATCCCACAAGCTTCAGTCAACATTGGCTGTCAGGTAATAATTTTCCACGGGATTTACTTTTGGTATATCATCTAGTTTTCATCGACTATGAAGTAGAGAATGATTTTCATTGATGTCTATAGTTTTCACTTTAGTTCATGCTGCAAACATAAGCTATGGTTTTGGAAGTAGGAAGAGCTCCCAGGTTATATTTTTCCCTGCTAAACTTTTCTCACTTCCTTGTTCATCAGTCTGCATGCTCCTAACCAGAAGCTCAGGGAAACAATTGTGCCAAGTGCAAAAGCATACCCTCTGAGTGCACTTATGAAGGATTGCAGGGACTATTTCGTTGAAACCAGCAGACGGGTTTCCTTTGAGTATGCACTTTTAGGTACTGAAATTAAATTTATAAATTTTTTCTTGTCTCTTGTCATCCATGTGTGCTTACTTTAACGATGTTGATGTCATTCTTCATATCTTTTTGAGCAGCTGGAGTCAATGATGCAGTAGAGCATGCAGTCGAACTTGCAGAGCTACTCCATGAGTGGGGGCGAGGCTATCATGTGAACTTGATACCTTTTAACCCAATAGAAGGCTCTGAGTATCGGCGTCCATCCAAGAAAGCTGTATGGAATTAATTGTGTTGTCTTCCCTTCTGTTTTTACACATAAATATATATTTACTTGATCTAATTTTTGCATATTTATTTCTTGGTTTGTTCACCTTCTTTTTCTGTGTTTTCTGCAAAAAAATCATTTGGCAGGTACAGGCATTTGCAGCTGCTCTGGAGTCCAATAGAGTAACTGTTAGCACACGTCAAACAAGGGGCTTGGATGCAGATGCAGCTTGTGGTCAGCTAAGAAACAAGTTCCAGAAGAGTCCTTTGCCCATTGACTCCGACAACTTACAACCTGAAGAAGATGTTGCAGTTGCATGTTGATTGATGTCATAATCTTTCTGGGCATGCTCCTCGGCAGAGTGTTCTGGACACCACGCATTTCCATGTTCCTGTCCCGTCATCTGTAAGAAGCTTAATGAAAGTGGTGTTCAAAGTTGGAGCTGGTCTGCATCATCTACTTTTACTAGTGGTGGATCGGTGTACAGTGCTGCTGTGTTGGCTGTAGAAGAAACCAAGTTTTTCCTGCACATGATACTAAGGTCTTGTGGAGAACTGTGGCGCTTCCCTGATATCACAGCGATGCTGATTATCGATGGCTCACAGAGGCACAAGAAAATAGCACTTCTCCTCATCGACTTACTAGAAAGAGAGATAGAAAAGGGTCTTTATGCAATAGTGGATAGTTAGGCTACCTTCTGTGTATGGCATTTTATTAGTCACAGTGCATAGAACTTGTAGACGGACACGGCTCACGACAGGCAACAAACTATGAATTTCCAGTTGCTTCAGCTGGGCATAACTTTTATTTGTTGAATGAACTCTTACCAAAGTCTACGTTAATCAACATATGATCTGCTCCGACCAAAATTTGTTACTCAAAATCTAAAATCGAAGCTCTAAAAGACCAATTTATATCTTTAAAAAAGACCATTTTATATCCAGAAGAATACTATATCAATAAATGGCTACATGTTATTGTGTAGAAAAAACTTCATAGAAACCCTTTGTTTTTTTTTTCCTTTTTTTTTTTTTTTAAAGGATAGCAGAAAACCATTTATTTAAGAAAAAGATAGGTCGGCCGATTAGTGTGTGACCAATTCGGTTGGTGTTAAGGCCCAGAAAGAACCAGTTAGAGAAACCCGGCCCAACCAAAATACGTGTGATGGGGTTTTGAACTGAAAGACTCGAAGAAGCTTTTTAAAATCAGGGTTCGATTCTTTGTCCGATTATACATTTTTCAGAATTTCAGATCCAAAGGAAAAATCCTAGAAGCTCTCGTCGTACGTTTCAGTGTCTTCATCAGAGTTACAGGTAATAATTTATGCCCATCTTTGCTTCGCTTGACTCTTCGAAGTCATCATCTGATCAGCAAAATCGTCAAAAAAAAAAAAAAAAAAAAAAAACAGAAACCCTAAGGCTAAAGGTTATTTTGTTGCTGATAATCACAGCAAAGCAAAAACTTTGTTTCTTAATTTTTGTTGTTGCCTCTTCTTCTTGCGATGAGATCCCTAAACTTGAAACCAATTTGTGTTGTGATGGAATAGGCACTAGTATCACGTATGAGGAGGTACAGCCCACAGTACTATAGTCCTCCAAGGAGGAGCTATGGCGGAGGCGGTGGCGGAGGAGGACGAGGAAGAAGCCCCCCAAGGAGGCGCAAGGAGCAGAATAGTGGAAGCCTTTTGGTCCGGAACATTCCTCTTGATTGCAGGTCCTCCTTCATGTGAAAGAAAAGTTCCGATTTTGGTCTGTTTTGTTTGGTTTTGTTCACTGTTTCAGTTTTCTAAACTGGAGTTTTGTCTAATTTTGCAGACCTGAAGAGCTACGAGTTCCCTTTGAAAGATATGGGCTTGTTCGGGATGTCTACATTCCCAAGGACTACTACACTGGGTGAGCTTTACTTATGTCAATACGTATCGGTGTCAATCATGGTTTCTATAAAATCTTCAAACGTGGTTCATGCAACGGAAGCTCGATTGATAAGAATACTATATGAAATTTTCGTTGTTTCAGATTCGTTACTTCCTACTTTGTCTGAAATGGCATCCTTGGTTAGAATTTGTTAGTAGGGGAATAAGATACATGTGTGTGGAGTTTGCTAAACTATTTTCTAAAGTACTTATTACCTTTTTCATAGTGAATTTTTGAACTGGTTTGTCAGGGGGTGTGTTGGTTTGAACTTTGAAGTTAAAACAAGCCCAAGCCTCACATTTGATGAAGGCCTACTGTTTATCATTGCGTAACATAGTGGTATTCCAAGCGTGTTAGGAGTAATGTTCAAATGAAGAATGTTCTTTTTATGAAGAGAAATTATATAATTACAACAATCAATAGAAGTTTGGTGAGGACAACGTTGATTTCAAGTGCTTCTTATAATCACAAGAATGTCAAGAATTTGGGGCAACGTTGATTTCAAGTGCTTCTTAAAGAATGAGAAGAATTTCCAAGTTACTTGCATATTTTGAAGTTGCCTTTCATACTTGACTATAAAGAAAAGGTCAGCCACTAAGCTTTGACTTTACCTGCTTTACGTAAATTCAGCATCCACTTAAGTGGAACTGCTCCAAAGCTGATGATAGATGTGAAGTAATGACATTGTGATGGTAACTTACCATACTAATTTTGACAAGCCACTGTACTCATACAATCAGTCTTCACTCACTCTTTAGTCATTCCTACTTTGTATTGAGCTTTCCTGAACTACCATGTAGGGAACCTCGGGGATTTGCATTTGTGCAATTTGTGGATTCTTATGAAGCTGCAGAGGCTCAGTATCATATGAACGGGAAAATTTTTGCTGGGAGGGAGATATCTGTGGTTGTTGCTGCAGAGACAAGGAAAAGGCCAGAGGAGATGCGTCAAAGGACTAGGGTTAGGTAATGTCCTCTCTCTCTCTCTCTCTCCCCCCTCTCCCCCCTAACTTGATTTTATATGTTTGAAATGCCAATTGCCTGTTTCTTTATGCAGAGGGCCGTCAGAGCATGGAGGAAGGCGATCGTCTTATTATGGTACTGTTTCTGACGAAAGTTTACTTATTATCGTATGATGTTTCTGACAACGATGAGTGATGCCCTTAATGTTGTTGATCATGTTTGAATTCACTGTGGTCAACAGAATCAATGTCTGCGAACATATCATTACCTTTCCATTTATTTCTGAAATGAATAATCTAATTAAGAAATATTTTGTGATATCATTGTATCAGTGAAGTGGTTCCTGTTAAACACTAATCTGTATTCTGTATCTGATGTGCCACAGGACGTTCTCGTTCTCGTTCACGTTCGCCACATTATCCATCAAGTTCTAGAAGCCGATACCGCTCAAGGTAAGCTTTGAAGGTGACAGAATGCTGTAATTTTTTTCTCTCAATGCTTACTAACACATGCATACATTGGCAAATAATTTTTGCAGGTCCTATTCACCTGCTCCAAGACGCCGTGGTGACTCTGTTTCCCCAAGTAGAAGGCGCAGAGACCACCCAAGATCACCACGTGATCTTCCACTAGAGCGAGATGCTGATCATGATCGCAGGCCATATTCTCCAGGTTATGACAATGGTGCTGGGCCAAATGAAAATGATGGATATGAAAAGTGAGTCCGTCCATATTGTTTCTGTTTTCTAGCTCCGCTGCAGGTTTCTCTGTATACATTTTCTTTCAAACTGTGTTAATGAGAGTTTGCAGGATGAATGGTGGAAGTAGTGTAGTGTGGCAAATTGAGGATACGGATTTCATTTTGTATTGTTTAATGTATCAGTTTGTCATGCTGATCTTTTATATTGACTGTGTTCTCGTGTCAAATATGTAGGAAACCTATGCACGAGGATAAGGATGGAAGAGGTCATTGGAGGTCTCCTAGTCCTGGTAGAGCATCCAGATCACCATCTGGATCTAGGTCCAGATCTGCTGAGTTATCGCCTAGGCGCAGCAGATAAGGAAAAGAGCAATGTGAATGCATAAGCATACATTTAATCATGTCTGGCAGATTTTGAATTTTCCGGGTTGTAACATTAGTTTGTGAGCCTGAGTTCCGGGCTTGTGTGTGCAAACATTTGGAAGTTTGGAACAATTAAAACCTTGTTTTTGCGTTTCTTTGGATCATGAAAGTTGTGTATGGTTTCATTTGAGACTTTCTAAATTGAAACAAAACAAATGATAATAATTTCTACCAAACACGCCCCTCAATTAGTTTTAATATATACATCTATCCTACCATGTAAAACTGAGCTGATTATGGGTTTTCAATGACGAGAAAATGAAAATGGCAATGTGGGTTTTCCTAAGAATGCTGAAGAAAGTTTGTGAGCTTGAGATAACCATAATTCAGTACATTGATTCTCAAGGGTTTTTGAAGTTGGCCTTCATCTTCATGAAATGCAGGCAGCAGGCCATAAGAGCAAGTCAGCGCTCAACCCAAAACCAGGCAAAAGACCCTCGCGAGCCCAAGGAGCTCCAGCGCACAAGAATGAGCGCGGGCAATTGCTGGGTCCTACCAACCCGGGCAGGCCCAAGGGCAAGTCTCACCTGGGCTTTAGCCGAGGCTGTGACGCGGTAAAAATTTGACTTCCACGCGCGTCGCCTGACACCTCAACGGCATTTGACACGTGTCGCAACCGGGCCTCTCAATTGGTTTTTTTCAGAAATCCATTGTCCTCTTTTTTGGCTAAAAATTGCAAAATAAATCGAAAAATTCTGAAATTAAAAAATTTTTTTTATTTTTTCCCTATAAATACCTAACCATTTTATTTACTTTCCACATCAAATCTTCATACAATTTCTTCTCCATCCAATATTTTTTACTCTCCACTCACATTATTCACTTTCCACACCAATTCTCCATACAAACTCTTCTCCTTCCAATATTTTTTACTCTCCACTCACATTTTTCTACTACTTTCCATTTGTATTATAAAAAAAAAAAACAAATGACATCTTCGAAGCCGGAGGCTCGTGGGCAACTCAGGAAGATATTGCATTGTGTCAGTCTTGGGTGAACGTTAGTTCATGACCCTATCACGGGCAATGAGATGAAGTTCCATCATATGTGGAGCAAAATTCATGGAGAATTTTGTCAAAGATCGGGTTCCATTCAGACCGAAATGATATTGTCTAGTAGATTGAAACTTCTAAATAAAGAGTTAGGAAAATGGAGAAATGCATTGACAAAAGCAATGGAAAACATTCGAAGCGGTCAAAATTTTACCGATGAGGTAAAATATTTATAATTGCCATTTTAATCAATTTAATGTAACTTTTTTTTTATTGCATATTCTATTTCTTTTTCTTGCATAATCTTTTTTTTTCTTTTTGCATTTCCAATTTGTCTATATTTTCTTGCATAATCAATTTTATTCTTGCATTTCAAAATAGTTTATATTTTCTTGCATAATATTTTTTTTCTTGCACTTCCAATTATTTATTTTTAATAGATCATACAAGCACAAATGTGGTTCGGTGCCATGGGGCAAGGCAAAAAAAATTTCGTGCATTTCCAATGTTGGGAAGTTGTGAAGGATTGTTCGAGATTCAAAATTATTCCCACCGGTCCTCCGGTTGTGTTGAATGAGACGCCGCTCCACGATTCGCCATCAACCAATTCGTCATTGGACTCCCCAATGAAAACAGAGTCACCACTCCCACGTCCGCCGAGACCTATTGGGAGAAAGGCGGCAAAGGCCAAGAGAGGGGGCACTTCGAACAATGAATGTGTACAATTATTGGAGCAAATAGCTAAGAACACCTCACTAAGAATTGAGAGAGACTTGAAAAGAGATTAAGCAGACATGGCACGAGAGGAAGCATTTGTTATTCAACAGCAGCAGGCACAAGAAAAAGACATGGATGATAGAGATGAAAATTATGGTCATGGATACGAGTAATATGTCTCTTGAGACAAAGGCCTATTGGAAGCATAAACGAAAGGATGTGATGAGAAAAAAACTTTTCCATGACGACGGACCTAGCAATATGGATTGGTTAAATGATGAAAACCATTAGCTTGTATTGAAACACCTTTGTCATATGTTGTATTGTTGTATTGTTGTATTATCCTTTAATTTGTTGTATTGTTTCCTTTTTATTCAATAAAAAAATCATTAAATAATATGACTATTTATTAAAAACATTTGAGCATTAAAACATAGATTAATTAAAAACAAACCTTAATTTATTGCAAATAACACACAAAACAAACCATACATAAAAGCATAATAATAAAAACAAGCATAATCCAAAAAAAAACAGAAAAGAAAGCATAATTAAAAACAAAGCATAATTCCAAACAAAGCATTAATCTTGACTTCATCCATTGTGATTGCCTTTCATCTCCCACAAATGTTCGATCAAGTCAACTTGACGTCTCTCGTGAACATATGAAGATTGCATTTCTTGATAACGATCAATCATGGGGTTGTTGAATCGACCATCCCGAAGTAACGATTCGGGCTCCATTGGTAGTCCATTTGGTCCCACCGGCCTTTCATATATTCTTGTCAACGCCGTGTTCATAGGATCGGGTTCAAACACCTCTGGAGCATCGTAGTCATACTCATCCTCCACAATCATGTTGTGGAGGATGATGCAAATCATCATGATACTCCGCAACACCTCCTCATCTAGCATCCGAGCAGCACCCCTAATAATTTCCCAACGAGCTTGCAAGATACCGAAACACCTCTCCACGTCTTTCCTATAACCTTCTTGAAAGGAAGCAAAGCTTCTTTCCTTCTCGGATTGGGGATTCGGAATTGTTTTCACGAATGTCGTCCACCTAGGATAAATTCCGTCGGCAAGGTAGTCGCACCAGAGTATACGGTATTGTTGATTTGGTACGTGACTAGGGGGAATGACCTCGCAATACCTCGTCAAACACTGGGGATTAACCAAGGACATTGAGGTCATTCTAAGATCCAGCAACCTCGAAGAAGGCATGCCAAACCCAACAGTCGGATGAAGCTGCGACCTCCAAAATTATACTTTTTTAGCCCTTCCAATTCCCGTACTCTCCTTGCCAAGCAAGTAGGACAATTCTTCCACTGCCAGTGCATGCAATCGATGCTTCCAATCATTCCTGGGAAGCCTCGAGCCTCACTTTTTTGTAGAAGCCTTTGCAGGTCCCTCAGCGTGGGTTTGCGAAGGTACTTCATCGTGTACAAATTTTCCACTGCAACACAGAATCTCACCAAGCACTCTAAGATAGTAGATTTTCCATCCTTGCAATCTCATCCACCTGCTCTGCAGATGCCCCATAAACAAGCATCCGCAAAGTAGCTGTAAGTTTTTGCTCCGGGATAAGACCTAAAACTCCAACAAATCATGCTTTTGAATGAAGTATGTGTCGTAATTACAAATATCATGCATGATTTTTTGGAACAAATGTGGCTGCATTCTATATCTCTCTCGAAACTTATATTCATGATATAACCAATTTGGGATAAAGTATTCTCCAAGAGATTCTTATCCGAGACTCCCTCCGTCTGTCCACATTCAGGGCACGACGACGGTGTTGCCTTGATTGATTAAGCATACACACCACTGCTGCAAGCATTTGTTCCTCTTCTTTATCGGCGTCCCGATCTTCTTCAGCACATCTACGCCGAATTTCTTCCCTTTCTTTCTGTTGCCTCTCCAACACCCTCCTCAAGTTTGACATTGAGAGTAGAAAGTGTTTTGTAAAATCTAAGAAATGAAGGAATAGATAAGAGATGGTGTGAGAGGTATGAGTTGATGGTGTAGTTTTATAGAGGAATTCAGAAGATAGAGATGACACATATCACAATTTTAGAGGGTGAAAATCTTATCTGAAATCTGAGATTATAATTTTTTTTAATGAATATCCGAAAATTTTATCTGGAATAAGACACGTGGCAACTGAGATTCTCATTCGAAAATCTTTTCTGAAAAATAATGGACACATGAGAACTAAAAATCTTATCCAAAAATTTAATTACAAAAGGTTATCAAAATTAATGGTTTAAAGTATAAAAAAATAGGAAATAAATTACAATGAATGGTATTTGCCTTAGACTTGCCTTAGACTTATTTCTCCTGAATGGAACTACAAACAAGATGATACTATTTACGTGAATATGGTAGTCCTTATTTGCTCTTACCCTAAATTTAACCCTTATAGGTGGAGATGCTCTAATCAGCATTTATTTAATTGAAATCTCAAGTCAAATAGTGCACCCCATCACCCACCATCTTGCTATTTTTGCATTTATTTATATATTTTGTTTTCTCCTCACAAAACGCGTGCCCACTTGACAATAGCTAACTTGGGAAGACTTTGCCGTGAGAGGAGAGCCTGACTTGCCCGTTTTCTGTTCATTTGTGAATTTGACCGCCCGTCATGGAATCTTCTCCCCTTTGTAGTGTTGTATATAAATTATAATCCTTCGTTATAACCCATGTCAAGTTCATAAAGCGATAAGCATTTATAGAATCGTATTGAAATTGAATTTCTCAGAGAGAGGGAGAGAGCAAGATAGCAGAGAGAGATGGCAGTTGGGATATTGGAGGTGATGCTTGTGAGTGCAAAGGGGCTTGGAGACACGGATTTATTCAGTATACTTTCTCTTCCTTTCCTTCTTTCCTTTATGTCTATGCTGTTCTATAGTTCAATAGAATGTAGTTTGAGCTTGAAAATAGTTGAAGGCATTCATTAACCTTGATGGGTTTCTGCAAAAGTTTTTATTTTTGTGCTCCATTCTCTAAATTTAATCAACTATTTTCCTTTCCACCATTTATTAGACTTTCAAACAAATAGATCCAGTAAAGTTGGTGAGCTTCATTAATGCTGCACTTGTGTTTTCTCTGCTTTTGGTTTGAATGTATACTTGTTCTCTTATTCATCTTTATCCCATTTTATATAAATTTTTTGAAGCAATCCACCATTGCTACGAGGTTTGTTGGATTGCTTCAAAAAAAAAATCAAGGAAAATATTCATCTACGATTAAAAAGGTGGTTTTGTTGCTCTCCCATGGAGATTTTACATCAATTGCTGCATGATATATTACTTCTTATTTTTATTTATTTGAAGTCTGGCATTTTAACACAGAGTTTGATTTAGCAGGTCGTATGGATCCTTATGCTCTGATTCAATACAAAGGCCAAGAGCGCAAGAGCAGCGTGGCTAGAGGTAAAGTTCCAACATCCATTTGACTTGCACCCAATACTTCAACTTAAAATAAGGGTTGACACAAATCTGTTTTTGAGTTTTGATGTCAAAGCACGCAATTCAATTAAATAAGAACAATTGATTGGCATTTTCATGTTGTAAGAAATATATTTTATTCAAATGTCCAATCGTTCCTTGAGTTGCGTAATGTATGGAACTATAGTAGACTTTGAGAATTAAATTTTTATTAGATTGAGGTTCACCTATACTCTTAGACTTTTTTCTATCAAGTACTTAGTTAATACGATCCTCAAGGCTTTCTCCTCCCTTTTAAACTTGTAATAAAAATGGTGTGGCCAAGTTGCCTTCTAGAAGCTGAACTACTTAATAAACTCATGACCAAGGTAAACCTTTTATATAAATAGCGCATCAGTAGTTATATAAAAATCAGACGCATTGTGATTTTTAATTATTCTGGCAAATTTCGTGTAGTGTTGTTGCGTTTATTGCGTTGCGTGAACTACAAAGACTACATGTTCTAATTCTGAAATGGTAATGCAGGGCAAGGCAGCAGTCCGGTGTGGAACGAGAGATTTACATTCAGGGCAGAGTATCCAGGGTCAGGGGAGCAGTACAAGGTCACCCTCAAAATCATGGATAAAGACACCTTCACTGCTGATGACTATATAGGAGAAGCATCGTACGTAATAATATTCGTATATGATATTCTTTTTACTCAATAGTTGTCGCCCGTGAGATTTGAACTCAAAGCATTCTCCTATGTTCTACTTAATTAGTCATGACTGATATATGGTAGATCAAATTACCCTTAATCTGCAGGATATATGTTAAGGATTTATTGGCACTGGGTGTGGAGAATGGAACTGCTCAACTTCATCCTCTTAAATATAGTGTTGTTCGTGCAGATCGTACTTATCGTGGGGAGATTCAAGTTGGTCTAACTTTCACTCCAAGGGTATTTTTTTTTTTGGGCTCTCATTCTGCTTTAAAATATGAAACTGATCACAAGGCTTCTAGTTTATACAAATTTTTAACAATTCTTTTCTTCTTGGATTGATATGTGTGTGTGTGGTTGTTTGTTGCATTTTATAGGCAGAACAGCAACATGAGGGACAAGAGTTTGGAGGATGGAAGCACAGTGATGCATATCCATAGGGAAACAAATTCCACTGCCGCAGCTTGCAAAGTACAGACTAGTTAAAGCTCCTTGAAGAGGATTGGGCCAGTGTTGCTAGGTTTAGGCTTATTTGTAGTTAGTTTTCTGTGTGTTGGGCCTTGATCCTCCTTGTAATCTCTCCAGTTCTTAATTTGTAGCTTTGAACTTTTGAAATTCCATGGTAAAGAAAGAAAGAAAAAAAAACGCAATTTAGTGATGAATTATGTAATCAGTGATTCAGTTGGTAGATAAATGAAATGATGTTTGATATCAAATTTTCCATATATTTCAAATTTTCATAAGAGATCAGTTATTTTGCACCAAAAAAAAAAAAAAAAAAAGCTTCTATTCCTCTGCATAATTACCTAAATTAGGGAGTTTAATATCATCTGCCGTCTTAGCTCAGCTGGTAGAGCGCATGGCTTTTAACCATGTGGTCGTGGGTTCGATTCCCACAGACGGCGCTTCGCGATGTCTGTATTTAGTTATATATTTTTTTTGGGGTCTTCTTTTGGTTTTTTTTTTTTTTCCCCTTGTCTTCATGGACTTCACGTCTCCACCACCACCACCAACAGTTTGCAATTAAATGGAAATGCAACTTGTGCAAAAGAGAGATCATGGGATGGCCATGCAATACACTAATAACAATAATGATAATACCAACTGTGCAATCACAGATACACAAAAGATTCTTCCACCGCCACCTTCTCTCATGCATTTCAATTTTCCAAAATTTTCATCTGCTCTCTGTTTCCCTCCCTCTCTATCTTCCGATATCTCAACCCTACCTACCCTTAATGGCACCCACGACAACACCTCACCCTCTCCTTGTTTTAGGCACTTCATGCCTCAATAACTTCCACCACTGCTGCTGCCCTCAGATTCTTGTTTCCAAACTGTTGGCTTGTGATCTTTCTTTGTGTAAATAATGAAATTCGAAGACTTTCTGATGCAAAAAAGCGAAGAGAAACAGAAAAGATTTGATCTTGAGGAAGAGGTGACAACAAAGTTTTTCCCTTTTTTTGTTTCCCAGCTTGGGGTTCTAAATGTTTGCATATTAGAAAACTTGTCACAGAAAGTTGACACAAATCAAATGCTTACGCGTTCTGCAGGTTATGAAATTACAATCAGAGTTAGATGGACAACAAACACTAAATAGGTTTCTGCATTGTGCTCTTCATGGACCTCTGCTGTCACATCCATGCCTTTTATCATTGCTTCCACCTCAGGTATATGAGAGAGAGAGAGAGAGAGAGAGAGAGAGAGAGAGAGAGCGCGCGCATTTGTGTGTGTGTCAGAGAGCGCATTTGTGTTTGTGTGTGGTGTAATTAAGTGGAATTGAATTTTGAGAAGAGGCTCTACAATATGCAGGTTCAGGTGCTATTTTCAGAGCTGGCAATGGTGGAAGAAGAGATTGGTAGGCTGGAAAGAAAAGTTGAGGAGCTGAAATTGAGGTTGTACCAAGAGAGGGAACAGACCAAAGAATGGGAAGTGCAGAGGAGGCAAGGGCAACAGAATCACTCGCTGTGCAGAGTGGGAAATCAGTCAGTGCTCAATGAAGAGAGATGTAGTAGATCCCAGAACTATGAGGCATTGAGAAAAGAAAGAAGGATGAAGAATAGAAGAGCCTCTGTGGATTCTGCATCAGATTTCCAAAGGTGGAATTTCCCAAAGTCAGATGGTAAACTGCTTCTTTATCTCATATGAAGAAGAATGTGGATATTGAAACACTTTTTTTTCCCTTGTTTTGATTATTTGTTGTGTTTTTTGACAGGAGAAATTTCTGAAATGTCAAGGAAGCTGAGTGGGAGAAGCAGAAACCAGGGCAATGTGGATATTAATGAAACTGGCATTAGTCTGAAACCAAATGAACTCTCAGAAGAAGTGCTCAAGTGCCTTATAGGCATATTTCTTGACCTAAAACAGACATCATTGGACAAAGAGGGATCATCTGTGGCCCCAAAGCTAACTCTCTCCTGCATGAACTCGAAAGGGTTCATGGCAAAAACCTCATTCAACTGCAAATCATCCACAGTATTCTTCAACTACAACACATCCAATGTTGACCCTTACTGCATATTACCGGATATAGATGGCGCTGTCAGGGACGTTGGCCCATACAAGAACTTTATCCAAATCACAAGAAGCTCATTAGACGTCAGCCGCTTATCAGACTGTTTGACTGGAATTGGAAAATTGAGGTTGCTTACAGGTCTTGTTAGCAATGACGGCTGTTTACAAATTCATTCTCAAAAGCGTTGTTTTGTTAACTTCTTTATGTTGTCTTCAGGAAGTTGATGCATCAATTGAGTGATGTGGACTTGACTTTCTTGACCTACAAGCAGAAGCTAGCGTTCTGGATCAACATCTACAATGCCTGCATCATGCATGTACTGTAAGACATCTTAAGCAAGATTTAAGAAAAGACAGAAATCTGAAGAATGATATTGATTGGGAGCTTTCTATTCTTAATTATCAAATTTCAGGCCTTTCTGGAACATGGGCTGCCTTCCACGCAGGAGAAGCTACTGGCGCTTATGAACAAGGTACATCAATGTCTGTAAGAGCCATGACTTCCCAATTCTGATACTAATCAATAACCATTTTCAAATAGGCTGCATTGAACGTGGGAGGCATAGTGTTAAATGCTCTGGCGATCGAGCATTTCATACTCCGCCATCCATCTGAATCGAAACATGTACGTGAAATGAAAATCAAAAGTTGAGCTCCTATTTTTGTTCTCTTTTATGTAATTTTTTTGCCTCAACATTTGCATCTCAATTTGTAGGGGCCTGCGTATGAGAAAGAAATGCTACTAAGACATGCCTACGGTCTCGGATACCCGGAACCTAATGTGACATTTGCTCTTTGTCGAGGCAGTTGGTCCTCACCAGCAGTAAGTGCATGCAGCTCTCCTAGTTTATTTCACAACATTTTTCTCCATCATATTTGTAAATTTTGATGAAGTTAAGACTTTGATATGCATGCAGTTAAGGGTCTATACCCCAGACGACATAGTTAACGAGTTGGAGAGAGCAAAAGTGGAGTACTTAGAAGCTTCAGTTGGAGTTACAAGCAAGAAGAAAATTCTGGTGCCAAAGCTTCTACAATGGCACATGCTTGATTTCGCTGACGGTATGGAATCATTGCTGGAATGGATTTACAGCCAATTGCCACGCTCTGCTTCACTGAAAAGATTGATAATGCAGTGCTTGAATGGGGAAACGAAGTCTCCGATAAACAAAATGGTAGAAGTCCAACCTCATGAATCAGAGTTCCGGTACTTGCTGCCATTGTGAGCCAAATGACAAGAATCACAGAAGGTTTTGATCTAGATGGATTTGAATTATACGTGTATTTAAATGACATGAACTTTTGTGTCCCATTGATTTAAATTACAGAGCTTTTGCCAACTGTACAAACAATGCATTAAACATCTGGAGAGTCAGAACACTTGCAATACATAAACAAATGCAGTAATACATTTAGAATAACAAGCGGATTTCCTATCTTCTTTCAAAATTTAATTATTCGTTTCCAAGCATCTTAGAAACTACTCATGGGCATGAAAGGGCTCAACCAATACATTCACGATCCTGTTCAGCAGATTCAGCCCGAATACAGTTTCTTCGCAGTTTACTTTAACTGGCATTTCCAACGGTTCAGAACATCTACCTTCAATGGTGATGGTGATCAAGCAGGGGGCAGAGGTGCTCAAAAGCTTGCTGCTGAATCGCAAGCACAAACCTGTTGCATCATCGAGGTTCGCTGCGACTGGCAAATCAACAGATACAAGATGAAGATTTGCACTGCTAAGCATTTTCAATGCAAGATTTCGGCAGATTACAAGAAATTTGTCTTCTACCAATGAATTGTCACCCTTGTCCTTGTCCAACTCCTTTACATGATCAGTGAAGGTGCACCTGTTGTACAAAACACAAACATTCAATTCAGTGTACACAACAAAGACCAAAAGAGAAGGGGTGTTCTGGAAACCATGATCAATAGTTAGAATTTGTCTTATACGACCTCGGAAAAACGAGTCGCTTTACCTTCTTACACATTCAAACATTCCTCGCAGATGAGACTCCTTTTTTGTGAAGGCTTCAACATCCATAGGAAGAGCTTTTACAAAGTATCCAATGTCAGGCCACAACTTAACAGGATGCCTCTTGCCATTACAATATAAGGTCAGTTTTAGAGGCAAGAGGTGGTGATGGAAGCGAACCTGGACGGTTCTTGTCATTGCCTGACCAGGTTCTAGAGAAGCGATCTCTTCTACGGAAACTAGATTTGGCTCATTATTTTCAGGTATTGTTGAGCTGCGATATCAAGATAATCGTAACAAAATATTAGCCCTTACTACAGGAAAGATGTCACAGGGAGAAATAAACTTCTTAATACTTTATGGATGATCCAAGAACAAATCAAATGCAGTTTAATTAGATCAAAGGATCATGCTCGATCATGTGTAGTTGGAACCCCCACATCAACCTCAACCTTTGACGGGAAAAAAAAAATTTAAGACTACTGCCTTGGACCCAATATCAACAATAACTTAAAATATGCAGACAGAAAACAACATTAAATTTAAAATGATGGTCGACCTTAGAACTACAGGAGACTCAATGGTCAAGTGACTTGATACTCCATCAAGTAGGCAACTCAGAGAAATATGTAAAAACTCCAGAAAACTGTTTTTGATCTCACATTTTAACAAATCCACCATAAAAACAACTTATTTGGTCTACTAACCTCAACCTCAATGTATAACATGGAGGTTTCAACGAAGAAATAATTACTTTATTTTAAATTACCTTTCACGTGAACCTGAAGCTTGGTCTACAGAATCCATGCCTTTGCCGGATTCCTCATCAACCAAAGTTATATCAGACACGATTTCCTTTGAACAGTTCTTGAAGGAAACTTCTATACATAGAAACAGAGGAGAGATGGTTGAAATCTCAGATGAAAATGAATAGTCAACCTTTAAGCCATTTCCATTCACAGGATCCAAGAGTGCATAGCTTTTAGGTTTAACTTGACCTCCAATATCACCAATTGAGATTCTTGCTGAAGATCTACGGACTTGACTTTGTTCTGAAGTATTTGTGCTTGAAAAACCAGGCTGCTCATCTAACCATGATTCTAAAGCTCTATTTGACAACAATTCCCCAAAATCAGAAGCAGACTGAGAAGCTATATTTTTCTTTTCATTAGCATTTCCAACATCTGAAAATTGAATCAAGGGATGAGAATTTTCATTGCCTTCACTTGCAGAACCAGCCTCTTCACTGCCACCACTGCCACTTGAATCCATATCAGAGTGTTGTGAACTATAACTAGAAGCATTTTCCTCATCCAAAAATTCAGACTCTGAGTCCTCGTTGTCTGTAACATATGGATCACCATTAGTGACTCCCTCTCCAAATTCATTCATTCTGAGGCCATCACAGTGCAAACTACAGGGCTTTGGGAGAGGTTCATACCCTGGAGCAGCATGAAGTACTATCTGTGATAAAGAGCCAGGAAGGTAAAACCGGTGATCAATGGGCTCATGTGACATTGGTTTTTTTTGTCCTCCAAATAAGTATTCTGCAAGGACACATGAACTATCTTTATGCTGGGCCAGACAATTGGTTTCCTCCTCCAGACCTCGAGAATCTAAATAAGTTGACAGAATTTTCCTTAAGAAATGAGCTCGATCACGAATGTCATAGTTTAAGTCGCATTTGGCCAATTCCAGCACATAGATTAAAACTTTTTTTATAGTCAACAGATCATTCCCTTTTGAATGCAATAAAACCTACAGAACAGATAACCTCAACATTTAGAAACAAAGAGAGTGACATTAACACATTTACTTAGAGAAGAGCACCATGGAGTAGTACCTTAACAGTAGTATTACAAATTTGAAGCTTTGTTTCCAACTCTTCTGAAGTAAAGCACCATGCAAGATACTTGAGAACTGTAGCTAACATCTTTGGGATGAGATCACCTAAAGAGTTATACTCCCCAACCATCCAAACAATTATAGCCCGGGCAGCAGGCACCTTTATTGAATTTAAACTACGAACCAACTGAATAATAACCTTGAAAAGGTATAAAAGTGAATTACTAGATGCGAAAAGGTATAAAAGTGAATTACTAGATGCCCCAAAAAAAACACCAGAGAGAAGAAAGACAAGGTAACAAAGTTTCACAAAATATAATAGTAAATCGCCTATGCACCCTTGACTTAGACATCTAATGACAGCAGCTCAGCAGAAAATTAAGAATACCTTTTCATGACCAGGTGGATCTTGCTGAATGATTGATTTAATAGACATTATTGCTTGAATCAAAATATCTGCTTCACCATCCACAGACCCGAATTCACCAGTCATAAGTTCTGCAAGATTGGACAATAACTCAAAAAACAAGAAGCAAAACTTTTTGAAGATCTATACAACAAAGTAGAAAATAGTCACAGACGCTGTCTGGTCAAAGCCAATAAAAATTCTAAGCATGTGTTTGCCATTTCTGGAAGTCGCTGCGCACATATGCCAATTCCAGCAACAGTATCAGCAGCAAATCTCCTGTCTGGATCTCTAATATAATCCTAGCAACAAAATAAAACAATAAGCAAACGATACATGCCTTTGATTTTTTAAAATATTATCACACATAAATGTTTGCAATTATCAGATAAAGTTGATGATATAGAGCTAAGTCTAAACAACATACATAAATTAAAATACACCGTTCACACTCATGTACATATAATTATGAACAATCTAATTTCAAAAGGAAAGAAATTACCTGAAATTCTTTGAGTATAAATGAAATTGATGAATCTGTAGCAATGTAAGCCAGTATATCCAGTTTCAAAGCTTTAATTTGATATGAATCTGAAGAGCATATAAAGAAGTCTTCAAAGTACAGAGAGAAGAGTGAAGGAATTGCTTTTGCAAACACTTGAATGTTACATAAAACCTGCACTGATCAATCAACAAAACAATCCTCACCATCTTACCAACTGTAAACTAAGTACAACAGAATACATGAAGATTGACACAAAAGAAATTTCCTACAGGACAACAGGACCAAAATAATATTTACAAAATATCAGAATATATGAATCCACGGTCACATGCATGCATCAACAAAATTTAAAAATAGTACTTTAATGCTACACAAAAACCAATTAAATTGTAAGGAAATGTTAACTACCACATATTTTGAGGCATTAGATGATCTTAGAACGAACAAGAGCGGCTTAACAATTCTTCTCAAATCCTCTATGGGTGCCATAATCCAGTGTACACCAGCAGCTGCTAGTACAACTGCACTATTATTACTCCATAACAATGGGGATGTACACTGCAGCAGGATCTTCACATCATCATTGGACTTTCCAGATGTAAAACGGGCATAATTGCATTCAGATGCATCTTTATTCATGAGACTTAATCGTGATAAATATTCAGCTGGTCCTTCAATATAACAACGGGATACAATATTTGCTAATTCAGACTGATAACGACCACTCATGTCACCGTTGTCTTCCACTAACGCAGAGTTGGTGTCTGAACAATCCTTTTCAGATTGAGAATTCTCTGTACTGTGCAAAGAAAACATAATGGATTCCTTTACAAGCCCATGCCTCGCAATTATATAGCGCAGAAGGATCCCGATTAAAATTATTTTACCCCATTCTTCTACATCAGGAAGAATCTCGCATAACCTTTTATAATTTCTTCCAATCAGAGCCAAATTATTCGGACAAACGGAAGAGAAAGCAGCGGCAGCAGCACCAACGACACAAGGGGAGTGGTCATTCAACAATATTCCGATAATCTGCATACAACAGAACATTATAGAAATATTAACGACACTGGCACACTGCATATGAATGAATCAACATTGCAACAATTAGTGAATCAAACCTCTTCAATCCCCGCGGTATTTTCGTCAAGGCGCAAATCGTGCAGCTTAGGAAGAGCATTGGCCGCGCATTTTCTAACATACACAGAGGGATCTCTAGCACATTTTCCAGCGGCAACAAGAACTAAGGGTGCAATAACATGTAGACGGATCCCCGCCATAGTTCTCAGGGCCCATGCCCTCACTAACGGATTTGGATCCCCCAAATCCTTCTGGAAGTAATTAATCGATAGCAATGCTTCATTCGGACGCCTGAAACATAAATTTCACAAACACCACAAAGATGAGCTCAAAATTTAGCGATCAAGAACAAAACAAAAATTCAGATTGTGCAGCTTATCTAAGCTTACTTTTGAGCATAATGCAGCAGGTATAAGTAAACCAGCTTTTTCACTTCCAATGACTGCGATGCTACGTTCTTAACAACCTGCAATTCCAATTCAACCAAACGAAACTCGTATTAAAAACGAAGGCTCCGATGAGAGCTCTGATTCTTCTTCTTTTGTCATTTTTAATCGGAAACTCAGAGTGTCGAAATTAGAGAGGACCTGAGGGAAGAAATTGGAGACTTCGAAGCCCTGGGCGATGAGAGCGAGCAGGCGCTTGAGAGCTTCGCATTTTTCAGAGTCGAACTTGCTGTCAAGAAGAGGAGCGATACTGACGTCATCGGGATCGTCGTAGAGGTGGGCGTCCGTACCGATCCGGAACACCATTGTCGACGCCTTGCTTAGAGTATCTGCTGTTGCGCCGAATTGAGGGAACATATTTTTCCACGCTTCAGCTCCTGAAAGCTAAGCTCTCTCTCTGTGGGTCTGAAAGCGTGAGAGAAATAGAGAGGGAAGATGACTGTCTGTGAGTTGTGATCGCGGAGGGTCACCCTGACAGTACAGTAGAACCAGAGATGAGGAGCTGTTTGGAAACAAGTGAAAATTAGTTCGGATTGGAACTCCTACTGCTGGTTGAGGTGCGTTTGGCAACGTACGTTTAGAGCAGCCACGATTACTTATGAATAAATACCTTACTACTTAGTAATAAAAATTGTTTATGGTGTACAAAGAGCATGTAGCTTCAGTGGTTATGAATATTTCATATGCACTTAAGGTCCTAACTTCGATTTTCCCTTCTTTCAATATTGCTTATATACAAAAATTTAAAGGGAGATCCACTATTATACTCAATATAGGGGCTCAAAATATAAAAATACTATATAAAATGGACTTTAGAAACACACCCGAAACTCATTTACAACATAACAAATAGGCTTTTAACTTTTTATAAATTACAAAACTGCTATTCAATTTCTTAAAACAAGCTCAACCTCAAAATCTTATAAAAATACCCAAAATACTCAATATGGCATCAAAGTAATTTAATAATCAATATTAAATTCAATAAGGCTAATTGTCATTTTTTAGGGTTTTTTTGGGTTTGTTTATAGAAATTCAATGGTATAGGGTTTATCTATAATATGACTGCTAAAATGAGTATATCACTAAACATCTCAAATAAAATTAGGCTATAGATAATCGAATATCTATTTACGAATTTGAGATTATGTCAAAATAATTCATTGGATTTAGTCATTTATTCTTAACATTGCATTGAATATAATCATTTAAATTTCATGATAGATGGTGTATTCTTTATGGTGTATTCTTTATGGATAAACTATCTTATTCAGATTGCTTTCTACCATGGTTACCAAAATATATCAAACCTAATCGAATTCAAAGAAACAAGTAAGAAAACTTTACTTTATTTTTTATTTTTCTAAATATGGCTAGTTTTTCTTTCTATCCATGAAATGTCACGAATTTAATATGAGTTAGTCTAATGGTATATATGTTTTTGTTTTAACATCAAAATGTGAGATATAAAGAACTCATATATGATGAACCAATGACGTATTAGCTTTTCATCACCACTAATCACTAACTTAAAATAATTTTTTAACTTGAACTCTTTTGAGTTATTTACTCTTAATCCCAACCTAATCTTGTAAACTCACTTCAAAATGGGCTTATTCGATTTCCAATTTTCAATTGTCAATTTTCAATTTTTAGTATTTATTTTTAAGAAATTGAAAACATAAAACTTGTTTTGTAACCAATTTAGTTTTCAAAAATATTTAAAACTGAAAAATGTTTAAAAGTTGTTTGGTAACTCATTTCAGTTTTCAATTTTATGTGGAACTTAGAAATGGAATATTTAGGTTCAAAATGTGAATTTGTGATCATAGAATGAATGCATGTTGCAAAGCATTCGTAGTATTTTTCGAAGCTTGGGTTATTTTTTGGGTAAATTTTGGATATGGAGGTCTTAAAGTTTGGAATGGGTTCGCGGTTGAACGCAATAGTTGAGCAGCTAGGTCCAAGTTGGGAGGTCCTAAACACCGAATTTTGATAACTTTAGTGCATTGCATGTGTGGTGTTGTAAAATTGGCGAATGAAGGAGCACATAAAAAATGAAAATAAAAATTAAAAAAAATGAAAACACTTTGAAGTTGGTTTTTTTTTAAAGGGTGAATTTGAAGACTATATTTCATTTTTTTGGAAAAAGAAAATAAATTTATAACCATACATGTTTTGGCTGCAAGTTTCTAGTGCTGCCTGATGTGCACGAGTCTTGTTTTAAGATCACACATTTGTTCTTGAGTTTTGAATAGTATTGATTGTTTCAGTACTATCTTTGTACACTCTTATATGGTGTTTATTAAAGTATCTCTTCCAACAACATCAAAAAAATAAAAAAAATGTGAAAATGAAATGGTAAAAACAATATTACCATCCAAATTTCGAGTTACAACAAATCAAATTTAACCAACTTATCAAAATTAAACATCAAATATTATCCATTTGGGCATCACACTAATCATTATGATAACTCCGGATTTGGATAGAAATAAACTTTGACTTTGAACATGCACAATGCATTCATCTCTCTACTAAATGGTGCAGGATTCCGTTTATACATCCCACATCATTCTCATTTGTTGAGTTTAGTGTATCTTTCTCAATCCCTTGTGATTAGTGTACTCATTTAAGCTATATGAATTTGGTTTAAATGACCTGTTTGGTGATGAGATAACCTAATCACCATAATCATTTCTCCAAAAACATAAAGTAAAAAAGCACCATAATAATTATTTCTGAATTTTATGCATTCATCATGAAAATACAACCTAACTTCCAAGTTAAATATGTCAGAAAAATTAACAGATGAAATGACATTTTTCCGATGAATTTGATCGGAATTTGCAAAAAATAACAATATTTTATGCCAATTCATCATCACTCCCAATTCGGTCAAAGAGTCGCGAGGTCTCCAATTCCCGTATTTGTCGTCTTCTCCATTTTCTCAGTGTCACGCACAGTGAATCGATTACGAAATTCGCTTTATTTATGGTGAGAAGCACTGAGAGCAGCAGCAATTAGCCCAGCCCCAATTTTCTTCGTCAAAATCCCGTCTTCCCCAGAACCCAGAGAAGAGAGCTCACACAGAGTGGTCTCTCAGTCTCATCCGTGCCCTCAGGAGCTCCAATTTTCGCAGGTCATCTCACTCTGTCTCTCCCTTCTTTCTACGTTTTAGCTGATCTTTCTCTGGTTTTGCTTGTTTCCACTACATGCATGTGCTCGTTTTGCTGATATGTGTAATTTACTACATGCATTGTCAATTTTGGGCTTCTACCTTGTTTGGCTTCAAGTTTTGCAGCTTCAGCCTCCGTTCTGTTGTGTGTTTTGGCTGATCTGCTTGTTTTAGAAAAAAATTGTATGGTTGGTTTTAGGATTAACATTTAGGCCACTGATTACAAACAGTTTCTTTTGATTTCTGGTGATTAAGAGTTTGGTATTTTGACGATATTTTTTTAATTTGTGTAAATTCTGTACAAGTCTACAATGTGATTTCATATGCAAGATATTATCTTATTAAGTCAAAGATATATTTGTATTTTGCAATATCTCAACTAGCTTACATGAGCAGTTACTAGGACTTTTATTTTTATTTTTTTTGGAAATTGTGTTATGATTGATTTCACAGAAAAGAGAGGAATGATATGGACTGAAACTGATTTCTATATATGGCGCTTTCACTACTGCAGAAGCCCTAGGATTGTGAAATCCAAAGCCTTGATTTGTGTGATTTCACCATATATTCTGAATGTTGCTGTAGCTTTATTTATGTAAGATACTAGTTTTTTTATTTGTGTAAACTCTGTACAACTCTACGATGTGATTTCATATGCAAGATATTCTCTGAAGGCTAAGATGGATTTTTATTTTGCAAATCTCAACTAGCTTACATGGGCAGTTACTAGTTTTTTTTTGTTTTTGTTTTTTTTTTTGGAAATTGAGTTATGATGGGTTTAGCTGCTGCATAAGCGCTAAAATGGTGAAACCGAAAGCTTTTATTTCTGTGATTTCACTATATATGCTGAATGTTGCTGTATGTCCACTTTCTTTTTCTGTCTGATCTTTTGACTTGTAACTTGCAAGTTGCTTTTAATTTTACCTCACTTGATTCTGTCTTTCAGGAAAAAAAAACCCATATGTTTTTCTTTTTCATCAACTCTTTTGGGAGATTTATTTTGTGCTTTTTTGGTGCCAATATTTTCAAATGTGAAAGAAATTAGATTAACGGTATTAAATCTGTACTAGACCCTCACTTATGTCTACCTTTTTTTTCCATAACCTGTGGTTGCACGTGTTCTACTTCCCGGATGAACTTTTCAAAATCATTGAAATAAAAAAATTTAATACGCCACTTATATTCATAATTTCAATTTTCAGATTAGTGCTCTTTAACTAAAGTTCACAAATGGGGAGTGTGGAGGATCCTATCTTTGAAGATGATACAGATATAAGTGACACAGAAATGGATGAGGATGAAGAAGAATATTATGAAGATCTGAAGAATGGAAAACACAATGTGAGAAGCTCAGATGGGACATATATTTGCCCCTTCTGCCCAAAGAAGAAAAAGCGGGATTTTGTTCTGAAGGACCTGCTCCAACATGCCTCTGGGGTGGGAAAGAGTAATTCAGAAAAGAGAAGCGCAGAAGAAAAGGCCAAACACTCAGCTTTAGCGAAATATTTGGAAAAAGATCTAGCAACTGAAGGTGGTCCATCTAAACCTGTGGGTGAGGAAGACCCCCCAGTTGATTGTGACCATGATGAAAAGTTAGTGTGGCCTTGGACAGGGGTAGTGGTTAATATTCCAACCAGACGGGCAGATGATGGGAGATATGTAGGAGAAAGTGGATCCAAACTGAGAGATGATTTAATAAGGAGAGGGTTCAATCCCACAAGGGTTCACCCTCTATGGAATTTTCGGGGTCACTCAGGAAGTGCCGTTGTGGAATTTAGGAAAGATTGGCCTGGCTATGTTAATGCCATGTCATTTGAGAGGGCTTATGAGGCAGATCGTCATGGGAAAAAGGACTGGGGTGCTAATGGTGACCAAAAATCTGGTCTTTATGCTTGGGTTGCTCGTGCAGAGGACTATAAAGGTACCAATATTGTTGGAGAACACCTCCGTAAGATTGGAGACCTTAAAACAATTTCTGAAATTATGGAGGAAGAAGCCAGGAAGCAGGATAAGCTTGTATTTAATCTTAACAATATCATTCAGGGCAAGAACAAAGACATGGAAGAGATGGAGCTAAAATGTAGTGAAACTACAAACTCCATTGAGAGCGTAATCACAGAGAAAGAAAAGCTCGTTCAAGGTTATAATGAAGGTATGTTTCTATAAGAAAAATGGAAGAGTGCTACTTATTGAATAAAATAAGGAAGGTATGTTATCTTTAGCTTAGTTTTCTGACTGGATTCTGACTAGTTTACGTTTGTTTGTTAATTATGTTTCTAGCTATTCCATTCTGAAGCTGTACGGTAACTGTATAGTTTGGATAAAGTGGCTTGGGTTTCACCATTTTGGGTTTATTTTATTTTGTTATATTTTTATGGTCGTATGATGCTGTAATGACATTAATTCATGCCTTTTTTCTGTGTGTCTTGATAGATATAAAAAAGATACAAATGAGTGCGCGGGATCACTTTCAGAGGATTTTTAGCGACCACGAAAAACTTAAGTTACAATTGGAAACTCAGAAGATAGGGCTAGAGACACGCATAGAAGAAATGGAGAAGCGTGCGGTGGCTAATGAAAGTGAAAGTAGGAAGCTCGCCGATGAAATTGAAAAGGTTTGCTAATTTGTGCTTCATTGTTGCACATTATCTCTTAGATTTCATGATTAATATTCCTGTGACTGTATGTGAAATTATGAATATTGAAGAGGTGAAAACTAGTTTGTTGAAAGTTACTGAAAATGAGCATGATGTTCAAGTGTCATCAAGTCATATCATGAATATTTGGGGATGAGAGTTGATGCATTTATGTTTAGTTTACATATATTGTGTGATGCTTTTGTCTGGGTTACTTTTCTATAGCAGCATTAGTTGCAATGTTTTGTTGTCATTGTTGGTGAAGGATGGTCCCGAGCACTTGATAACACTGATTTTGTTCTTGTAGAATTCGGCAAAAAATAGTTCTCTGCAATTGGCTTCTATGGAGCAACTGAAGGCTAATGAAAATTTATTGAAACTGGCTGAAGATCAGAAGGTTTGTTGGTTAATTGCTTGAAAATGATCTGAACATTATTTTATAGATTTCAGAGAAGATCTTGATGTATGTGACTACCAATTTCATCCAGAGGCAAAAGGAGGAGCTCCACAGTAAAATAATTAAACTGGAAAAGCAACTGGATACAAAGCAAACTCTTGAATTGGAAATTGAGCAACTTAGAGGGAACTTAAATGTTGTAAGGCGCATGGGGGATGATGGGGATGTTGAAGTGCTGGAAAAGGTGGACACAATGCTCAAAGACTTGAGAGAAAAGGAAGAAACATTTGAAGACTTAGAAGCTTTAAATCAAACTCTAATTGTAAAGGAGCGTAAGAGCAATGATGAGCTGCAGGAAGCTCGTAAGGAATTGGTTAATGTAAGTTTTTCTGTTTTAATTTTTAATTTAAATGGTGCCTCAGTTACTTCCTTTTATAGTAAAGCAGACATCTGACATTCAGATGGTCTTACAAGAATTTGGAATGTAGTTTTTGAGTTTTGATTATGTAATTTGGGGCTGTGATTCTTAGGTCAATGTTACAGATTTTTGTTTGTGCCGAACCTTTTCTTTAAGGATTTGAATGGAATGGTTTGCAGAAATGCACTTTTTGTGTGTGTGCATATTTAGTAGTTAGCACAACATGGTGTAGCAGACGATGGTTAACTATGATCCTTAACACTATTTATAGCAGGCGGTGCGTGTGGAGGCAGACATGCTTTTCTTTGTAGTGGGATCTTCAATTTTTGTACTGTTATATGGACTGAGAACTGTGGCCCTTTGTGTATCCGATATATTTAAAGTTCTGTTCTTAATTTCTTACACTTACAACAAGCTTCTCTATCTTGTCATAAAGTACTAATATTCTTGCTCTACAGGGCTTGAAGGAAATATCAAATCGTGCTCATATTGGTGTTAAGAGAATGGGTGAGCTTGACAGTAAACCCTTCCAAGAAGCAATGAAGAGAAAGTATAATGAGGAAGAAGCAGAAGAGAAAGCCACAGAGCTGTGCTCATTGTGGGAAGAATACCTGAAGGACCCAGACTGGCATCCTTTCAGAGTTACTACAGTCGATGGGCAACATAAGGTGTACTCTCTATTAATATCAATATCTCATTGGATTTGATTCTTTAGCTGTTTCCCTTAGCACTAGAAAATATCTGACAAAAAAGATAAATATCAAATATGCTGGCTGAAGATAATTCTTAGATTGAACTAGTTTGGCTATCCCTGTGAGTTATGTGCTGTATCATTGCTTATCTAATTAGTTGGGCCAAATTTGTAATTGTGGTGGTAAAATCCTTTCCCAGTGACATACCTGATGTTCATCATATATGACCTCCATTCACATGCTTGTTTGGTTGTGTTTTAATATAGTTTCTAGTTGGAAATGGTTGGTAATTCTGCTTTGACATCGAAGGTATCTAAAACATCAAATTACATTTTAAAAAAATGTCCACGTCATTTCCATTCATATGTTATTGTTGAAGCGTGTAATTGTTAAGCTCCAGTCATACACTAATGCCTCCCTGTGCTTTTCCTTTGAAACACTTGGCACTTGGCCTTGTCACCTTGCTTCCTTTTCAATGTTTTACGGTTCACTTGATATCAACATCACTGGTTCAGGAATTCATAAATGAACAAGATGAAAAATTGAAAGATTTGAAGAAACAACTGGGGGATGAGGTGTATAATGCTGTAACATCAGCTTTAAAGGAGATAAATGAATACAACCCTAGTGGGAGGTATATAACTTCTGAACTGTGGAACTATGCTGAGGGACGAAGGGCTTCACTGCAAGAAGGAGTTGACTTTATTCTGAAGCAATGGAAAATAAAGAAACAGCGGATGGAAGATTGAAGGTTGGTATTCAATGTTTGTCATAGATCTCTATATGGTTGGAATTTTCTTTTCTTTTTTGGGGGGTGGTATCCACCTAATTTGAGTATTTCAATTCTGTTTCTGCAGTTGTGTATGGCCAGCTTGGTGGATCTTCCCAAGTCTCAACGCAGGATGGCGGTTACTAGCCTTATTATGTCCGTTCCTGGGGTCTTGCCGAATAAGTGGTTAATCTGAAGGA
This sequence comes from Prunus mume, assembly GCF_029339155.1. NCBI lineage: Eukaryota > Viridiplantae > Streptophyta > Magnoliopsida > Rosales > Rosaceae > Prunus > Prunus mume. The sequence goes on from NC_142702.1 coordinate 25,747,037, forward strand.
GGACTCTCTACCTTTAGATGTATTCATTTGCTTTGTTCATCAACTTTGATCTTTAATAAGACACTATTTACTAGTGTAGGAGAGGTAACTTAGTCCACATGGACACTACCCAACTTCTTCTTCAAACTCTCAGAGAAGGGAAACCATTTCCAACTATCGACATTTGACTGTGCTTGTATCATTAGTATTTGACAATGTATAACAGTATTGCGAGCTTTTCAGTTCCATTTATCTATCCATTACTGCTTGACTTTGCCGGACCGAGAAAAACTTGCATGTAACAAGGTGTATATGCATTGTTTTCACATCTCCTCACGTAATAGCCATGTGGCTACTTATCGTGATAGGGAGTGTATGCTCTCGTTATAGACAAGTTCATATCTCACATTGCACCCGTGACACAGAAGTTACTGTCGTTGGTTTCAAGCTTAAAAAGAACTTATTAACGTTTGGATGGCTGTTAAAAGAGTACAGAGAATTTCAGCCAAACAAGGTAAATCACTCGGTCGACTACCGGACGACGTCGTTTCTCTTCCAGCGGAGTGTACCACAACGAACCACTTATTTATAGTACGGCGCCATATTTTTTAAACTGAAACGGCGACGTTTTATTTTCCCATCTAAAAGCATCCCCTAATTTCTTGTAACCCTAATCCTATATATATTGGTGCTCTCTCTTTACAAAATCATTAGATCTCCGTCCGCCTACACAGAGCATTCCCATGGAGACGAAGCACATCTCATCTTCTGTAAAATTAGGGCTGTGATTAGAAAGAGAGAGGCTTGAGTGGGAATGCTCCAAACACTGGAGCAAACCCAATTCGAATCTGAAAGGGGAAAGAAAACCAGAAAAGTCGCCGCCCCTTTTCATCCAAAGGCAGAGGCTTTGGCGTCTCTGGAAAAAAAATCTTTGCTTTCTTTCCTCTTTCGTTTCTAATTGGATTTCGACCCACAATGACAGGCCATCCAATTTCTATACACTTGATATGAGCCCTCGTCTTGTTTAGATTTTGTTTGTTGATTTTTTAGGGTTTTTGTATGATTTTGGGTTTTAATGGGCAATATGGCACTTGTTGGGTTTTTTAGGAGGAAGTGATTTTTGGTTTGCTTTCTCGTAGAGACCAATAGTGCTTACAGTGAACGCCTGATTCGCACCGTTTTGGTGGGAGTTAGGCAGCGGCCAGACAACCGTAGTGATGGTATCCACAGATGGCGGGCTATATCTGTCCCGTTTTTCTACTGATTCCATCTCACATTTCTTCAATTTCAATCACTTCAAACCCTAGAAATTCTATTTATCCCTTTGCTTTTCTATTTTTATCAAGGGTTTAATTTTATGTTACATTGTTGGTGGATTTATGAGTTTTGGAATGGAACTAGGACTGCTTGAACATGATGGTTAAATCTCAAGAACAGCTACCTGCACAAGTTTAAACAAAAGCCCAAAGTGAAGGCTGGGAAAGTAAGCAAAATGGGCTGAGATCTTTACTTGGTTTTGAACTCAAACTATGAATTAATGAACTGGAATTTTGCTTGTGGATGCTTAAGGTTAGGAAAGTTTCAATTTGTCTGCAAAATGAGTCATAAAATTCAATGAGTGAGACAACATTTGAATCTGTAAATTTGTTGGACAAAATGTGCAAAAACTGAGGCTTGGGTTTCAATCTTTGACATTGGGAAGATGCACTGTGCTGAACTACAAGACTAGAGAAACTCAGGATTTGCACAATCTAAAACATACTCAATTCATAATGAAGTTATACAACAAAAACTTGATATGAGATTTCTATCTGGGAAGATGTACCACAGAACCGGATGAGAAAAAAAACAGAAATTGCTCCAATGCCTTTTTTTGTGTGGGTGAAAGCCTGTGATGAGAAACATCAGTACACAACCAAATTGATAACTCTATCAGGTTATAAGACCTGATGCAGTAGAAACAACTTAAAGCTCAATTAGATTTAACACAAAGAATCCAACTACAGTGGAGCAGAGTCACAATTTTTTGGAAGAAAAAAAAACGTTGTTGCAACGTAGATAACAAAATAGTGCTACTCCGTTTCATGGAAGTCTTTTCTCCTCATTTTGAGTTTAGTTAAACACAAATACAAATTTTGTTGTTGTTGTTGTTGTTGTTTCTTATTGAGCTGCTAGTGGCAGACATCCCTTCAAAATCCATGATTGTAGGTAAAATTACACCCCGAGTGCGAACCATTGTCAAAAGCAAGCCCAAAAGCACTCAACATGAAACAAAATCAAAAGCAAGAAAATTGAAAAATACTTGATCATGTCTATAACTTATGGTATATATTATAACAACAACCAAAAGCTGCGGGCTACATGACCATTACAGCCACCTCAGCTGCTTACAACTTCACTTTTGCCTCCTCCTTCTTTTTCTCTCTCCTCACCCCCCACCAACAGTCAAAAAAGAGTTTTTAACCGCACAACTCTTTCTCTCTTTTCCCAAAAACAAAATTATATAATAAAGAGGGAAAATTTAATATTAGACTCTGAAATTCTTTCCAGTGAAAGTTTGGCCAAACTGCCAATTTGCAGGGACAATGTTCCAGGAAGTGGAAGTGCGTCGGTCGCTGCCTGTGACCCTGAAGGAGAGTGACTGTCCAGCCAAGACAGCATTTGACTGCCAGTTCTGACCCCAGTTGCGGCTCAAGCTCATCCATCCAGTCTTCGACCCTTTTACGCTCACCTTCACTATATCCCCTGCACCCGCGACGTTGGTGATCAAAACCAAGTTGAAGTACTTGAAGCCGTTGATCGTGAACCTGATCCCGCCTGGCTTCCGGCATGGCACCCTACACACAAAAGGGCATTTAAGTCATTTCACTACGTATAAACTATGAGTCATTTTCTTACAATTGATGGTCTAAACTTCTAATTTAATGTCGGCGGAGAGGGAGCTCACCGGCGATAAGAGACAGGGACAATGCCGGCGCGGTACTCGGCGATCTTGAGGAACATGGGCATGGCGAGATCGAAGTGGGGGCGAGGAGGATTGCACCAGCCGCCATTGTCGTTGGGCAAGGCGTAATTTGGAGGGCAAAAGTTAGTGGCGGTGACAAAAATGGAGGGGCTACCAGAGTGACACCATTGAGGCTGATTTGCACACTTGATCTCGAAGCAAGCTCCACAGCTCAAACCGTTGTTAAAAAGGGCTGTGCTCAGTGCCGCTGTGTTCACACCGTAGCCTTGGCTGTACAAATTTCCGTACCCACATGCCCCTCCTGTATAGTACATTACACAAAATCAATCAAAAGGAATGAACTTTATGTTATGAACTAAAATTAAGAATGGTTTTTTCATAAATTTGGGTACATCAAGAATGTGAGAAATTTAAGGGAAAATTTGATGTGGGTTTTTGAGATTGGGAGGTCCGAATCCAAAAGGAATTAACTTTATGCTATGAAGCAAAATTGAAGTATGGTTTTTTCATAAAATTGGGTACATAACTTGAGAAGATTGTGGAAATTTGATGTCGGTTTTCGAAATACAAAAAGGTGTGAACATTATGTTATGTAATGCTTAGCAAAATGCATGAAAGGAATGAACTTTGAATCATGGTTTTCATGAAACTGATGCATAGAGAATGTGAGAAAATTGTGGAAAAATTTGATGTGGGTTTTGGAAATTGGGAGTTTCAAATCCAAAAGGGATGAACTTTATGTTATGTTGTGCTTAGTAAAATACTAAAATGCAGGGGGTCTTGAAATTACCCATAGTTCCAGAGGCGTCACTGCCGCCATAGAAAGTAGCATGAGCACCCTGCCACGCCCCACCAGAGTAAACACCAGGAATTCTGGCCTCAACAATTGTACTTGCCAATGCTATGAGAGAGACAATGCAGAGAAGAGTCATGGTAGCCATTACTTTTCAGCACTCCTCTGGAAGACACAGAGAGAGAGAGAGAGAGAGAGAGAGAGAAATGGGTTTTTTCTTGGAGGTTGGGTGTGAGCAGAAGACAGAGGGGTGGAGTGCTATTTATCAAGGCCGAGAGGCAAATTAGAGAGGGAAGAAAACAAACAATTGTCAAAAAGTGACCAAAATTATCACCTTAATTAATGCGGTTTGGTCTCCCTCCCTCGAGTAGCTAAAGCTTTTGGCGGTAATTCCATTCAACTCCGTTTTAACATGAACTGACAGAAATGCCCTTTATCGTTATTTGCTTTAATGGCTTTCACACAATACGGTTTTTATGGAAAATTCAGGGTACGTGGTGGAATTGGGAAGATGATGCCAAATGTGAAAATGTAGGGTCAACAAGGTCGGTGGGGATCAAGGCTGTTGTGATCATATGGAATATGGATGGATGAAACCAGTTTGCTTCATCTGCAAGTTGTGGCATCATCTGCGGCCTCTCTCTTTGGCCAACATGGATTTTCTTTCCTTTTATTCTTTTGACTTTTTTGAGACATTGGGGACGGTGGACTGAATAGGAGGGAAGACTTGCATTGCGTACTCAATGGTACGGATACAATGCTGTGCACTATTTTACTTCCCGGGACATCCGAGTAATGTTCTCTTGCTAAATAGTTTTTTTTATATAAATAAAAGTGATATTGAGGGGGAATTCAAACACATAATCTCGGGTACAAGTTTAACTATTATTAACCTACACACCCTTTTTAAAATAGTTAGTATAACTAATAGTTTAAATTATCAATCTGGCAACGTAACATGTAAAATTGTTAGAGAAAAGAACAGAATTAGTACTACTAAAATTTTCAATTTCAGTCACTACATTTTTTCAAAATATTTTAATCTGTGGGTGGAGAAAGATCAAGCCACTAGTGGGATGGGGTTGGTTGGTATATAGCTTCTCACTTTTCGAAAAGAGGAAAATCAATTTTGACGCCGCTATAATTTATCCGCAAATTGTCCAATTTTTTCTTCTTTTTTAATTTTTTTTTCAAAGGGTGAAGAATTGGGTTTTCCTTCGAAGGGCCCAATAATTTCCGCATTCGTCGGTCCTCGTATTGCGCCGTGCATCTGTCGTACACATCCTATCGTTTATATGTGGATACGATGGACCTACGTATTGGCCTACGTCACTCTGGCTTACCTTCTAGTTGGGTCAAATAAATATACATCTTGCACCTAACCCAGTCCAAAACCATATAGTAACCCTAATCTTATCCCCCTCGGCATCGCAACTCATCATACTAAGAACAATATAATAAAACTATTTGTATCATATATATTTATCACATTGTAGATTGGATTGTACATATATGAGCCATTTCCGTAAAAATTTCATATACAATAGTATGATACATGTAGAATTACTCGACGAATGAATCGTGCATTATGAAACTCATTATCTAAATCTCGATCCCCTAATCATAAATTAGTAGGGGGAGGACCAGGAGGCATGTCTAATAACTTTAGCAGCAAAAGAAAAGCGTTTCAGTAAAGAAGGGGCAGAGAGAAAAAGCCTCAAAAACGGTTAGGAAGGTATGCTTTACTGCTTTTTGCATTAAGGATTTGGGATGAGAGAGAGACAGAGACAGAAGAAGAGTTTAATTCGTCCATGAACAAAATCTAAGAGAGATATTCACCACGTCATTGCAAATTATTTAGCTGTTGAACAACACACCACCAAACCCCTCGCCCAGTCACCCAGTTTTGGATTTTGTCCCATGAAGCTTGATCTCAATGCATGTGAAATGCTGTACCAAAACTGTTTTTCTACCTCTTTCCCTTGTGTTTTGTGTATGTGGATTTGTATGACTCATCTAGAGAGAAGAAGAGAAAGTCAAGTCAGCTCAGCAATGACACATGGCTTGGCTAGGTAGCTATAGCATATGACATTATTGGTCTCCCTTTGAAGCTGGGATGGATGTTGATGTTGTTTATTTTGCCTGTGATTGCGTTAAGTTTGAAACTTCTTTAATTCCATCACCCAAGTAGCTACTAGCTAGTAGAAATTAATTATTAAAATTGTTGAGAGAGAGAGAGAGAGAGAGAGAGAGAGAGAAGCTGAAAATTTGGTTTTCTGGAAAAAAAAAAGGGTATGTAACTCATTTGATCAGAATTTTACTTCAATTAAAAGCCAAATTAGTTCAAATGATTATGAGATATGCTAATGAAGGAAATGGGACTGTAAATTGTTGTGCGTGGCATGCTTGTAATTTGGGTAAGAGATATATAAATACTGTATGAATAATTGTCAACTGTTGATGATGAATTTCACCGTCGCTCACAGTAAGTAATATATTGTTTCTCTATTGACAAGCAATTCCTATATAATTCATTGTTGAGTGTATAATAACCTAATCCCAAAAAGTTGAATACGTTTCTTGAAGGTTTGGTACATTCCATTATACACTAAAGAATAATAATCATGATGAATTAGAGCATAATGTCTTTGGTCTTGCATGCATGAAACCAAGTCATTAAATATTCAAATTTGTTCGTGGGATTCGTAGCAAACAAAACAATTTCATCACTCAGTGTGCGAAAAATGGCACCCAAAGCCATGTCTGGTTGTTGCAAAATTTTCAGTGCTTGCTTATAGAGGAACAAATTGCCCTAATCAAAATTTCTGACAATTTGAAAGTTCATCATGATGCTTTGGTTGAAATCTTGCCTCATCTTTCGTAGACCTACTAGGGACCATTTACTATATTTTCATGTCCCCTCTTTACATGAAAAAAATAAAACATGTAACCATATCTAGGTTCCATTTAGTTTTACGCAAAGCCCCTACCATAAAAAAAATTCCAAGTTTCTCAAGCAAGCAAATTAAGAATCATATCTCCAACGTTCTTCTTTTTTCATACTCAAAACTTTATCTCTCTCTCTCTCTCTCTCTCTCTCTCTCTCTCTCTCTCAAGTAGGGTCCCAAGTGCCTTCAATCAACATTGTTGACCCCCTAAGAGCTTATGACAACTTTAAGTCCATGAAGAATAACTACCACGTCAACTATCTTAACTACCACCCTCATTTATCGGGCAAAAGACCCAAATTACAAATCATTTTCACAATCAATTTTATTTATTTATTTATTTTCATTTTGAAAAAAAGTTTAAGGAGAGATTGGCTACTCTCACCACCGCCAGAGCAAACCTCCAATCAATATTATATTAATGTAAGAGTTTTCATATATTTCCATATTTTTGGGCGATTGGGGTCAATTTAGTTGTACTCTTATTAAATATCAGTTAGGCACGTTGAGAAGGAAATGAAACATTTTTGTGTATATTTATATTACCTATTGCAAATTATATATATATATATATATATATGTCAACATTCATTGATGAGCATGCATGAGAGTTATAGCCTCTGCTCTACGCAATGCAAGCACATGGTCCACATGGCTTTGCTGCCAAGAGTATATATGTATGAATTATATAATCAAGTCGCTAATACATGTTTTAGGTTAACAATAATTTGATTTTACATAGAGGTCAGTCAACCTTGGTTTGACATTTACTTCTGTGGCACATGCATATATGCTGATAGCTATAGCTATAATGTGGAGTTGGAGATGACAGAATGATGGAATTCCCTTCTGTACGAAGCGTTGAAGCTTGATGATCATGAAATGAAAATGAGTAAAACCATTTAATTTCCTTTAAAAATAATGTTGTTGAGTAATTATCGTTTACGGGAAGAATCATTCAACGGAACAATGTTGTCACGGTAGTTCTTGCTTTTGGCTTAAGATTAAGTGATTAATGTAGTTTGGTCTGTAATTAGTGTACATAGTGAGTGAGTGTCTAGCTTAATTAGGAGAAATAAATTATAGGGCCATTGCAAAACTTATCCATGAGTTTCCCTTGCACCTTGCAAGGCTATAATTAAATTGACAGATGAAGGAATTTGTCGAGCCCAATAGCCCACCTCACCCAATTTGAGCCCAACGATGTTTTTGGGTAGCTTCAAGAGCATGACAACAGCTCTCGACTTTGAAGCAACCCACCATGATGGTCAAGCATTGGTTTGGGCTAGTTAGATATCAACTGCAGAATCTCATAGAGAAACATTTCATAAAATCTAGAGCCGCCTAAGGTCCAACCTTGATCCATTACAGTGTCCACTACAATTCTCTATTCCGATAAATTTGAAGGGCTGTGAATTCTTCGATCCGGCAAGTGGACATACCACCAATCTGGCCAGTAGACAGATGCATTAGAGTGGGGGATCATTGTGGGCTCCTGCAAGACTAGAGAGGTCCTTCTTATTTGGATTGGATTGGTGGGAGACCAATAACAAGTTACGCGACATATATAATATGTGCAATGAATTTCCTAGTAATTTTTACGTGCACATGATTCAAGATTTCAAGAAACCACACATGATCCTTGTCGGAGAAGCATAGCAGTAACTATAATGTTTTCTTCTTTGCCTTACAAATGCCGGTGTGATATGGAAAAAACAAAAAGGTAATAGAATTGAAAGGGAATTGAAGGAATGGGCAATAACATTTGCCATACTTTTGCTCTCATGGAAATTTTGTCTCTATAGTTTATCTCCATCTGCTGGCTGCCGCCTACCCTCCACCCTTCGTTCTAATTAACTCCAATCTCTCTCTCTCTCTCTCTCTCTCTCTCTCACACACACACACACATAGGATGTGGGAGGACAGCTAGCTTTAAGCTTTGGCGGAGCTAACATAGGCATATGTTCTTGCCCTGCGCATTATACATATTTATTTTAATTTTAATTTATTCTCTAATCTGCATCAACTCCTTTTAATGATTTTGGTTTGCGAGATTCCTTCCTTCATTCTAAATACACACTTGCCCTTAACCTTTGGTAAATGCATGTTTGCATTCACACACTTTTTTTTTCGAGTTTCTTTTTTGGACAAATACAACACAACTCGACTTTTGTTCCAATTTTTTTATCGACCATTTATCTTTTAATTAACCCTTTAATTAAAATTTTGTCTGTGGGTAGTCTCCCCACTTAATTAATTTATTTGTCTTTTTGTGAATTGACAATTATCCCCATTCATAACAGATGATTGACTTTACCGTTAAATTATAATTATCAAAGACAAAGTTTTCCATCCTAAAAATCAGAAAAATTAGCAATTTAATAGTATGGGTTTTATGCCATTAAAATAGTTTAATAGTAATTATTGTGTTCTAATTATATATTATAAAACCGTAAAAGTGGCTACGTGTCGGTTCATTATTGGTTTGTTAATGTAATTAAGACATTGTTACAGTGACAAAGACGAGACTTGCTTACATCACACGTAACATGGAATAAAACACATATGAAAGCCCATTTCATTTTATAAAAAAAAGGAAAAAGAAGAAAAAGGTAGGTGAAGCCCAAACTCTAGGACACCATACCCAATCCACTATTTGCCACCAACCTGTCAAACCCAAAAAGTTTTTAACCTCATTTAATAAATAAAAAAAACATTTTTTTAAAGAAGAAACGTGACTGACACGTGTAGGAAAAGGTGGGGGTGACTGGTTACCTGACACTTGGCGTGATTGGACAGTTACTGCATTTCTTGAACGAAGCGAACAAAGCGTGTCAGAAAACTGATAATGCAGACAGTTTTGACGGGATAACCGCGAACCACATTTGGCCACTCATCTCGGTATCTTCTAAGCCTTTCTAAGCACCACACACGCATAAATCTCATAAATTATTTTTTGTTGTAAAAAAGGCTGCGAAACCACCAATCAATCCCCTTTGTAACTCACGCCGTCAAATATTCTTTGCCTCATCCATTTCCACTACGACTACAGCATCATCCATGCCATGACATACCCGACTGCGACTCGGGACAAGTCGTGTAAAAAGTGCACACAAATTCCACTTGTCAACCCTCCTAATCTTAATTAGTCGTGTGGTCTTTCATTTTTGTTTTCGTTTAACTAATTTTAGACTTTTGATTTGTGGGCAACTGACTTTAACACAAATTGAGTTATTCTTACTCGTTTCTCTTGTGTAACACGTTAAAAATAGAATCATTATTAAAATTATACTTTAAATTGATATTGTTATTTAATTTAGCTACTCTGATATAAACCTAGAATAGTAAATCTCACCTTAATTTATCATATGCTTAGAGTGAATCATGCATGCCCAATAAACTCATTCAGAAGGGCTTTTATCTAGTATGACATCCACAACTATTTATTGTGGATTTTACTTTTAGTTCTTTGTAATACGATATTAAGTTATTCATTTATTAGAATAATTTTATTTACTCACTTCCCCATATACTAAATATATTCTCAAAACAATGTTAGTGCCTCGCTAATGGAATTTTCAATCAACGTATGAAATATTCAAACTTGGTGCCTATTTAAATATTGAAAAATACATAAATATCATTAGAATAATAGCCAGTAACTAGTCAATATTGATACATGAACAATTAAATACTATATCTTTAAAGGGTATACTAACTTGTTTTATTTTATTTTATATAAACAGAGGAAAGCTAAATAATAATATTGACAGGATTTTGGAGCTAGATCCTTGGATCAATAGTGGATAAACCATCAAAGCTGTTGCTTAGGAAAACACTAACTGACTGTTATTATATAAGCAAGTGGGCAACCCATGTAGTGGGATAGGTTACTGAAAAATAATTATGGATCAAGGGATCTTGGCTGATGCTAACACTGGTTTAATGTGTATTTTCGTAATTTTATTAGACATTTAATTACTTTGGAATATTAAAATCATGCATTATTGGGGTGATTCCAATTGCCATATGATATTTTAAGTTCCAAGTTTATGAATCTATTGATCACATGATTACAGAGAGAGATGTGGGGCATGGTCCAAGGTGATCATCTCTTTCATTATATTAATTTTAATATTCTAATATTTTCAGATCGATCGATCTCGAGTGATAAATAAAATAATTTCGTACAATTATTGAGTTTAATTTTTTAATTACTGTTTGTTTTGTTGTTAATATTTTAATTGTGCCACTGATTCTAGCTGGTAAAAAGCAAAGGAGTTGCTTTAAGAAGCTGAAGAAACATGTTAGATCCCTTTTCCACTCAGTTAGATTCCGTTGATTAAACTTCACTTAATTTTAGAACATGTTAATCTGCGATTCAGTTTGTGAACTTAAAATATATATATATATATTTTTAATTATAGTTTATTTATACTTATAACTTTAGTGGTAGAACACTTATACGATATCACATAAAACGTTTTGTCATCTTCTCTTCTCTCATACCTCACTGGAAAATAAAAGCATGTTGGTAGGTTAACCAAATTTGTGAAGTTATTTACTAACCAAATAGTGTACCAATACAATGTTAGCATCTTATTTATTAGAAACACATAAAGTTCATATCGAGCTAAAATATGAATACTACCTATCGCATTATTTGGTAAATAAAATTTAGTGAAATACAATAAATGTAGTATACTAAAAAAAATACATTTTATTTGGAAAAAATTATCACGCATGACAATAACTTTACGTTGTATGCCGATATAGTATTACGATTCCATCCAAATTATAATAGGTAGAATTTACCTTTCAACATTAATAATGGTATGTTCATCACAAGTATTTGTTCATTGAAATTCTGTATCTCCTCCTAAATATTAATTTGTGCAATTTTTTTCCTTATCCTAAAAAGAAAAAAAGAAAAAAGAAAATCTGACGTGGGTTTCGTAAAGAGAGAGAGAGAGAGAGAGAGAGAGAGAGAGAGAGAGAGAGAGGGAGGTCCACGTGGCAAGACAGCTCCATCACCTCGTGGATATAGAAAGAAGAAGAAGAAGGAGAAGAACTGGTCCAACACAAAGGAGAGAAAACAAGGAAAGGAAGAGGTTTAAGGCAACCTGCAATTACCCGGACATTAATGCCCTTTTACTGGCTGGCCCGGTTTTGTGGTCAGAAAACCATAGACTTATAAGAAGGGGTTTAAGCCACTGTTTTGCATGGTTTTTGTATATACAATCAATCAACCTCTGGGGACTTGGGTTTTTCAGATAGAGAGAGAAACATATATATATATATATATACATTTATATGTATATTATATATTAAATAATACAGAGTTATTTTGCTCAATTCTCAATTCTAATTCTCCCAGATCTCTTACACATTTCCCATAAATTCTGTTTTTTCCCTGAAAAATTGTAGATATGCTGTTTTCAGTTTTACCCAGAAGATCTTTGTCCAAGAGGTGAGTAAATCAAGTCTCTCTGTTGGATTTGGTTTTCTTTCTTTGATTTCTGCTGGGATTTTCTGTGATGCAATTTGGGTTCAGTTGTTGAGTATTCTGCCTCATTTGTGGTCATGCATATTCGAATTTTGAGCAATTGGGTGTTTGATACATGCATGCAATTTGAAATTCTGATTGAGATCGGGATCTGATATTGGAATATAGGCCGTGTTTGGTTGTGCTGAATTGGGTTTGATTGAGAATTGGTGATCATGATCAGAATCATCGGTTTCATTTTGCATGGAGTCCATTTTTTTTGATCTGAGGTTTATGGGATTTTAGTTTTAGTTTTGAATTCATCTCAGCGTGAAGCATATTATAGACGGAAGATCCTAATTGGCGTTGAATTGTAATTGCTTTTGCTGAATTGGATTTCATTTGGAATTCTTCAAATTATGTGTTCATTTTGTTCAACATGGATTTCGTTTTCTGGGTTTTGGGTTTATGAATTTGAATGCAATTTACCTTTCCAAGTTCCTCGCTGTCTTAAGCAACTAGTTTCAGACGTGACAGGGGTCATGACTTCCCAATTTGGGTCCAATTTATGGCTGATATAGTCTGTCTAATTACCTGGAATTTTCTTTTCAAAAGATCTGTTTAGGGTTTTAAGATCTGGTATTTGATTCACTGGGAAACAGATTCGTTTTCTTTTTATTACGTTTTCATTTCTCAAGTCTCTTAAATAATTTTCCAAATTGGATTTTGGTAAACAATCAATCTCAGTGATCTGTTTGATTTCTGATAAATTGTGGAAAGGAGTAGGCTTCCACCCAGAGGCTGGTTGGGTGCTTGGAGACTTTGATGGCCAATCATGAGTTTTACATTACTGATCATGGAGGCAGCCTATAATTTCTTGCTATGTTTATTTATTTTAGTTAATATGTGTAGCTAAATAAAAGAAACACTACTTTGATATCATTGCTGGATTTTATTATAGTAGTCGTGATATAGTAGTCTGATCTAGTATTCTGAATTGATGATTGTCTTCCTTTTGGGACAGATAAGATTGTGTTTCAATTATGTAACCACAATTTCCCATCAAGCTTAGCCTGACACGTATTCTTTTTCTATAAAATGAAAATCTGTTGACAGTGAAGAGGATGCCAGGGTGATGCTTCTTTGTGTTTGATGAGTTCAAATTGCCATGTATGCTTGAGATATGGTGTTGAAGAAGAGGCTAGATTTTGGATTTGATGGCTTCCAGGTGCCTTCTATACCTAGAGCTCCCAGATCAGCTAGAGTAAGTATTCTCTGAAATTCTAGGATAGTCTTTTTTTTTCTTTTCTTTTTTTTGTTTTTTTGGATGATTAACCGCGTATTAAATTCACGAATCTTGGTTTCTTGTTCCAGAGGAGGGGCCCACATAAGAAGTCGGTTGACAATGGGCAGATCTGTGCATTTGAATTACTGGCTTCATTAGCTGGCAAGTTATTGCAGGAGAGTGAAAGTTCTTCTGCCTCTAGTAATGCTTCTGAAGGAAATTCGAAGCCTGCCTTTGGCAAAGATGTTAAGCAGGAAAGACAAGATGAGCATAAACCTCTAAAAGAAGAGTGCCTTGATCAGGGAAGCTCTGAAGAAAGTGTTTCTCTAGAGCTGACCTCCCAAAACATCGACCGGAAGTTTATTCTCAAAGAATTTCCGCATGCCGAGAGTGATACTGTTTTGGAACACACTTCAGTTATTACAAATTCTGACAGCTCAGCGAAAGCCGGAGGTCGTATGAAGTCTGTAATTTGCAGTAGCAGGCCCATATTTCAAAGTTATTCCAGTAAAGTAGAGGGAGGCTCCCGGGGTATTGGGGAGTCCTGTTATGGTAATGTAGCAAATGGAGTTGAAGTACAGAAAGATAGTGAGCGATTAGAAACTGGAGCTTTGACTAGGGCTAACCCATGCAGTTCCAAGAATCCAACTGAATTGCATGCAAAATATCCTGCAATGCTCAATGGAGACAATAATGTCAAATTGTCATTGTTCAGGGATCCTATTCCTAATGCTTCTTTTTCCAGGCATAGGAATGATATTGAATTAGGTAGTAGAGATGATGACGAAAATATTTCTAGGTGCAACAAACCTAGCAACAAGGTGAAGGTCTTTAGGCCTTCACCCCGTATTGGAGACCGAAGAATAAGGAAATTACTGACATCCAAGTACTGGAAAGTGGCTCCAAAATTAAGGGATTGTGAACACTACAGATATGGTAAGTGGCTGATTAGTGCTTTGACTAGATTAGCCTCATATTTCTCCAAACTTGTGTGTGCGTATGAGTCATAAATTCACGCTAATTATTTTTTAATGTTTAGTTTATGTTATTGGTTTTCCTAGATGGGGGAATAAAACCTATTTATCACAAAAGGAAAACCTTATACAGCCGGGAAAGATCTCAACGCGACACTCTTTATAAGAGGAGGAAATTAGTTGACCGGAGCTCAGTAGTGACTTCTGATGGAGGGTTCAGTGGTGAAAGTGTTTCTAATTCACCTGATAACGGAAACAAAAGTGGTCCTACCTGGTATGTAACATTGGCATACTTTCCTACTTCTTTACTTTGCTACTGTTCCTATATGTACCATTGGGATTTAAGGGTTTGTGGCATTCATTTTGTTTAATGGTTGTTCTGGCAGAAAACGGGGTATCAGCTTCAGTTATAGGTCATCAAGCATCTTCCCATTCCAAGGAATCTCATGGTAGTTAAAGCTTTTGGTGGTTTGGTGCGCAGACACATTTTATTTGATTGTGTTTAACCAGTATCATGGTGCATTATGTTTTCTTGGACAGTGAAATTCAGAATCAAATCCTTTAGGGTACCAGAGCTTTTCATTGAGGTCCCAGAAACTGAAACTGTCGGTTCTTTGAAGGTATTAAATCAGCCCAATTTTCTTTCATACTTGCACTGGCCACAAAACTCATTCTCTTAGTGTACAATTTGTAGGTTTTTCTTCTTCCTGTTAACAATGGCATGGAATATGCTTGTTTGGGTTTTAATTTAGCAAGTAGTTGCTGACTATTCGTCACTTCTGGGCCTAAATAATTTACATTTGTTTTATGACATTTTACAGAGGACAGTCATGGAGGCAGTGAATTCCATACTTAGAGGTGGATTAAGTGTTGGAGTACTTGTTCATGGGAAAAAGGTTAGAGATGACAACAGAACTCTACTGCAGACCGGAATTTCTTGCAAAGATAATTTGGATTCTCTGGGTTTTACTTTGGAGCCTAGTCTTGTGCAAGCTCCTCCATCTTTGTGTTCTGGCGATCCTCCTCCTTCATTATCATGTGAGACTTCGGTGCTGTTGACCAGGTAATTCTGATGTTCTGTGAGAAGACCTAAAGTTGGAATTGATTTGATTGGCCATTTTAGCACTTTCTTATTTTGCAGCCCAAAGGGGTCAAGTTTTTTTTTTCACCATTGTTGATATGTTAAACGGATGCTGAAATGGTATTTTCATTTACTGAATTTTTTACTTTTCCTTTTCTGTATTTATTTAAGTCTATTGTCACTTATACCAATGTTTTTAAGGCTGGTTATGCCTCATTTAATTTGTTTTAATATTAGAACAATTAATGGTGGATGGCTTTTCTCAGGAATTAGAACTGTTATGCCTTATTTAATTTGTTTTAATATTAAAGGCTCAGGAAGGTTATTCAATTTTTCTCTGTTCCCATGAATTTCTAATTAATGCAATTTTGTATAATGATTCTTTTATCATTAATATGTGGAAAAATATGTTAACCATTAACTACAATTGACAGGACAATATTTTGGATTATGGTTATGCTCTATTTGACTTGAGTGATAGCTATTTGCATGTGCACTCTGTCAGTTCTCATTATAGCTAATATTGCATTATTGTTTCAGGTCCCCAGGCACACCTGTCTTAGACTCTGTGATGTCTGATGCGTTATCTGAACCCCCACCTCTAACCCATTCAGGCAGTCTTTCTGAAAATAATCATGAATTGGTTTCCTCTCATATTGACATATTGACCAACAAAACAATGCTGGAATCCCAGGCATTAGTTGCTATTCCAGAAATGTGCATGGAGCCACTAGCTGTAGTTCCTGTGAACCAAAAAACTAAGCGATCTGAGCTTGTACAGCGTCGAACCAGGAGACCATTCTCTGTGTCAGAAGTTGAAGCATTGGTGCAGGCAGTTGAGGAACTTGGAACTGGAAGGTGTGATGTTCTTTACCACTTAAACAGGATGAGTAAGGAGATGTATGCTTCCTTTTGAAGGATACACGGTGCTTTAACAATATTCTGAATCTGCAGGTGGCGTGATGTTAAATTGAGTGCATTTGAGAATGCAGATCATCGAACATATGTGGACTTGAAGGTAAATTTTGTTTTAATTATTATTGTAGTAAAAGGATACCAGAAACTCTGAAAATACAGTAGAAATATTTATGGTATTCAATTCTTATTCCCAAACCCGTACAATTTGTTGGATCCATATGAAAGATTGGTTATTTTGTAGGTGAATTTTCTTAGTATATTTTTCATGAAAGATGTACAATCATACCCTTTAAATTTTTTCATGACTAGCTTCAGATGTGACTTCTTGTTGTGGACCAATCTCGTCCTACGTTGCTCAATCATTTTTACTTATTTTATTTATGAATTAGTAGATTGACTACAGAGTTTTGCGTTCATTTCTCTGGAAAAGCACAAGTTACATGATTTATGTTGGACTTAATGTGCTTTGCGGTTGTATGCAGGATAAATGGAAAACCTTAGTTCACACCGCAAAAATCTCTCCTCAGCAAAGAAGGGGAGAGCCTGTTCCTCAGGAGCTTTTGGACAGAGTATTGGCTGCCCATTCTTACTGGTGCCAACACCAAGCTAAGCAACATGGCAAGCATCCGGGCGGTATTATGAAGATTACAGAGGCCCCGACTGATAAGACATGGAGCTGAAAGGTATCCGATTGTATGATGTAGAAAACAGGAAAAGTTGACAAACAGGGAAAGAAGACAAATGTACAAATGACCTAAATTTGTGTAAAAATTCTCACACCCACGGTATGATTCATTGCCGGCGTCTCTGCCTGAGGAGGTCGGCAAATGTAAATGGTTCGTTGGAATAAAGATCAGTCTAACAGAACTCACAGTTGTTTTAATTCAATTGATTTTATTTCATCATGATATGAAATGTAGAAATGTGGATGAACATCAACATGAATAAAGTTCTTTTATTGTCCTCTTCTGCGGCTCAATTTTTTCTTGCTGCTTCTGTCAATGTTCTTTGAGTTCCAGTGCCAACCATGTTGATGCTTGGCACATGAATTTTTCTCAATATATCCATATTTATTCATAATTGTTCACTTGTTTCCCAATTGCCATACTGTCAAAGTTCTCAGTCAGCTCCAATTTTGAGCCGGTCATGTGATGCTGGTAGCTTGCATTGGAAGTCCATCAAAGGTCTTTGTTTCAGAGATGGCTGCATGATTGGGGTTGCGTATAATTAACACCTTTCTGTTGGACTGAGTATTAAAGTATAGTTATATGATATTTTTGTACAAATTGCCAACTGAATTGGTGGCTCTATTAGTTTTTCTTTAAATTTTATGCGGGTGGCTCTATTAGTTAATATCTGACATACTAGCCCATTTGGCACGTGCCCAAGCACATGCTTAAATGAACAAAGAATTCTATCCATCCAGTTGGGTTACCTGTCAAGTTTGTAGTCTACTTCTCAACCTTTATTTTTTATATTTTTAAGAGGAGCGATAACATACTAAACATACACATATTACATGAAAACTAGGATTCCAACTCAGGACATTTCATGAGGGAGCATTTACTCCAAATCTCTACATTAGTGAGTCCTTTACTTCTCAGCCTCTTTTCTCCCCCATACCTACGTATGCTGTATTGGTCAGCAATTATCACAAGAAAGCAAATGTCTAAAAGTTGACCTAAAACCTCAAATGTTGAACAACAAGGCCCAAATCAGAAGTTGAACCCTAACCATTCTTGAAACAACTTTCCTTAAAGGGCACCATAAAGGGGCTTCTAAGAATTTGATTGATCTCCTCATTGTAATCACAAAGCCAAGAGTTTATGAAGTATTAGATAAGCCTAACTATAAAAACCAACAGAGGAAAACCCACTGCAAATGATTGAAGATATAAATTGGTCCACATGCTACATTCTGTTTTTGGCCTATGCTTTTGTCCTTTTGTAAGTGTTCGCTAAAATTCCAAGAACGATATAAATATTTTACCCACGAAGAATATACTATTGTGATCAATTCACTATTCACATTTGCGAGATAACTATTTTAGATTAAGATTGAAAACTACAAAATTCATCTAACTGTCAACTTTCACTCTTTTCCTGTTTTGAATGATTCATATTGTCATTGTACTTGGATTTTTTTATATAAAAAGTGTCCTAAATTGATAGGTAAATAATCACATTGGACGGCAGAGATTGTCCTTCCCCACTATAAATTTAAAAATAAAAGGCACAAACTCGAAGCTTCATCATCTTCAATGGCGCATTGGCCACAGTATCTTTCACGAGCCACAGTGAAGCTGTTGCTCTCCCTCTCTAGTTTTCTAGTTCTCTCACAAGGGCCTAAGTTCAGGTACTTATTCTTTATCTATCAGCTTCTTTGAATTCTTAAATCATTGTGCTACAACAAATGAATAAACTATGGCGATTTCTCTTCCTTTTTATTTGTATTTTTTTTTTTTCAAGAAAAGTTCAACCTTCTCTCAATAGAAACTGTGACTCAAACTGTAACAATTGTGGGTTTTTATAATTTTACCTGTTCATTTGCTTATGTCTTGTTATGCTTCTCATTCTGTTTAGGTCCTAAAGAAATCATTTTTATTACAGAGTATCATATCAAGTAATGAATAAAAAAGATGTATTTATACATGTCTTGTAGGTTTAATTTTTCTGGGTCTTGGTGCATGCAGAAATCTGATACTCAAAATGTGTTAGTCTGGAAAAAGCTGAGATATAGACAAAATTGAAGCATATTGGAGCTTTTGGGTCTTTAGTGTTGTGAATTGTACTTGCAATCTCAATGATCATGGACCAGTCTTTGAGTGAATTTTATGGTTCTAGTAATGAGTTGTTGGAATTGAGGAATGAAACTCTCTCGGCCTTATCAATCAGAATCTAGATACTGGAATCTGGAACAGTAGTTAATTTCTTGATCAAAACTGTGCAAGTACCCTCCTTGTGCCTCCCGGTCCAATTTCTAGTAATTTGGCCCCGGCTTTGAGCATGTACCCGGATGAAGATTCACCCGAGGAATCTGATTTTAGTGATGTAGTTCTCGAGTACATTAGCCAAATGCTTATGGAAGAAGATATGGAAGAAAAAACTGAAATGTATCAGGAGTCTGCAGCACTTCAGGCTGCAGAGCAATCATATTATGAACTTCTTCAAGGGAATTCTTCTTCTCCTCCTTGTGACCTGATTCATTATGCTGATCACAACCATGAAAGTAATCCGTTGCATTGCAGTTATAACAGTACTACCCCTGGCAGTACCAGAAGCATTAGAGATTGTGATTTGCTCGAATACAAGTCCTTGCATGTTGCTTCTCAGTCCACTTCTCTACCATTCCATGCACCATCAAATGAAACTGGTTATGTTGTAGATGGGTTTGCGGATTCCCCGGTGAGCATTCTTAGAGGTCCTGAATTTTCTAATGAGACTGAGTTGGTTATGCAATTTAAAAGAGGCTTTGAAGAAGCGAGTAGGTTTCTTCCAAATGCTAATTAGTCTGAATGTTGATTTTGAAAGTAACACGTTGTCACTTAAAGAGGGCAAGGCAGAGGCTATAGGTATGGAAGTTGAGGTAGATAAGAAGAATGAGTACTCTTCTGATGGGTCAAGGGGAAAGAAGAATCCTTATCATGAGGATGTGAGTTTAGAAGGGGGAAGAGTAACAAGCTATCAGCAGTTTACACTGAATCAACAGTGAGTTCGGAAATGTTTGACAGGCATTTGCTAAACTGTGGACAAGGAGAATCTGCTCTCCGTGAAACTTTGCAGAATCGGATAATCAAGATTGTACAACAGAATGGTCAATCAAAGGGGTCAAGTGGTGGAAAAGCCCGTGGAAAGAGGCAGGGAGGTGAAAAGGATGTGGTGGATTTGAGAACTCTTCTAACGCTTTGTGCACAAGCTGTTGCAGCTAATGATGAGAGGACTGGAAATGAGTTACTTAAGCAGATCAGACAACATTCTTCTCCTATGGGAGATGCGATGCAGAGACTAGCTCACTATTTTGCTGATGGTCTTGAGGCACGCATGGCTGGATATGGTACTCCGATTTACAGAGACCTTATAACCAAGCCAGCATCAGCTGCAGATGTCTTGAAGGCTTACAATCTTTATCTTGACGCATGTCCATTTAAGAAGCTATCAAATTTCTTCTCAAATAAGACAATAATGAATGTAGCTGAGAAAGCAACAAGGCTCCACATAATTGATTTTGGTATCCATTATGGTTTTCAATGGCCTAGCCTCATACAAAATCTCTCTTCTAGGCCCGGTGGACCTCCAAAGCTTCGGATTACTGGGATTGATCTTCCACAACCAGGTTTCCGACCTGCAGAAATGGTTGAGGAGACTGGACGGCGGCTTAGCAAACTATGCAGAAACTAATAAAGTTCCATTTGAATTCAATGCAATAGCACAAACGTGGGACACCATTCAAATTGAGGATCTCAAAATTGATCGTGATGAGGTGCTTGTTGTAAATTCTGTACACAGATTAAGAAGACTACTTGATGAGACTGTGATGGTCGAAAGTCCGAAAGATATGGTTTTAAAACTGATCAGGAGATCAATCCAGATGTCTTCACGCTGGCGATTGTTAACGGATCCTACAGTGCACCGTTCTTTCTCACAAGATTCCGGGAGGCTCTCTTCCACTTTTCTACAATGTTCGATATGCTTGAGACAAATGCCCCCCATGATGCTCCGGAAAGGATGCTTATTGAGAGGGAGATATTTGGTCGGCAGGCAATGAATGTCATTGCGTGCGAGGGTTCAGAGAGGATCGAGAGACCAGAGACATACAAGCAGTGGCAGGTGAGGAATTTGAGGGCTGGGTTTACACAACTTCCTTTGAATCAGGAGATTGTGAAGATAGCGAAGGACAGGCTGCAATCATGCTACCATAAAGATTTTGTAATTGATGAAGACAGCCAGTGGCTGCTGCTTGGATGGAAAGGGCGCATTGGCTATGCTCTTTCTTCTTGGAGGGCTTCTTGTTAAGAGTTGTTATTAGATTGTCTTTTGATGTACATAGTTTGTTGTTGTTAATTAAGGTAATGGATTAATTAAATACCTCTTATGTAAAATTAATTAAATATATTGCCAAATTTAAAAAAATTCGAAAAAAAAATTTAGAACTTCGAATTGTAGGGCTTTACCCCGAAGGGAGCCCTTCCAGAAATTCTCGAAGGCACAGGGCTGAACCCAGGCCTAGGAGGGGGTTTGGAAATAGTTTTCAACCAGCAATAGACGCGCCTCGGTTAGAACCTCATAAGCTGCGTCATTGCCCCAAGCGCAAAGATGCTTTGTAAAGTGGGTCTCGTTCCTGTTTTATACATCCCCAGGCAACTCACCCTTTCTCACTCGGTCGATGTGGGACAAAAACAAACACCTTAATATTTATTTCACAATTCTAATATCAAACAAAAAGCTACCGACTTTTACCACCAGAACTTGGTTACCAAAGAAAAAAGTAATTTTTTTTATCTCTGATGGGGTTGGGGTTTAGGGTTTTATAACGTTTTTTGAGAAGAAGAAAGCAGAAGAGAGAGGAGGGGTAAGATGAGTGGGGCAGGAAAACCAGATTTCTTCTACAGAGAGGCTCAACGCCTGGGTTATGTGGCTCGCTCCGCCTTCAAGGTATTGATTGATTTACGTATTTACCCAAAAATTGCTGGCTTCAATTGCTACTGATCCACCCATTTTTTGAGCAGCTACTTCAGATACAGAAGCAGTACAAGCTCATAACACCTGGCTCCACTGTTCTGGACCTTGGTTGTGCTCCCGGTGCTTGGCTGCAGGTCCCTTTTTCATTTCAAAATCCAAACTTTAATTCCACATACATATTTGCAGGCACAGGCTCATGGAATTTCTGGGTTTTGTAATTTTGGCAGGTGGCTTGCCAGAGCTTGGGTCCTGTAAAAAGTGGTGGTCTTGTTGTTGGGATTGATCTCAAGGTCTCATTTTTTGTTCACTTTTTAGTTAAATTTCCGTGCTTGATTTGTTTGTTCAATACTTTAGATAAAATAACTAGGTTGTGAAATGTGGAATGTGCAGAACAGAAGGTGAAGGTTCCAGCTGCTCACTGTGATTCGAGAGTTCAAACTGTTTGTGCTGACGTGATGAAACTCCCCAAAGCCCAAGTCAGGGAACTCTCTCCACAGGTATTGCAGTATAGGCTTCTTAAAGTTTATGTTAACAGTTATATTTCAAGGGATCAAAATGCTTGTGCTAATTCATGTCTTTCGCTTGTGGGTACAATTCAAATGTTCACAAAAACTCGTCTTGCTGTTCTTTTAATTTAAGATTTTGTTCTCCTCTAACCCCGTTTCAGGATGTTTGAATGTGTGAAACAGATCATTTCTTGGTTCCTTGCAAAATTTTAAGATTGAAAAATCTTTCTATGAATTTCCAACTTATAAAAAACCAACCTTAGTTTTTGTCTAGGCAAGCATGATGTAGGAGTAAAAAGATTTATGGTTTTGCCATTGTCTTTGTGCAGCAGAAAGGGTTTTCTGTGATACTCTCAGATATGTGTCCCCTCGTTTCTGGGATCACTAGTAAAGATGCAGCTTTATCGCTTGAGTTAGGCATTCAAGCACTGGATTTGGCTGTTGGTGAAGCTGCCTTAGCTCATCCCAAAAATGAAATTCAAATGGAGGAAAGTAATGATGGGGCAATTACAAGTTCAGATGTTAATGGTGTATTGCGAAGAGGAGGCCATCTTGTGATAAAGCTTTTAGAGAGCGAGGATGTGCAAGGTTCTTTTTATAAATCCTTTATTTTTCCCCCTTTTTGGGTAACATAAGTGGTACTTGCTTCATTAAATTTCTGTTTGGATATTTTTTTTTACTGTCTTCTGGCTGTTTGTCTTGTAGAATTCAGCCGGATTTGCAAACCACTGTTTAGAAAGGCATCATTGTTGAGGCCTAAAGCTACAAGACCATCATCAAGAGAGATTTATGTGATATGTCAAGGTCTGCAGTCACAGGCAAAGATATAGAATCAAGAATGTATCCCGAATTTAGAAGTGGCAACAGTGAGTATTGAAGCCAAATTAATGTAACTGGTTAGCTTTAGATTTCCTTGTAAAGGTTCTGCTAAAAAGAATTTATCCTTTGACTATGAATTTCTGTATAATTTTGCAAAGACTTCTCTCTCTCCTGAAACAAACATTTGTGAACATTGTAGGCGAGACTAATAAACTGATCAAATGCAAGAGAGTGTGTTCTGAATTGGACCAACAATTTATCTTACTGGAATGTTTCTTATGAGAGATTGCCGTTAAAAGTTACTGAATGTAGGCTTTATATGATTTTCACTTCCATTTTCATGAACCAAGTTGTGATGGCATACACGTTTTCTATGTGCTTGGGGTGTGTTCTGAATTGGACCAACAATTTATCTTACTGAAATGTTTCTTATGAGAGATTGCCGTTAAAAGTTACTGAATGTAGGCTTTATATGATTTTCACTTCCATTTTCATGAACCAAGTTGTGATGGCATACACATTTTCTATGTGCTTGGGCTAAAATTGGGATGCGAAAAAGGAAAGTGGAAAGGAACAACTGATGAAATGTTATATCATTGAATTTCTTAACCTTCAAGGTTTTTACATATTAGACCAGAGACAAAATCCAAGACTTAAGTATCGAGTAAAAAGAATTAAAAAAATGAAAGAAAATATCTGCCTCTCACTACTTATAAATCACAGTATCTCCATTTACAAAACAGGATCAGGGAAGTGTCTTCTTATAAATTACAGTATCTCCATTTACAAAATAGGATGAGAGAAGTATCTTCATAAGTGTAACAGTCATCGAATCTGAGTTCTTCCTAGTGACCAAAGGCCTGTATCTTTGACTGGTGTCTGAAATACCAAACAAAAAAAGAAAGGATCAGAAATGTTGTCATTGTAGTTGGAGAGAAGATGATTGATGTATCTTGATATTGATGCTTACATGTGTCTTCACAGACGGGAAGACATTCCAGAATCGTAGAGTCTCATCCCCAGCACCAGTGACTATTGTCTGCAGTAAAGCAATTTCATTTGAGCTTGTTAAGAACAGAAATTTCAGCGTAAGCAAACATGAGTGTATGCGGAGCAAATCTTCAAGCTATAGAAAATGATGCAATACCTGACCATCTGGTGACATTGCAAGGTAAAGAACTCGCATGCTATGGCCAGTTAGAGTGGCAACCTATAAGAGTGCGTTCCAAAAGCAATTAAATAGAAATCTTATAACTTGACACAATCCTACTTCTTATGGTTCAACTTGAAAGGAGATTTCCTAAAAAGCTAACCTTTCCCATGGATGGATACTTCCACACCATGATTTGGTTCTGGGAATATCCATGAGTGCTGACTATCTCATTCACATTCTTACTCCATGCAAGATTGCAGACCTGGCTTCCGGTGTCTATACTGTTCAATTGGTGGCCATTTGTCGTGTTCCAGAAGCGAATACATCTGTCAGCAGTTCCACCTCCAGATACAAGAAGGCCACTCTGGTGGGGTGACCAAGCAATGGCCTTGACTGCAGCTGTGTGCTCTGTCAGTCTCAAAGCTGGTTGCTGAGAGTGCTGGTTCCAGACCAAGAGCTGGTCACAAACAAGCCACTAAGTTAGCTATTGGCTAACTACCAGTAAAACACAGAAGAGAGCAAGAGAAGAGAAGAAAAAAGAATGAACAAGTTAGTAACATATACCTGGTTATCATTGCCTCCAGATGCAAGTTCCCTGTCATCATTGGACCATTTCAGCCCGCATACCTGAGGAATTGAAATTTTTAGAAGGGTTAGTATTGCTTTTGTTTGACCAAGAACTGTTTAATTGGTTATAGGTCATTAAGAAAAAGTCTTTTAAAGTATTCACCTCAGACTTGTGGCCAACAAGCTTGCTGATGCAGTCATTTGAGACCCGAAGATCGTGTTGAAGTATGTTCCGGTCCCGGCTTCCTGAAGCTAATATGCGTGAGTTCCATGCCAAGACACCAGTCCTTGTTTGATGCCCGCCCATTGTTCGGACCCTCTTGCACTGAGTCCCATCCCAAACCTAGAACAAAGGCCACAATTAATGGTCATCTCAAACTCTTTCTTCATGAGAACGAAAATACTATCAAGTCAAATAAATAGATACCTGAACTCGACCAAGATTTGTGCCAATTGATAAATATGAACCCTCCTTTGTCCATTGGACAGAGCATACCCCGTCATTAGGCCCCAAGTCACACAGTTTTGTCACCTGAGAAAAGCAATGTTATGACAAACTTCAATCGCAAATTTTACAAACCAATTTAAATAAAGGACACTTTGATAAAGACAACTTGCTCATTAGATTTTGCAAACATGGAATGGACAAAATTGAAATCTATGCTATTTACCCAGTAGTATCAAACTCATTACTTACCTTGCTGTTTGATGCACTCCACAGATAAACGCAGGTGCCCAGTCCAACTGCAAGGACATTTTGCGAGGACCAGTCCACAAGGTTCAAGTAAAAGTCATCTTGAAGTGATGGGGCATCCAGAACCTGCAAATCATTTAGAGCATTTCAAGATCAACCATTGCATTTCCCATATAAACTAGTAAAGTAACATAGCCCTCAATGATCAATCATTTCCTCTAATCAGATCCACTTGGTACTGCATTACAATTTACTGACAGAAAGGTATTAAGATTATAGCCTCACATTCAGCTAATTCAGCTAGTTTATTGAACAAACAGGGGAAGAGCAGGGCTTTAGTTACCTTATGGGGTGTCTTGGGGACCTTGCGAGGAGGCTTAGGAGGCGTTAAAGACTCGTTAGAAAACCCACTATCATTTCTCAGAATGGACGGCGAATAAGGCGAGTTGGGTGCCGAGTGATCAGTCTTGAACCGCAACATGTTCTTGCTGGGACTCAGAGGCGACGGCACACCACCACCACCACCTGCAGGAGAAAAAGACCCAAAATCAGACCCGAAAAGCTCAGATTTCAACAACCTGGCATAGGCCTCGTTGCCGCCTTCTTTGACGGGAGAGGCCTTGTCATTGAGCCCAAATGTGTGAAGCCTCGAGGAAGATCTGCAAGGTATGAATCTGTCGCTGCAAGTCGAGGACTTGGAGGGGGAAGACAGGTTCGATATCGCCCGAAAAGAACCCGAAAAAGACTCGAGGCGCAGCGACGTCTCGGACATCCCAGTTGGGAGGTTGAGCCCTGCTTTCCTTGTTTGAGGTGAATCCATTGCTGGGTTTTCTTGGATGATCTGATTCTTGGTTCCTCGTAAGATTTGGGTTGTTGGGTCTGAAGAAGAATATGATGATATCATATAGGAAATGTTAATGTAATGAGGTTTGAATGGAGATAGAGGAGGCCAAGAACCGAAAATGGAAGGAAAGGCCTCTCTCTCTCTCTTTTTCTCTCTGTGTTGTTCAGTGTGGAGGAAGACTTGCAACGGTCGAATATTGGTGGGGTTTATAGGAGCGGTCTTGGTCTTGGGCTCTGCTTTCCTTTTATTTTTTATTTTCAATAAATATTTGTTATTGTAATATTGTACGCTGTCTGTGCAATGCGCAAGTACATAAACGTAATGCTCCAACGGTCATTTTCCATTGATCGAGCTCATCTAAAGCTGGCAGTTTGGTTTAGGTACCAAAACCAAGCCCGTTGCTTCGAATTTTATTGATTTTAATTTTTGGCCTCGGGTGCTGCTGAGCCAGAGACGCCAGAGAGAGCTGCCCCCTGCACCTTTTACCATATATTCTTACCTTTTCTTTTGTGGGTTCGTGATGGAGGTGGTTTGAACGAGCCAAGTATCACTCTCGATAGAGATTCTCTAAACTTAAATTCCTAGATTGCCAATATTAACATGTCATATGCATCTACGTTTAACACTAATAACGCGACAAATGAAGGCAAAGTGTTATGGAAAAAAGAGCTGATTTCAGTGCCATCTAATAATACACATACAACAATAACTAGGGTGGTGACCAAAACAATCACAATGTGTAATATCGAAATTGGTATCTGCGAACAGAGTCTTCACCCTTCTCATAATAATCTTCCTTAGTGAAAGTTTGTGTTGGGAAATGGGAGGCGGCAGCATAAGCAGAAGCTCCACGCCATGCATCTAGAATTGGATCCAATGCTTTGACTATCCTTATGGGTGAACCACACGGCCTAATCATCCGGATTCCAGCCTCCAAGCGCTCACTCATACCAGGAAACAGACTACTACCACCAGTCAGAAAGACTGAACTGGTCAGCCTCTCCTCCAGCTCTTGGCCCTTCGTTGGCAGCCTCCTTATCGACACCCCAGCCATCTCATCTAAGCCTGCCTGATCTATCCCAATCCAGTTGGGATTAAATAAAATTTCAGGGCATCGAAACCTTTCAACGCCAAAAAAGATTTGAAAATCTTCCTGGGTGAGCGGACGAAACCGTGGTGCTTCAATGGATTGAGGGTTTGTGGTATCCGTTTTGGGAACAAATGTCGGGTCTACTTCCTGCCAAAACAAAATTATCCAAAATAAATAATGACGATCAACTGTAGTCACATCCAGCACTTAAGTGAACCAAAGTAAACAGACCTGAAGCCTAGAAGTGAGACGCGCCAGCTCTGCTTCATGCTCATCTGGTCCCTCATCATCATCATCGTTATCTTTGCTCATGAGTTTGTAAAGTTGCCAATCTTCATCTCTCGCACCAAAAGTATCCTCACCCTTGCCACGATCAAAAGCTGCTGTTGTCAATAGGCGCATCCTTTCCCTCTGTGCAGCATTTAATCTCTCACCACGCCCAACACTTCCAGAAAAACTATTTCCATTTGTATGTCCCCCATTTGTCTTAAGTCGTTTTCGCTGTTCAACTTTCTCAGAAAGATCTTTATATTTAGCATGCAACTGCTCTAAATAAAGCTCTGGGTTTTCTCTACAGCAAAGAGAGAGAGAAGAGCATAATTAACAAGGAGAGGTACACATTCCAGAACTTCTAAAATCATCAGGGGACTCTAGCATACTAAACATGTATTCAAAAGAATAAGCATTGTTAAAACCTAAGTGTCGTGCAAATTCAGGCAGAATGGTCTATTCCCTTCTTTTATCCTGCTCTCCCTTCTTCATAATATCCCAACTCAACTGAACCTCACAAAACCTTATTTTCAACCCCATGTATTAACCTTCTCTTCTTAAACCCTGACCATAATAAATTGAATTTAAAGAAACAAAAATAAAAGCATAATGATGTCAGCACATACAAACGTTTTTGCTCATCTTGTTGATTTCTCCTTTCCCGCTCTAATTCTTCTTCATAACGTTTCTGTTTAGCTCGCTGCCGACCTTCAGATGTGGTTTTGAGAAACAACTGTCTCTTTTTCTCCTTGAGCTGTCAAGAGAACAGTAACAAAGACTAACATCAATGAAGGGAAAACCTAAAGATAATATAAGGAAAAAGCACTAACACTATCTGGTTGATGCAATCTTCAGATGTTAGGTTATATATAGACATCAAAACAATACATAAAAGCATATACCCAGAGGACTTAAGGTATTTCGAGTCATAAATAAATGTTCAGAGCAATGAATTGAGTGCAGATTAAATATATAAATCTTTTAAGTGCAATAGACAACAACTTCAAAATGGTGGGGAATGTGAAAGACACTTGGCATAAAAGCATACCTGCTCAGGGGTAAGCATGTTGTCAGGGATATTTAAAAGAGGGAACCTTTCGCCTCCTGCAGGATCTGTCTTCTCCTCAAGCTCAGCTTGTTCAGCCTTTGGTTCACCTTTTGCTTTCAGTAAAGATTGTCTCACCTTCACAAGGGCAGATTCTACTTCCTGCTTGGAGACATAGCCAGTGGCTGACAAGAAAGATGGTATATCATGCTCTTCCACCTGTTCAAGCTGCTGTAGAAGAAATTCCAAACCATGTGATTCATTCTCTAGTTCATTTATCCTAGAAGATCTCTTCGCCTCAGCCATTTCTCGCAATCGTTGACCTTGTTTCTCTTTTATGGCTGCCTTTCTTGCAATCTCTTCTTCAGAAGGGGGCTCCTCAGTAGGTGGTGGAACCCATGGGAGCTGCCACAACCTTGTTTTATCTTCAGCTTCCTTGGTCCCTTTCTGTGACAAAAAATATCAACTGTTATCTCACGAAATTTGGATAGGAGAATGGATTGAAAAAGGAAATCCTCAATACCTGAAATAACCGAGCTTCCGACACATAATCTGGGGCAATGTAACAGTGCTCCATCTTCAGGTCTTCGACTTTCTCCCACGAAAACCTAGCCCTGTTGCATTAAATACACATAATCAGAAATCTTACCCAAGTGGTCCCCATTCAAGTGATGCGAGCAAAACCAACCAAATTCTACTTACATGTGATGAGGGTATTTGAGTGAAAGAAGCTGCTTCATATAATCTGTGATGTGGTACCCACCGATGTTAGTTCGGCAGCTTCCTTGATACATAGGTTCGCCATCAATAAACTGGGAATGAAACACAAAAATCATGGTCAACCTATAACAATCAAGAAAGCAGGCCTCGGCTGTGTTATCATCTTTGTCAATTTATTATCTATTATGGAAGCATATAGATTGGAATTCCATGCTGAAGATTTGCTTGAGGCCAATAAGTTTAGATATGTTTGTATAAAACCAAAACTACATATCCCAAAATGAATGATGATGAACAGCTGATTTATAATTATATCTACAATCACACAGAGAAGTAATGCATGCTAATACGCACAAAACTTCACATGCACACCTCAGTCCTGGATATTTTTTTTTACTATATAAGTCGTTACGTAAGTTAAACACATACCAAGACCCAGAAAGAAAGCATACCGGAATAACATGAGTAGTGGTAAATCCAGGACAGATAGCAAGACCATCTTTATCACAAACCCCATGCTGCTGATTATACTTATAGCTGAATGCAGCATCAACACCAAATGCTGTGAGTAAGGAAATGAAAAGGAAAACAATCAGGAAAGAAATAGATATAATAACGGAGCCAAAAATACACAGGACCAAAGACCAGTGTGGAAGCATGTCTGAAGGGGGTAAAATTTGCAGAGAGTGTTGATACCTATCGATGGAACTCCATATGTCTCAAATAAAAGTTCAGCCATTTTACTACGAGACTGAAATGGGTTGCATACACATTCAGTAATCAGGATCGGATGATCAATCTGTCCTGCCCTCAAAAGAACACAAAGTTAAGGAAAAGTTATGAATATATAGACTGATCTGAAACCTTACATAAAAAAAACACAAAGTATTTAAAATAAATAACTATTCATATGTATATCACAATATTTTTTTTTTAAAGCAAAAAATACGACTATTGCATATCACTATTGCATATCATTCATGCAAACTAAAATTGGCCAACATGAACTAGTCTGCTTATATCATGCCATTCTCATATGGTCTTGAAATGCCACAGATGTTGGAATTTGAACCTAATAACTCATCCATTTAACCAAGGAATTCCATAAAGACCAACAACGATACAGGCACACCATAGATAGATTCTACCAAGTTACCAACATCGCTAGAGAACCAGAACACAAAACATTAAGGCAGATGAAGAACCTACAGTGTTAGCCATTAAAATCATGGTGCAAAATGTGATGGGAAACAAGCACTTGCCTCAACATGGACTAAAATCATGGTAGAACAAAAAATACAAAACAAAAACTGCTGAAAAGCTAACAGCTAAAAAATCCTTAACAATGGAAGTCTAGTAAAACGAAGAAACAAACTGTCCATTTTTTATCATACCTGTGATCCGTTTGCGCCCAACCGATCAAAGCCAAAGTCAAGAATCTACAGATGCAAAAGAATATCAGTGAGCAACAATTCACATATTACTGCAAGCATGTGTACACGAGTAATCTATTTTGAACAAAAAAACAAGAATACATATAAAAAATTATTTTTCTGATTAAATGTGAATCGGAAGAGGTGGAAGCCAGTGACCAAGATATAAACTTTCAAAATAACGAGTCAGTAGGCAAGATAAATTAGAATTGGGTGCCCATAGAATCATTAGTAAACTTACATATTCCATAATTTCAAACTGGAAAACAACATTGCTGTCAAAAGCTGAGCGAGGTCCGGAGCGTGTGCAATCAAAGTATTTCAACAGTGTAGGATCATGGTCTCCAACTATGGTCACAGTTTCACCTGCGCACAGAATTTTTTATTTTTTATTTCAAAACTTTAAAATAAAAATTCGAACTTCAATAATTATACAAAATTACACATGAATGCTTCTTGAAACTTGTCAAAAGTGAGTGTACCAGTGGCTTTGTGGCGTGGTCTCTGAACAATGTTGCGGAAGATAACACGAGGCTCAGTTTCTCCCGCCCATCTGAAAATTTTGACCCAAAAAAATAAAGAAATTAGCAGAATGACCAGACACTCACGCACGTAGAAGTTGAATTAGGGTTTTTTGTTGCTCATGTACCCGATGCGAAAATAGGAGGCGCCATTGTCAATGACGATGGGAGTAGAAGAAGGGAAGAGCCTGTAATCAGACTGCCGTTGAATTTGTGAAATGAAAGGCATTTCTCTTCTCTGTAGCCCAAGGCTTTGTCTGTGTGTTATGCCCTTTCTTTCTCAGCTTCTGCCACAGTTGAAGTTCAACGATGGTAAAGACGAAGAAGAGACTAGCACAGTACCAAAAGTGGGCCGGGTCGGGAAGTCAAGCCCAAATTGGTTTTTACTGGAACCTGTTTTACCGCCAAAGACTGAAACCCGCCACGTGTGATGTCCACGTCACAGAAAGTTACCCAGCATTTGCAGCAAGGGTCCCACTATTTTTTGTTAAAAAAGCCCATGCTTATTGGTTCATGGGCATATAAGAAGAGACTTGGCTGAATTGGGCTCAGACGAAGCCCAAAGTTCCGTTGGCAAATGTCAAGTTTTGGAGGTCAACAAATAGAGGCTTTGACTGACCAAAAAAACAAAACAAAACAAATAGAGGCTTTTAGAAGCTCACTCTTGTTCTTCAATGCCTTTACAAAATCATCTGATATTTTTTGAAACAAGCGATATTGGAAACAGAAATTTTCTCACACACACTATTAAGGTGTTATGAAGTTCTAACATGAGATTACTGATTTGTAAGTAAATGCTTTTTCACTAGACTAGACTTTGTTGGCACAAAATCATCTCATATTACTAAAGCATCATAAGGCTTGATCACTTATGAATTTTTAGTGATTTTTTTCTCTTTGGTATTTTCAATGAGAACGATTTTAACAAACCAAGAGGGGCGAGAGAGGAATCGAGCACAATACTTCAAGTACAAGGATAAATGATACTGTTGGAATTGAACCTTTGACCTATATTTATTGGTTTTTAATTGCAACAAGACGCAAACTGAAGACTTAAATCTTTACCCCACCCCTCCCAAAGTCACTCGAACTAAGAAAACTTGGAAATCATGACAAATGGTTTTGATCAGAAAATGCAAAAATGAAAGGGAAGGAGAAATGGTTTTTGCGCTTTCCTTTGTATGAAAACTACTTACAGAATTCTATGTAGAATCTTTTAGTAAACTCGTGTAACATGTAGTCGGTGAAACTCAAGAATAATAAGTGATATATAATTGAGGGATCACATGTGAAAGGGAAGGACAAATAAAAGTAGTGATAAAGAGTTTGAAACTAAGGAGTGGTGATGAACCATGGCAGGTGAGGGATCGTCCTTTTGGGGATTGAATTATTGTGCCATTGGCCATCGCAGAAACCAAATCACACTGATTAAAGAGCAATTTGGAGTACACATTTTTGGTCTGGCATTACTGTCCTACTCGGAATCATTCAGGTTTCCGATAGATATATGTGCATCGCTAGCATTGGATCCCACTATCTTCACTCTTCTTGTGGATTATTTAAATTTTCATGGTGTTTAAAACTTCTCTTCTTCAGTGAACCCAAAAAAGCGCTTTTGGTTAATCACTTAAGTTGAAAGGGCTTTTGATCTTTGAAGCCGAAACGCTAGCTATTTGATGTGTACCCCTTTTGTAGAAAAACACTTGTCTGAAAATAGGGGTATCATTGTTTTGTATGAAAACGCGTGGCAATTTGTGATTAACTGGAGATAACATAACACTGTTATCCTCGTTTCATACAAGTTTTTGTTTTCTGCTTTTGTACTTTGGAAGAGAGAAAACATGGGCTCTCCTGTTTTAACCAGTTGCATTTTGGACACGCACGCGCAAAGTCCCAAACAACATGATCACTTTCGTACCAATTAAAACCAATGGCAAGCTGTAGAAGCCGAGAGAGAGATAAGAGAAGAGAGATGATATGGCTCCAAATTTAACTGACATTTTCTTAGGTGTGTTTTGTGCTGATGTAACATGGCGTCATATCATCACATCTGATGGAACAAAATGGCCAGATAAATAGGGTTTGAGAAAAAAATATATTTGAAAGGCTAGCTTTTCAGCTATGAGGCTATATTTTTGCATGGCATCATCAAAAACATTTACTAACTCTCTCTGCAACGTACGTTTTACTTTTACCCTCTCATCAAACCTACCCACCCACCCACCCATCACATATATATATATATATATATGTGTGTGTGTGTGTGAGAGGGAGAAAGAGAGAGAGAGAGAGAGAGGGACTGGCCAAGAACTGTTGTGTGAAAGAAAGGACCTACCAAAATGGGAAAGTCGTGCATGGGGTTCTCTACCTTAGGAGCAAGAGCCCCGCATACCACAGTTAAAAGTCCACCTCAATCTTCAGTACACTACTCAGATTCCTCCTAACCCAGAAAGAAAAAAAGCTCTTGGCTTTTCTCCTGTGATCATCCATCTCTCGACTCTCGATGTAGATGATGAGATATATATCTTTGTCATCACCAACACGACTACCTAAAAATTCTCCATTAGTAATTCTAATTATGTATAAATGTACAATTCAACTCTCTCACAAGAAGACTCATAACTTAATTGGTTTGATCCAATTACAATTAAACACATTAGCACTAGCTATAACAATTTAATGGTTTTCTGGATGCGAGCTCGATTGAAACAAATATTATTTCTTGCTCGGTCTCAATATATTAGTGACAAGGCATGATGATACCCATGTTTTGGCTTCTTTTTTTCGGGCTAAAAATCTCTTTGTAATGCGTCTTGTTTTTAATTAAAAATATGTATATGTGTGCGTATTGATATGGTTTAGAGTATAGCATTGGCAGACCCAATAATTTTTTAGCGGAAGTGCAATTTTGAAAGGCTAAAAACTCTTTATAGATTGAACATCTAAGACTTTTTACCTAAATTGACTTTAAATCCCTTCATGCATTCATATATACATGAAAAATTGTTTTATGTAAAATTTTGACTAAGTATGAAAAATAGTTTTTCAGAATAATCATATTCTCAAGATAATTTTTAGCGGCTTTTATTCCTTACACATCAAATAAGAAAACTTGATTTTATGGGATTTTAGTATGAAGTATATATTGACTTAATAAACCATCACTTTTAACATAAATCATATTTTGCACTAAAACTGATTTTTTATATTTTGATTTGGTGGGAATTTGATTTTCTAGTATTTTTATTTGAATACAAATAGGGGGTACTTCTTTATTTACATTATAAATTTAAGTAAATGAAGTAATATAAAAATAAATGAAATTAAATGGGCAAAGACATTTATACTGGAGTGCACCACTACCATCTGAGCAAAGAGTCAATTTGAAGCACGCACAATGATTTCTCCAACGATGAGCCTCCTTGCGCTTTTATAGGTCATCTACTAAGAGTATGGATACACAAAAACCCTATCGACATTGTATCAATAATTATTGATGACATATTGATAGTTAGATATCTTTATTAAATACCAGATATCTTGTACAACATTGGATTACACACACTTCGAAGCCAAAAACCAAGAAGAAAAAGTGGGGTGGGGGTAGAATTTTGAGATAGCGTGTTGGGAAGATAGGAGAGAAAAAGGGGAGCTGAAATGAGGCTATACGAGGACACTGTAGTTTCTAAATGGGGTAAGGCTATACAAGTGCAAATTGCAATCCAACGTAGCCTACGCCTATATCAAACAGTCCTCAGCGAGATTTTGGGGCTTCTTTTTTCGACAACTCATTTCAGATTTCAGAAACGCCCCAAGACCTAGACCAAGAGGGCAAAGTAGAATTGTAGCAGCTAGGTTTAGGGTTTCTTTTGCTGTTTCCTTTCCTTTTAACAAATAAAAAGATTAGAATTAAGTCTTGGAATCAAGTTTCTGACATTAAATATGAGAGTGCATTATGGGAGAAAATTTATTTAACTTGAGAAGATTAATGTTAAACAAGTAATTAACTATGCCTCTTCATGGTTGGGCCATCCTTTTAAGAATTTGGTATTATTAAGAAATTAAATTCAGGGGAGAAAAATGAATACAAAATGTACTACTAAACAAACCCTAATATTAACTTAATACACTCAATAAAAAAAGTTCGTTTAGCCGCACTCAATAAAAAAGATAGACTAGTTGCTTGGACTTGGACTTGGAGGTAGTGCTTGTGGCTTTTAATTTCGTCCGAAAAGGAGACAATGTTTGTTTGTAGGGCACTAGAAAAGCACGTAGCCCCCACTGGCCACTGGTTTCAAAGTAACATATCTCAGCAAATCAATAAACCAAAGTTCTCTCTCTCTCTCTTCCCATATATAATTTATATGAGCTGTTTTAGCTGAGAGAGAGATTCATCCATCCTTGAGCTGCATGTGACGACAATCCAAGTCACCATGATCTCTAAAGTTTTCATATAAAAAAAAATTTAAATTAAATTCTTTTAAGGTTCAAAAAGCAACAAATAATTTGATTTGATAGACATTAACTGGTGATATAAGTCACTGATGAGGAGGATATGGGTGGCTGCGGCGCCATTTTTTTATTATTTTATGAAATAAGGGGGGAAGCACCCCATTTTTTCAGAGATTTTAATGATCAAACAGGTTCAGATATTTGTGCATGATTAAGACCTTTGATGGTTGAGATAAAAAAGAGCCACTATATTTATGTGTATACAAATCATCAGCCTCTTCAGGAAATCAGGGTTTATTCTCAATCTGGAGAGATTAAATGAGGATGGTACAAAATAAGACTCTAAATATATCGATAATTGAATTATTGTAATTTCTAAAAACGCAATATGAGATTTGATTATATTTTGAATGGACAGTAGAATATAATTAAACTTAAAGAATTTTGGTCCGTACTGAATTATTTATTATATGATTGAAACTCTGCATATAAGTCACATTATTTATTTGAGTTATGATTTTTCCCAACAAAGTAGTGGTGATTAAATTCAGTAATCTACATTGTAGTATATTATTGAAAAATAAAATAAAACGTACAGTAAAGTTATATTATATATAGTGTAATACACAGTTCTCTCTCTCTCTCTCTCTCTCTCTTTCTCTCCGTCCGTACAAAAGCAGCCATATCAATGTCACATCAACTATTTTTATATATTGTTATAAGATTTCCGGCCCCGCTCCACTCATTAAAAAACTCATGTAATAGTATTTTCTCCTTTACTTTTGGGACATAAAATTTGATTCTCGTTTTCTAATTTTGTTTTTTTTCTCTCTTTTCTAATTAGACATGGAAATTTGTGACTCTTAATGCAAATGATATTTAAAAATAATTTGTCAATGTAAAGAGTTTGTAGTTTCAAATTGTTGAAAGATTTTCATTCTATACTTCCGGTTCAATTTTCCCAAACTAGAACGATGATGTTTGTTTTAACTTTCAGCAAAAGACAACATTTTTATATGCATACTTGGGTTTGTTTTGTATGTTTTATGTAACTTAACTAATGTGTGTGTGTAATTCCCATGCCCTATGTAAATGGGAGATTCGGTTCGATTTGCCTTTGGTGAATCAGCGATGAGGGCGGGTGAAATTCCTTATAGCCTCTCCGGGTCCCGGAAGGGATGGATGGCCGTGGCTTGCCACCAGCTGTCCCCCTTTTTTTAAAAAAAAAACATCTAATGTGTGTGTGTATAAAATTAAGAGTATATATGTAAAACAATGTTAAAACTAGGCTTGACGAAAGAAAAGTTAAGATGACACTCAGTTAAACAATGACTTAACAACTAATATATGACTCTTCCTATTTTTCCAAGTGTACTCGGGTTCGATTCACGTATAAAACAATTTCGAGACAACTCGATATAATTATGCTCCCTCCCCCTCCCTAGAGAAGGAAAAAAAATGATCATTAAATAATAAGAACATGTTCTTCGAAGTAAAATAAAATTTGGGGCTCGATTAAAGCTTATCTTAAAGCCCGAAATTATGTTTTAGCTTCCAAAGTATTATTTTTCTTGGTTGAAAAAGATATTTTAATTTTAAGGAATCGCCCCTTTCACACGTATTGCGCATGTCCTGTATATATGCAAGTCATAGGATAGAATAGATCCAAAAGTTGTAATATCAAGATTCGTGTAATCTTATCTTAATTAATCCACTAATGAGTATGATTACAACTTTCTCAAAGTTTGATGAATCGACACGTAATGAGCAAAGGGAGCTTGGAGGAGGTGCAGGTGGAGGACAATAGTATTTAATTATTGTACGTATATCAACCGAGAGGAAAACCTATTGATTCGAAAAAGAAGTTAATAAATAAATAAATAAAACTCTAAATTAAAGTCGATGTGTATTCAATCACGATTTTATTGATATTGATCGTATTGTAAATTATTCTTGTTGGGTATATTTCTATAGCAACGACATGTAATTAAACACGAAGTAAAACTTGATTGGGATTGGCTTCAAATTCCAAATGCGTATCGCATAAATTTTGGCAGGGAAGTGGGAGATGGATCTTTCAGAAAATGACCAGCATGGTAAGACGCACTGCACATGTCCAAATTTGTTTTTGGACCACTGCAGTTGTGCCCATCTCCCCATTGAAAATGGGAAAATTGCTTATTCAGACGACTTTTTGAGTCGTTCGAATGTCCAATTCAAGATCTTACAGCTCACAATAATAATGAACATATATGAATTGTGGTTCATGTCAAGCCAGGGAGCCAGCCAGTAGAACAAGAGAACAAAAAACATAACCTTACATAAGAGGAAAGGGGTGGGGATCAGAAGCCTATAATTACTATAATTACTATGGGGGCGTATTGCAAGATAAGTTGATGAGATATAAATGCTCCACATGTCTACTGGAGTGAAGAGATTGAAGGAAACATAACTCACATCCACCAGTAAGACGTAGTGTTTTAAAATGCAGTTGTGGGTTACGTCAGTTGGTTAGGACAATGAATTTGTCTTTTTGCACTAAAGTTTGAATCTAAATCTAGTAGATTAGATTAATTTATTATCGTTTGTATAAATAAATAAAAAACCCATAAATTAATCAAAATCATCAAAGGGCATTGTCTCTCACCCACCAAAGAAAAAAGTGAAATGTAGTGAATGCATGACAAAGTACTTAACCATTTAGAATTACAAGTGGTTTTTCATTTTTGGAAATTATGGGTGCACGGAGTTAACATAAGAGCTAGAGCTAGCTATACTAGCTGGCTTATAAAACTAATTAAGATGGATTAGACATGTATACATATATATATATATATATATATATATATATATATATAGGGCAGTCTCTTTTTAAAGAATCCAAAAGTGGGAAATGAGGAATCAACACAAAGCAACCTTAAACCCTTAAACCACACCACCACCACCACCACACCCCTCCCCCCCAAAAGTCTAGATAAGGTCATTCATGAAGGTCAGGGGTCTGGGTGAAGGGGGCTTGTCAGTTGCCTCCCCACCCCACTTAAAGAAATATGCTTGTAGAAGACGCAACATATTTATCATCCAAACCTAAACGCCACCCCAAAAACATCAACATATGTATTTGAACGATGATGATCAAGTACTACTACTGGTTAAGCTTTCATTTTCCAACAACATACATATATACATATATAGGTTTAATTAAATAATTGCAGAGAGAGGTAGCTTTTGATTTTATTCTGGAGACATCTGTGGAACACAGACTGGGTCACAGAAGATTAAAGTTTTTGGTCAATTTGGTACCCAAAGATTACGATTGATAACTGTTACTCCTCATATTGTGCCCAATAGCTTCTCTCTCTCACCCCCTGACAAATCTCTAATCACCAACCGCTCTCTCTCTCTCTCTCTCTCTCATTAAATCATTTCTCCTACCCCTGTGAAGCTCTATATATTCATGCCCTCCAACCCTCACCAGTCTCTCAATCTTCTTCAACCTCCTCCTCTACTTCTACTTCCCTGTGAATCCCTTCCTTTCCCCTTTTTCACTTTTTCATAGTCGGTTTAACCACAGAGAAACAACTATATACAAGGCCAGCTTTTCCCTTTCTTTATCCGTTTTACCATGTGGTCCCTGGGTCCTTTATATAATTATTCATAAATATATGTAGACCTACACATGGTGATGGTCGTTTCAACTTTCATTTTGGGCTTTTCTTTTATGTCCTTCGTTTTCAGCTTTAATAACTTGTATAGAGTCCTCCATCCCTCCCTCCCTCCCCTTTTCTGTCCTTTACTTTTCTCTCTTGCGTTATATCATGAGATTTAGGGTTAGATCATCAGCTAGCTAGGGTTTCCTTGTCCTTGTTTCGATTCGATCTATTTCGCTTTAATCTCTCTTTTTGCATGGGGGTGATGATATCATGAGGATGGAGATGGCAAAGACGAAGAGATCCGTACAAAAGAAAGACAAAAACCAGTCATTGTTTGCGGATGGAGCATCATCAAGATTCACAATCCCTTGGGGCCAGCTGCTTTGCTAATGGCCCTTTGATGATATGGGAATCTTGATGATGCTGCAGCGGCAATAAATGGCTATAAATATACACTCACTCTTCACCCCAATAGGTCATGAATCATGAACATCACACTAAACCATTCAGGTAAAACATTCAGATACTGGTCTTTCTTCTTTCTTTATCTTTTTGTAATTTTTGAGATGGATGGTGATGGTGAATTTATTAATTATATGAGAAGCACATTGCTGTTTGTTTTGACAATGATGCTTGTTTTCCTATTGGCTGTTGATTTGTTTTATTTAATGTACCATGTATTTACAATGTTTAATTAAGGATATATGTTGGTTTGGGGTTTGTGTTTGTTTGTCTTTGCTTCTTTCTCCCACTTGCACCATTTCGAGTTCTGCAATTGTTCTGTCGTTATCGAGAAAATAAGGGGCGAGTGGGGACTTGGGTTGGGAGGGCAATATCCATTTCATGTGGTAAATACCATTCTGTACTTGTTTAATATATAACTCGAGGTTGTAATTAATTTTAGCTTCGAGCTTTTTCCAGGGGGTTAACATTTCTCAGACTTTTGCAGTTCTGGAACTGCAGCAGCACTGATCTCAGGAATGTCTGTCCTTTGCTCGAAAATGTGACGCCATATATAAGAAATCATGGGCTCTTTGATTTCGTTTTTTGAATACTTTCCAAGCACTCTTTAGATATTTTCTCTTTTATTTATTTATTATTATTTGGTTTTTTCTTTTGTTTTTGCTTTTCTAACTCTAGATCCATCACCTTCATGATGGTCTCCATTTTGGAATTACTCTCTATGCCAGCACGTTTCAGATTTTGGTGACATGATTTCTTTGGAATATGAGATCAAAGTCTCTCATACAATCATCGCTTGCAGCTGTGTCCAGTTTTGGTTTGTCTGCTTCTCTTTGCTCTCTCTACCACTTTTGTTATGCCGGACAAGACGAGCCCTCATCTACTCATGCCATTCTTTCCCATTTAGAGTTTTTCTAACATTCTTCTTATTTTTTCTGTAATCTTTGTGCTCTATTTGTGTTCTA
Source organism: Prunus mume (assembly GCF_029339155.1). Classification (NCBI taxonomy): domain Eukaryota; kingdom Viridiplantae; phylum Streptophyta; class Magnoliopsida; order Rosales; family Rosaceae; genus Prunus; species Prunus mume. The sequence goes on from NC_142702.1 coordinate 25,788,337, forward strand.
CATGTACAAGAAAATATTTGATTTCAAGTTTTATTTATCGGACGGGTTGATCTTCGGGGCTGTTGTCGTCGCCGTCTAGGGTTTGGAGAAGCCTAAACTTTTCTTGTCTACGAGGATAAATGTTATGTGCAATGGCTACTCAAACTCAAATGTAGTACATTTAGCTTTTGCTGCTTTGATAAGAACTTAGTAATTGAATTTTTCTTGTTTTCTTCTCTTATTTACAGCTTCTACCACTGCCAGATGTAAAAATTGTGTGAAGTTGTCATTATTTATATCGAAGAGCAAGAGCTCTATTTTTTGTTGGTCAGTGTGAGCTTGGTCTTATTTGATGTGCTATGATATGTAGTAATATTACCACGTGGGAGAATATTATGAAGGGAAGCATTGTTTTATAGCATCAGTTTTGTTTGCACATTGTCTTCTAAGATGCATTAGTAGTTTGTTATCTCGTGCGGTAGTTGGGTTCATTGGACATGAATGCATCTAGTACGTTTGAAAGTCAGATTTGATACACAAACAAGCGATCTTGGGAAAGGGACGAATAGAAGACAAGACGCCGGGTGCATCTGCCTTGAAAATATTGCAAGTCAGATTTCAGTCCATTTTGTTGTTTGGTATTTATTGCAGTAATTCTTTGTTATCTTCTTTCTTTGTGGTTTCCCGTTCGTAGAAAATATTGTAAAGAAAAGTGCTATCTCGTTTTTCTTCCCCAAAACCAAGTGATGCGTTTCAATCACAACATGATGATAGATACCTAATCAAGGAATGTACCTGACTTGCTGATATTAATTCCTAGTCAAAGAAATTGATATGAGTCTCCACAAGTTGGTGAGGAATGACAAGAAGTTGGGTTTCATGATTTCGTCCTAAATGAGTCACAAATAGGGACTAGATTTTGGACTTACTTTGAAAGGTACAAGTTCTAGTCTTGTTGGGTTTATCTGTAACTGGGCCAGCACTACGAAGCCCACAAGAGGGATCATCAGAGATTTGGGGTGGGCTTCATCTTTGATGTCAAGAATTTTAAGGGGCCTAATTACTTTGGGTCTTGTTGGGTCTTGTTGGTTTCTTTACTTTGGGAGGAATGAAACATGTTTACATTACCTATATTATGCATGATCTTAGCAAAAGATGATCTGAGGAAAGGGAACAAGATCTCTTCCAATCATATGATCATAATCAACCATAAGATCACAGAATATTAGGCAAGAATAAGCACCAAAATCAAATGATTATAATCGACTTAATCATCTTATACGATTCCTTGTCGCTCTAATTCGTTTTGATTAATTCGATTAATTTGTTTAGGTATGGATAGCAATATGAAAAACAAGTTTTCATTTTTTCAACAAATATATGGGGAATGGTGTCTCATGTTCCCTCATTTTTTGAACAAAAATATGAGTTTTGGTTGGTATTTTGTTCTTGTCTTAGTTCTTTGGTTTGTTTTTTTAATGTTATGTGAGCCTCTGGCCTGTGGAGAGGTTTGGAACATGTAGCTCACATGGAGGCATGTGATGTAAAATAGTCATCTCTTCCCACTTGATGAAATGAAACAGACAATCAATATATATGTATAGCAGACTTGACCTCATTAAGGAATAAAATCTTATTATGCTATAGCAGAATTAGCAGCATTTTCAATCAATTACAATATATATATGTGTAGAAAACCATTCTGATAAAAATATATATATGAGAGGCAGCCAGATAAACCAGAGAATATATTTTCTCAGTCAAACAGACACAATTAGGTGATCCCAGTTGGAACCTTGTGCAAGGCTAAAGCAGAGAGGTTGGTAAATTATAAACCTCTCTGCTTCTGCTTTTCACATGCCCTGATTGCTTTAGGAAGTATCTTTCAACCCAGTTGATAAAAACAAACCATGGATTGTGTTGAACAGATAGTTAATCCAGGATAAGATCATTATTCTTATTCGCCATCGCTGTAATAAATTTTAATTTTGCAATATGCAAATCTCAAGGTTCCAAAACCAAGATTGAAGATTCTGTTTGTTATTTTGACGTCTGCACTGTACAAATCTTATGGTATCTTTCATTTAGCTGTTTGATTTTTTTCAAGTTGATAGCATCATCCACTAAGCATAAAGAAGTAAACAACTTTAACCTTATTTCAATCATGAGCACTAATCACAAGCAAAGAAGAAAGCTAGCATAAAAATGCGTCATTCCAGTTAGCATCAGAAAGATTTGAAGGGCCCTCTCATGCAATTAGTAACATGGCATAACTTAAGGGAGCTGCTCCTCATTTTAATTTGGAGCTGCTCATGATCGGTTTTGGTGCAACAGAAAAAAAGGAGGGACCTATGCGTTGTTCATAACGTATCGAACTTTTGGTTTGTAGAAAGTATTCTATGCAGGGTTTGTTATAATTAAGCAGAAAGCATATATTGCTGCCAAAGAAGAATGAGTAGAAGAAATCTCTGTCTGGGATTAGGTGAATTTGAGTAAAAAGTACCACCTGCAATAACATAGAAATATGGAGTGCAAGCCAATCAATCTAAGGTTCAAAAATCAACCACTTGGGAGGGAAGCAAGGAAACTTTGCTGCTTCACTGAAGTTTTGACTGATAAACAAGTCAATGCCTGGCTTAACACAGACAATGTGTTCTTGGTTCATCTAGTACATTCAATCAGGACAAAGAATTGGTACTTACATTGAGTAGGTTCATCCCCAAAGTGCATATGGTTCTCTTGTTTTGCTCTCTTTAATTTGTTCACTGAACCAAACTTGCCTGCTTATGCATTGCAGTTCTTTTATTGCTTAGAACTAGAGCAGTTGCTTTGTCTTCAGCTCCTTCAGAAAAACAATGAATCATATAACCACCTTTCCATGCTTGTCACAACATTGGAGACAACATATTGATGAGCTTAATCAGAAAAAACAAAAATAAAAAATCAATATTGATCTAGAAGAACATGCAGCAAATCTTAGTGAGCATCTGTATCAAGGGTATTTTTGATTCCGAGAAGATACAATGAACATGGAGATACAAATCTCAACAAATCGTCATTGTAATTATCATCAGGTCACAGAATCAATCAAGAAAATCAAGAAGTTAGTGGAAAAGAAAAAATGGGTGCAATCAAATTAAACAATTTCCTGCTGTTTCATATCATATACATTACTGTTTATATATGCATATACTTGCAGAAAAATAAGAAGGTAATTTAGTTTAAGAAGAGATAAGTTAGATACATTTTAGTGACCCTCTCACTTTCTCTGTGTCTCTGATATTTGAAGGGTTTCACTGTGTTTGCAGGCTTGCTGGCAGATACACACACATTTACACATAATAAATATGAAGAAGGTTTGATATTATTAAGCAAGCCATGGTTAAGTGTATTATCTGCATGGCTAAACACAGCACAAGGGATGATGTTCGAAGCTTGTCGACCCAAGACAGATTTTGCAGCATTAATTAAGGGGGAATTTTTAGTTTTATTTTCCTTAAGATTAAATCTTTCTTTGTTTTTGACAATTTAAAGCTTTCTAGAGGCGCCTACAGTTTATACTGGACACAACAGCAGACAGCCAAACAACATAAATATTTTCTCATATATAATTATTCAAATAAATATTGACTAAATAAAGATTTGCTTGAACAATCAAATGCAAAACAGAATAAGTAATATAATTAACCAAAGTGTGAATGCTACAGAAATGTCTAAACCATCAGAATACAGAAGCATTCTTATTTGTTATATAAACATTAAATTTGATGATGAAAAGAAGACATGGAGACAACTGAGAATCATATCAATTAGAAAACTAAAGCTAAGCTTAGTCTAGGGGCCAAGAGTCAACAGATTATTAAGACTCCATATATATATATATATATATATATATATATATATGGAGAGAGAGAGAGAGAGAGAGAGAGAGATAGAGAGGAATATATAAGCTCTGCTATTTTGCCCCCATCAAAATTGAAAAGCTATATTGTTAGTGGTCCCAAACCTTGAATTTGAAAAATGCAAACAGAAAGGATAAGAACCGAGTAGGACAAACTGAATTAATCAATTGCAAAACTTGATTAATTAAGTCTGATTAAGACTGAATTGACTAACTACCCATGATCCTAGATGCCTGCTGATTTAGGTTCTAGACTCTGTAATTGGGTTCCTATTCATGTGGTAGATGGCTAGATTAAGACCCTTTTAAGCGGCTGCATGCAAATTATGAATTTAAAAACAGCTCTTACTGGTCAAGTTCATGGAAAAAGCAAAACAAAGATACTCATACAATCCAATGAAAGAACGCTTAAGATTATTTTATAACCACTGTTCCCCATTCCTTGAACATGGCATGTTAAAAGAGGGCTCTGCACCTTCATTTTGCATGTATGTTATGTCATGTACTAAAAGAGAGAAGAATAATATATACTGCTTATCACTCAGAGCTGATCATTGATGATGATGGTTGGTCACTTCAAATATATAAATACATAGTGAGTTGACCTTTTGTTCATGGATTGTACAATGCAGGAAGTGAGAAAATTAATCACTGTTCTTGGATTTCTAGCTTGTCCTATATTTTGTTGTTTGAAAGAAGACAGCTTTTTGAGTGGAAATGAAGCAACTGGCTTAGGAAAATCATCAATTACAGAACCAAATTGTAAGCATCTAAAGATTTTCCTGTTTTTCCATGATAAGTTGTCTGTGAGTCACATGTAATATGCAAGATGAGAATTAGATGCATCATGATCAATATGTGATTGTTCGTCTAAATGCGTTTAACTAAATCAATGAGATAAACCACAGCTTAAACACTGGTTAAATGATGCTAATTTAGAGCTAGTTCTCACTTATGACAAGTTGCTTAATTTCTCTTGCAATTAATATCACCAGAAATGCAAACTTTCTTCATTCTTTATTTCCAAATTTCTTGTACCACAAGCTAACTAATTGTAATAGCGCAGTCAATCATAACCGGATGATTTGTTGTCGCTCCAATTAGTTCTCATTTTATGGTTAACTTGTTTAGAAGTAGACAGCACAGCAACATGAAAAATAAGCCTTCATTTTGAACAAAGATATAGGGAATGGTGTCGCATGTCCCCTTAAAGCCTCACTCCCCCTCACATGGAGGCATGTGATGTGAAATAGCCATATCTTCCTAATTTGACCTCATTAGGAACAAAATCTTGTTCTGCTAAAGTTTATGTAATTTAAGTGGCCTCTCTGCTCTGCAGAATTCTTCTAAGCCTGTTCTTCTGAGTGACCATCAACAATTTTATAACACAATTAGACTAGGGTGAACTGGGGGCTTGTAAAACTAAAGCACTAAATGGAAATGCATGCATGGGAATGTCTAGATTATGACAAAATTCACTTATGAAAAAAGCAGAAGATTAAGTTTTCCAAAGAAATAGGTAAGACAGCACATGATGCATGATTATTTAACTAGAAACAATCGTAAAGATACCACATTTTTGTAACATTTTGTCTGGCATGAAAGATAATTCTGCTATATTCCTACACCAGAAACATTCATGGACTTTTTTTTAAAAGTAGATATTCTAATTAAGTTGGCAAATAGGACAGAGTGCATGTTAATTTCTATCAATCACAATATATACTGGTCAAACAATCCTACAACTTTGTGGGAAATGGAAATTAGATTAACATTCTGATATGAAAGATCTTTTGTATAAGACAAGGAGGGCAACCAAACCAGAGAATATATATATATATATATATATATATTTTCTCAGTCAACAGATACGTTCAGGTGAGCCCAATTGGACCTTCTGCAGGCTAAGCAGGTAGAAGATTTCAAACCTCCTTGCTTTTTCTTTTCACATGCCTTGGCCAAAAAGTTGCCTTACCACTACTGATTTAAAGACCAGTTTCAGTTCATCTAGGTAAATTACCTGGAAGCATGTGATAGTATCTTTCAACTCAGTTGAACAGATAGTTAACTTTTAGATAAGATCATTATTCTTTACTGCTGTAATTAATTTTGAAGTCTGCAATATTCAAATCTCTCATGGTACCCCAAACCAAGATTGAAGATTCTGTCTATGCAAATCTCATGGTATCTTTCATTTAGCTGTTTGAGTTTTTCAAGTTGATAACATTCACTAAGCACAAAGAAGTTTGACCTGTTAATCATGAGCACTAATCACAAGCAAAAAGAAAGCTACGTCGATAACGATCTTTTTGCTGATTAACAATGGACATCGTTTTTAGCATGAGTAAGTTTTGAAGGGTACATGTTTCCCTCAACCAGTTAGTAACATGGCATAACTTAAGGGAGCTGCTCCTCATTTTAATTTGGCGCTGCTAAGGTAATGATTACTTTTGGTGAAGCAAAAAAGGAGGGTTTAGCGGATTGTTCGAACTTTGGGTTCATAGAAAGTAGACTATGCAGGTTTTTGTTATAAGCAGAAAACATAGATTGCTGCAAACGAAGATATAATTAAATGTTTGTTCATGGAGAATCATCAATTTGTGTGAAACTAATCAATGAGTGGAAGAAATCTCTGTCTGGGATTAGGGGCATGTGAGTGAAAGTACCACTGATAATAATATAGAAATATAGAGTGCAATTAAATCAATCTAAGATTCAAAAAAAAAAAAATCACCAACTTGGAGGGAAGCAAGGAAACTTTGCTGTTTCTCTGCAGCTTTGACTTAAAAAACAAGTGGTAACCAATGCCTGGCCTAACTCAGACAATGTGCTCCTGTTACATCTGGTACATCTAATTAGAACAAAATTTGAGACTATATCCATTGAGTGCATATGGTTCACTTGTTTTGCTCACTGAGTTAGAGTTGCCTAGACTCTCAGCTCAAGAATTGCACTTCTTTTATTGCTTAGAACTATATCAATTGTTTTGCCCTGGCTTTTATACAAAATTAATGAATCAATAGATCACAAGGTTGTCACCACATTGGCGATGAGCTCAGTTAGAATAAATCAATGATCTACAAGAACATGCAGCAATACTTATACTATACAGCGTATCGATTAAGTCTCTGCATGGTTTTTAATTTCCGATAAGAAACAATGAACATTGAGATACAAAATCTCAAGAAATCATCATCGTAATTTTCGTTTATCGCTAAATAAATTGAGAAACCGAAGCTATTGGAAAAGAAAGATTGTGTGCAATCAACTCAAAAGATTTCCTGCAGCTTCAAATCATATAAATGTTTTTGTTCTCTGCCCCTCTGATCTTATATGCAGGCTTGTTGTGTATGTATGGTAATAATATCTGCATGGCTAAACACAGCAGAGGGGATCATGTTGGAAGCTTATTGACCCAAGACAGATTTTGCTGCATTAATAATTAAGAGGGAATTATTAGTTTTATTTGCCTTATTATGATTAAATCTTTCTTGTTTTTGGTTATTGAACTTTCTAGAGACAGCCAAACAACCTAAAAATAAATGTTCAACAAAAATGTGGTCTAACATATCATTGGCAAAATTAATTGTTTTCTGTTAGTTATCCAGCCCCCAATATAAACTAAAAGGCCTATAAGCTTAATCAAGAGGCCAAATGGCAACAGATTAATTAATCAAATCAAAGATTCCACCTCTTCAATTCTTAAATTGGCTCTTGGAGAATCCGCATGTGCATGGCATCTAATTAAGCATAAACAAAACGTTTCTGGTGCGGCTGGTGAAGAACTGGTCACCACCAAGTCATCCAATTTCAAGCCAAATGATGAGGTGTGCATGCCATAAGGTCCACATGAAAATTTAAACAAAATATTATTAGAGTTCAGTGTCTCCCATCCCATTAACACAGCATGCCAAAAGCTGGCTGGTTGGCTGCACTTTATTTTGCAACTGTTGCATAAGTATCAGATTTGCAGACACAGTAAAGGCTGATATATTATCATTTTCTAACAATTCAATCAGCACAAAACAGAAATACAATTAGAAGAGAGGAGAAAATATAATCTCTGCTATTTTGCCTCCATCAAAATTGTTCAGTCAGTGGTCCCAAACACCTTTAATTTGACAAGAAAAAAAGAAAGGCCAACAACCGAGTAGGACAAACTGGATTAATCAATTGCTAAACTTGATTAATTGACTCTAATTAACAAGACTAAATTGACTAACTGCCCATGATCCTAGATGCCACCTACTGTTTAAAGATTTAGGTTCTACACTCTTTGTTATCTCAGCGGCTGCATGCATATATTTTTCATTTTTAATTAACAAGGAAAAAGCAAAACAAAGATACTCGCGTACAATCCAGTGGAAGAAAGCTTGAGGAATATTTTTATAGCCACTGTTCCCTGTTTCTTAAACATGACATGTTTAAAGGGGGCTCTGCACTGCAACTCATTTTGCATGTATGTTATTATGTCAAGGACTGAAAGAGACTTTAAAATCTATATGAGTCAGTTGACCTTTTGTTCCATCAAAGGAGATGTGAAAAAACTATAATCACTGTTCTTGGATTTCTAGCTTGCCCTTAGATTCTGTTGTTTCAGAGAAGAGAAGACACATTTGTGAGTGGAAATGAAGCAATTGGCTTAGGAAAATCATCAGTTACAGAACCCTAATGATGTTTATTCATGCATGCATGAAAATGGATTGTTTGTTCTTCTAAATGCGTTTAACTAAACCAATGAGCTGAGACCGTATATTTGAATGCAATGTTTTTGGTGTAATTAACTGCTACATAGTTAATTGATGGTTCCATCTGGGGACAAAGTAAAACTTGAAGCATAAGCACTGGTTAAATGCAATCCCTAGGCTCATTATTTCGTTTCTTGAGATCACTAATTTGCCTCAATTTTTCTTGCAGATAATATCACTAGAAATCCTAGAACGTCATGTTTGTGACTAATATCGTTATAAAGTTTAAAACGATAATAATTATTTAGTTTAGTAACATTTAATCTTCATTTTATATATATAAAAAAATAATGTATATGAATCTCATGAGCGACAGTTATTGAATGGGAAGTCATACATGCCCTAGCTAGCTAGCTACACACAAAATTCTTTCTCCAAAAGCTTGATTACTTCTTTTGTGCTGCGGCCCAAGGAATCAAACGGTTTTAATTTTAAATTTCAATATATTTTTTTTCCAACAAAAATAAACAATTTATCTAAAATCCCCAATCCATATTATCTCTTTAATGTACACGTGTAGGAAGCAGATCCTCGCTCGGACGAAAACGCTGACCTTTGACCAAAAAGTAGAGCACGGGAGGGACTTTTGGTCTGAGCGACCGGGAACACAAAGCTTCCATTGTGCCGACCGACACGTGTGCAAAGCGAGACAAGCAAACTAAAATTTAACGCAGAAACCACCGTAAAAAAACTGGGCCCACTCCACAGTACACTTGCCATGTGCACCATGTGATCTCACCCTATCCTTACCACTAAAATAAGAACATAATCTCCATTTGCTTTTTACACCCTTTTTTTTTTTTTTTTTTTCTTTCTATTTTTGTAGGTATGGGCAGTAGGGTAAACAAAATCCGACCAATAAAAAAAAAGTAAATTTAGGTTTTAGCAAAAAAAAAAATATTTCACTTTTGGAAAAAGTCAAAGTTTTTTCAAAAAAGACAGAAAAACCTCTCAACTTTCAAATCAAAGACATGTAAATGTAAATGATTCCTTAGAAATCTAAAAATAAATAAAGCGATTTTGTCCATTTTGGCTTCTTTTACAAATTTTCTCTCTTTTTGTGTTTTTCCAAAGTCTCCATAAAAAAACTCATATGCTCATAATTTAAATTAAAAAAATACCGAAAAAGAAAAAGAAAAATACCCATAAATAAAAACATTGAGATGTGATTTGTAGATTATTAATTAATAAATAAATAGATAAATGCATATTATGCAAAAATTAAGTGGGTCAAATTAATTCATGAACCAAAACAAATCCAGGAAAATTTGGTCGCCCACCGTTAGGGGCCTCTACCTCCTACGCCTGAAGGCCCAACCTACTCCAATTTAAAATCCAATATTATGGCAGGTAATATTATTCTTAAAAGTCCAAGATTACACTTCAAAATATCTTTCTATATGATAATGTGAACTCTTTTTCATTTTAATATATTAGTTTCTCGACTCGTTCTCACACGCACGTCAATAATTTTTTTTCGTTATAGTTATTAGAGGACTTAAAAAAAATAGATGACTTGTAGTAACACAAAGAGCTCGATTTAGTACGCATAAATCGAGAAATTGTCCACATTGACATTACCTAAAAAGAGAGCTGAATTTGGTGAGTAGGGTTATATTAAAGAAAAGTAGGTACAAGCCACCCCTATGAAATTTCCCATCACACCATAACATTGCATGCAATCAATTTGCCATGTCGATGATCAAAACCATAGAATGATGGGCCCAGCTTTTTGACACGTGGGTGAAGCTCAATGTGGCTCCTTTGATTGATCATGCCTTATGATAAGTCACTACGATGATCTATGCCTCTTGCATTGATCAGGCCACGCAAATGGGCATCCGCTGGCCCCCCAGTTTCACGTAAAGTCACATCCAGATAATCATTTTACCCACAGTAAAACACTGTTGCACAAAAACCATTTTGGAATTAAAATATATAAATAAACCCCAAAAAATATGACTTTTTTTATAAATAAAAAAAAATTTGAGATTTTGGATCTTGAGTGAATTAATATGAAAAAAATCATGCGGTATGGGATGAACACAAAAATGCATCTGTCTTTGACAACAAAGATGTGGGACTCTCAAATGTTTGTGGATCCCATAATATGACAGAAATTGTGTCAAATTCACAAATTTTTTCTGAATTCCATAATCCACATTATGTGAGAGGTGGACTTTGTTGTCTCTCACACAAATAATTTTATGCATCAGAAGGATTCAGCGGAGTGTGAAACTAAATATAGAAAATGGTTAGTGTCTTTTTTATGGTAGACACAAACATATACACATGAACATTGTTTCTTGTTCATTTATTTTGTATTATCTTATAACTCGAGTGAAATTAGGATGACTAACGTTAGAAAATCTCTGCCAACATGGTTTATCCTAATGAAAAAAAGGTCTTTACTTGTATACCAGTGATCCTAGGTTCAAATATTCATGGTGCATTAACGTAACAGTGTGTGCGGGTAAACCTCCTTTCTTTTTAACTATAGGGCAAAAAAAATGTTAAAAAATATCTCAAATTTGAATGATTTATCGCTTTAAAGTGAAATTGGAGATAATAACAACCTAAACTTCTTGCAAGAAAAGACCTAAAAAAAGAACTTACTGCAATAAAGTTTTACTTTTCTTGGCAGAGGAGTTAACTTTCAAAAAGGAGTACGTCTAAATTGATCCCGTAGAATCTAATCTTTTTCCTTTATCTCCCTCCTCACCTCATCCTTCTCTCATAGCTGCATTGCTCTGAAGCTCCATAAAGGTCATTTTCCCCAAGCCCTAGAAATGCACAGTTGCTTGCAGCAGCATCACAAGCTAAGTGAGATTGTGCTGCATTAAAAGAGTTGCCTCTTTCTTGCTTTGACTGACCTAAGTAGCCCCATGACGTCTGCTTTGGAACCCACCACACTAAAATACTATTATCTTGTAATATTAAACAACCAAAATAGATTATTATAAACCAACAAAAATTTCCCAAAATTTTAACTTTCACCTCAACATTTTCCTCATATAAATAATTATATTTTAAAATTATAAAAAAATTATGGTGGACCTCTCGAGGCAAAGAAGGCCCAGGTGATACCCACTGCCACACTCATCAGCAACCTCCGTTGTATTTTTTTTTTCCAACTCCTTATAAATACCAATGCTCTTCCATCAGTGACTCAGTCTCCAAATTACTCAGCAAACCCACTGCTTTCTCACTTTGCTATATTCTGTCTTTCTCTTTTTCTTTCTCTGTTCATCGAAGCCGAAGCCAAAGCCAAAGCCAAAAAAAACCCCAAGAGATCAAAGTTATCAACTTTAAAGTACCCACCTTTCAATTTCCAAACAAAATCCGTGCTTTCTTACATTCATGGCTTCTCTGTCTGCTACTGCTGCCACTACAAGTTCTCATCACCATCCACCGCCTTTCTACTTCGATGAGAAGTGGAAGCTGTCAAAGAAAGAAGGGTCGTCGAGATCGAGCCGTTCATCTTCTTGCCCTCTCATGAAAAGCTCATCGCAGTCGCGGAGAAGGTGTTCTTTTAGCAGAAAGTGTGCGAGGTTGGTGAAGGAACAGAGGGCTCGATTCTACATCGTGAGGCGCTGTGTCACTATGCTCATCTGCTGGAACGATTACAGCGATTCATGAGAATGTTTGATGGACGAAGAAAACAGAGGGAAAACAGAGAAGGGTCTAGAGAGAGAGAGAGAAAAGGGCAAAGGCACAATCTTTTTCCTCTGTTTGTGTTAGATCTTTTTGGGGTTTGTTTGCCGCAGAAAACCCAGTTCAGTTTCAGCCTTTTTTCTTGAGGACTTTTCAGGAAGAGATAGATTTATACTTGTACATAAATTTTTGCTTTGTTTTTCTCGTTTATGGGTTAGATTTATTTTGGGCTGTCAATCTCCAAACAAAGGAGATGGTGTCTTGATGTTATATCCACTGTGACTATCTGAGAATCATGAGAAGGATTTCAATGAAAATTAGTCAATTAGAACTTTGTGGTCAAATTCTAATTCATCCCCATCCCAATCGCCATTCCCTTCTTTTCTTTTTCATTTTGTTTGCCATTATGGTTTTGATCAGGTCTTGGATTTCTGGGTTTACTTGAATTCTGAAATGGATTTGAAGTGATGGGTTTGGTTCAGATATTTTATTCAGCAAAAAGAGGGGGCGATTCCATTCAACTATATTGCAGCTGATGGAATTGTGGATCTGGTGAGCTTGGCTGACACAAGTAGTATTAAATCAATTATTAAATTTGCATCTTCCCATTTTTCTAAGTTTTAAATTGAATCATGGATGTTAGAGATCAATATAAAAATGGGGGCAAAGTCTCAGTAGAAGATGGAGCAACATGGGAGAGAGGGAGAGAGAGAAAGGCTCTCCAGAATTTGCACAAAAGATGCCTCCTTTCTTACATTACAATTTCAATGTTGTACAATTTTTGGTAAAAATAAAATAAAATTTTGTGTTCAAAATCTGTCACTTCTATGAATAAGGCTGATATTGCTGGAGAAGTAATTGGTGAAGGCTCTGTCTCCAATGCCTGCTGGTGGTCGAAATGACCAATTTGTCCTGGGTTTGACCAGTTGAGGACCACTTTGACCTCCTATATGGTGTATCTGCGCAGGGGCAGTTCGAAACCCCTCACTGTGGCATCATCCTTTGTGTATATTTGCCATCAGATTCCCAAACTGCTCTGCTTCAACACGTGACGTGTCCGATTAGCACGCATGTGTGGGGTATTTTCGTCATTTTATCAATTTACAGCTGGTTTTGGTTCTTCGGTGTAGTTTTTATACTGTGGGTTTCGTGGTGTTGTGTGTAATGTGTCGTCATGGATCTGACCTTTCGTTAAAATAAGGAAGCTGTTGGAAATCTTAAAGCTGAAAATTACTAAAATAAGTAAGCTGCGCAGTTAAATACCAGACTTTGGAAATTTGAAATATTTTTTTTAAATAAAAGTGTCACAAAATTCAATTGCTTTTTTTCTTCTTTTTTTTTTTTTGGTATTTGCCAAAAAAATAATGTGAATTATGGATATGCTCGACTGGGATTGGCAAGTTGGCACAAGCGGCTGACAAGGCCGCACAACAGCTACACATGGTTTCACACAGTCAAAAGCGCTTCCTTGTTAAGGAAAAAATGAAAAGAAAAAGCACTAACGTTGCCCTAAGTAGATAATTTCCTCTTTAAGTCTACATGAGACCACTATCCCCACAGTTTTTAATGAGATTAAATTTGATCGAGTCCGGTATAACGTGTTATGCATACTAACTTAGCCCGACGTGAAACGAGTCGAATCTTCTAGTATTGTGGTTGCATTGCTGCGATTATTTACTCTCTCTTTTGTACAAGTATCGCTATCAGATTAAGACTTATTATATATTTAGATTTGACCCTACAATAAGATACGCATCTTTTTAAAATTAAAATAATCAGAGGTTAAGTAACCACAATGTGTGATGTGATTGACAAATTGCCACTTTCAGCTGGCGAACTGCCTAATGCTTTAATGACATAAGTTCGAAATTCATTGGAAGCATTTTGTAGCCAGGTACAAGTCGAACCTCAAGTAGGGATTAATTTCACCCTTCAAGTGTGGACCTATTCGTTGGAAGCATTTTGCAGCCAGGGACAAGTCGAACCTCAAGCGGGATTAATTGCCACCCTTCAAAAAATAACATTATTATTTTTGAGGTAGGGTTGAGTCAAACTAATCATAACTCATGCATTACCATTTCCCACGCTTTTCTTACTTCATTATTAGTACCGAATCAAACGCCACAAAGATTACAAGGTCGCTTCTCTATTGTTTTGTTTTGTTCTTTGTTCTTTTTCTCTCTCTAATTTTTTGTTATTGTCTTTATTTATCTGATGGTTGTAACTATCGGATGAGGAGGTCAAACATAAACTTTTGCTTTCCTCGATATGATCTTTTTTTATGCACTTTAGTTTGAGGCAATCAAACAAACATCAATTCAAAAGATTATATTTGATTAAGGTTTTGAATGTTAATCATTGGAATTCAGCTTGGCGTGCTAAAGGACCGAAAAATAACAAAAAGAAAGGGAAAAAATGTTATCACATTGGTTTTTTGGAGAGGTAGTCCAAGAACCCAATAGATTCAACAAGGTAAAAGTGAGAATCAAATCTTCACGCAAATCTAAACCCACTTTAATTTAGATGATTAGAAATGTAATTAGTGGAAGTGTGGATGTCCCTTGGACCATACGTCAAATGGGTTTCTTTTTCTTCCATTTCATTAACTTTAATAATTCATATACTGTATGCACCGAATAGATCGATAATTTTAATAAAAATTACGAATCATATATTCAAGCGTCCATTTAGTTGATACATATGAACGATGAATTAATAGATTAATTGATATTGTGCAAAGTTCATCGTTCAATGGTAATTTTTAAAAATAAATTATTTTAATTATGATATGTGCATGGTAAAGATATGTTAAGCGCAATAAGGTGAATAGTGACCTATCTAATCACTATTTAATAAGTTAATATCATACAAATGCTAGAGTTGAGCTAGTGCCAGTAGTTGCTAACCATCAACGCATTGTTAGACCTACTTACATCAACGACTGATAATCATCCCACGCTAGGGCAGTTAGTACCTCCACTCCAAATATCTTTGTTTTTTTTTTTTGGGATGAAATACTGTGCTTGATTTTTTATATAAATAGTTGTCAGATTTTTCTAGAGACCGTCTCTCCCACGTGCGAATTAGAGTTTGACCTCAAACGTTAATCAATAGCTGGAAATTTACAGTAACAGTGACAGCTTCGTTAAAAGCCCAGTAAATGAAACTGGTCCAAAAGTGGCCCAGAGTAGAGTTAGGAAGCTTGTACGAGATTCTTGTTGGCAATGTCTTGTAGTTTACAAGCCCTGGCCCACCTCTCTTATCCTTTCTCTCGGCAATGATCGATATATTCATGGTTGTGGGCCCATCTAAGGTTTTCTAATCTTTTTTTTATTTTTTTTGGGTCGAAAAGGTTTTCCAATCTAAGAAATAAAAAATAAAGGCCCTTAAGTATAATGTTGGCAATTGGCATGAGTTTTGATATGATATGACATGATGCAGGGGTGCCTTGGTGGAACATTCTGGAGCGTTGGGTCAATGGTCACATCATGTACAACCCAGCGTGCACGACATGATAAACGCATGGAATCTAATCTTGGACACGTGTATCTCAACACGTGGCACCTTATCGTTAGATGATAACCCTCATGAAAGAAACGTTCTGGGCCAATTTTGGACCCTTTTTCTCTCTTGTGGGGTTTCTTCTGGGACTAGAGGTCACGCGGGAGTCTGGGATGGGATGTGGAAGGAACGCTTCCATGAAGCGGGGTATTATTGTTTAGCTATTTTGGACGTCATAACTTTTTTATGTGACATAGCGTAATTGGTAGAGAATAGCAAAATAAAACTACTCTCGTTACAACCAAGTTTTTCTTAGGAGTAGGTACGTACTAGGATCCTACGTGGGTCCTGGTGTTGCTTGCTTCATGCAGTGTCAAAATATCAACGTGAGTTTAGTCCTTTATATGAAATGAAAAGGGCCGAAAAGAAAGAAGAGAGAAGGGCCGCATTTAGGATGAGTCCAACAACTTCTTAATGGGCCATAGTCAAGCCTTTTAATTTGTACGACGAATAAAGAGTAGTCGTTTTCGAATCTCGGGATATGCTTTATGTCATGCGGGTTGCTAAGGGCATGGGTTTTGTGCGTGTGTGTAGTTTTATTGTGTTTTGGGCCTCTATTATCCACTAACCCTAAAACCACTCCCTCATCTCAAGTTCTTTTCTTCACTCTCAAAGTGAGTTCTAAAATTTTCTTTGTATTCATCAATTAGTTCCTAATTTAGGTTTAGTCTCAAGTCTGAATTCTGAATTTGATAAAAAAAGAAGTTAAATCAATATCATCATCATGCTTCATCACTTATTATAAGTAAAATTCAAAAGTTGTTGGTAGGTCAAAGAATTAAACAAATTCATTTTTCAAGAAAACTGAGAAGTATATGTGTACAAAAACTTGAAAGTAAGTTATCTTACTAAAAAGAAAGCATTATTCACACTCTATATTCATGCCCTTTCTAAATCTTAAGAATGCATGATGTTTGGGGCTTCCCTATAAATTAGAAATAGGCTAATTTTGCTTTGGTAAAAAAATTGAGTAAATGCCAATGAGAATTGGTTTAGTTGATAAGGTCCTTACACTATGTGTAGCCCTACTAGTATTCAAGTCTCAGCAGTCCTCGTTAGTGTGCGATCTGTAATTTTATACATAAATATATACCAGTGACAGCTGGTAATTGGGTTGGGTACCACACGTAAATCCTTCCGATTTGAAGTTGTGAGTCTACCCCGATGTTGATGGGACTAAATTTAGTGTCTCTATAGCTCCATCTGTGTGCTCAGCCACTTGTACTTTTCTAACATCACTTGAGCATCTGCTAAATCACCCGCCACAAAGTGCGCGTGGGATTGGCATCGAATCATCGTGAATATAAGAACGCCAGGTTTCTTTGTTGAGCACAAACTTTACCAAACGCCCATGGCCACCGAAGCTCCCGGCTATACGACCCGATTTAACGTCTCCGTTTCAACCCGACAACCCGATTGCCCTGCTCCGTTTTGGAAGCTGCTATATTCCCTCGGAACGGGTCAGTCTCCCCCCCGACTCTCTCTCTCCCTCTCCCAAAACCACTATTTATTTATTTAATTTTGCTTTCGTTGTTAATCTGGGATTGAAGATGGTAATTGTTGAACTCTAGTGAAAACCTTAATCTGATTGATTTCGATTCGATTTACTTGTTCATTTCTTTTTAGAAGAAGAAAATTATTTCTTTTGGAATTTTTTATTTTTCATTGGGGTTTTGATAAACCTTAGATTACAGGAGATATAATGTTAATTGTTATACACTTGTTCTAGTAGTATGAATGCTATAGAATTAAATTAATTAATCCTTAATTAATAATAGTTGTGCCCAAAAGATAAATCCTTTTGGAGGGTTTTTGATGGATAAGTAATGATGTGGTAGCTTTGCCTGTAAATTGGGCTTATTTCCTATCCATTTTATCTTGTTGTGGCTCAATGTTTCCTTTTTATGACGCGAACAGACCATTGAAGATTGCAAGTGTTGTAGCAATGAGTGATGCAATTGATTTGAGCGGGGATGGAGGGGTCCTCAAGAAAATTGTAAGGCATGCAAAACCAGATGCAATTGCTCCGACCCAAGACCTTCCCCTCGTTGATGGTATGAACTATATTATAGTGCTGTTGCTGATGTTTATTTGTTAATGGTGTAGTAACAACATTTTCTAATTAACTCGAGCGAAATGACCTAGCAAACTTGTCTTTACTCTGTGCCTATCATCACGTACTTTATGTTGGACAGTTCATTATGAAGGCATTCTTGAGGAAACCAACGAAGTTTTTGATACGACACATGAAGATAACACAGTTTTCTCATTTGAGCTGGGGAAGGGCAGTGTAATCAAGGCTTGGGATATTGCAGTGAAAACCATGAAGGTCAAAATATGTTTCTGAGTTTCTCTTTAAGAAATTTAGTAGCTGTTCAAGTCTCCTGTTACATGTTTTATCTTTTGTTGGTTTCACCAGGTTGGGGAGATTGCTAAAATCACTTGCAAGCCAGAATATGCCTATGGAAGTGCGGGTTCTCCACCAGATATTCCACCAGAGTAATTTCATTGCTCTAAATTTTCTATCGAAGTTGTTCTTAGAGAAAACAATCAAAGATGCTAATAACTTTGTGAAATTAAAGATATATATATGTCCATTGATATTCCAAAACAACGTTTTTGGAGAGATTAGTTCTATATGTTGATAGGACCTTGACCAGGCTTATTTCAGTCCCAAACTTGGGATTGTATAATGCTTATTGGCAACAATTACATCCAAGCCTTGAAATATGAAATAAGAGTTATTAGGTTGTTGATCTTCGACACCAAGATATCCAATATATAGATGTAGAATCTTCAGAAGCATGTTGGTAAGAAAAGTATTAAACAAATCCCGGTGGCACCCAATACATCCAACTTGTGCATTAAGCATTTTGGTTTATGATTGCATCCAAGTGTTCATAAAAGTCTGCATCAGTTTGCTTTGTCAATCGTCTTTATTTCTTATCACAAATGGTGTCTCTTTACCATTTCTTTGTAACTAATGCATAGTCCATTACAAATATATTCTGCAGGGCAACCCTTATCTTTGAGGTGGAGTTGGTGGCTTGCAATCCACGGAAGGGTTTAAGTTTGGGTAGTGCCTCAGAAGAAAGGGCCAGGCTAGAGTAAGTTTAATGCTTTTATCTGTTCCGTGACTTGTTCTCGAGATATGGTGCAAGTCATATTGTTATCGTTATTCTTATTGTTGGTTCTATTGAGATCTACCAACTTTCATAAACAGTATGATGGATTAAATTGCATATTGGTACTCACAACAGAGAACTGAAGAAGCAGAGGGAGATGGCTGCTGCAAACAAAGAGGAAGATAAGAAGAAGAGAGAAGAGGCGAAAGCTGCTGCTGCTGCTCGTATTCAAGCTAAGTTAGATGCCAAGAAGGGTGGAAAGGGAAAAGGCAAAGGAAAATAGGCGCTTAAACACATCTTTGCATGAACGTGATCCTTCATATAAATAAATAAAAATTTATTCATGAGTTAGACAGAACCGTGACCTTTGTGCAACTTCACAGTATGACTTTGAATGATCTATTATTGTATCTACTATAAGCTTATGTCAAGCATATTTGAGGTACCAATGGGTTATTGTACTTCCCTTTTTTAATATGGAAATATCTGAGATATTGTATTTCAAATCCATGCTTGTGTTTACCCATGCTGAATAATTGCTTTTCTTTACCGCCGGGTTAGATTGAAAATTTCGATTCTGATAAATTTCTGTGTTTGGAAGTTTTAATTCTAAGTGAATTTCGGAATTTTCGGATCAGATATGTCTACCTCTTGGAAACTCAAACCATTAGGTCCAATACAAGTCCCAAGCAAACAAGCTTCTGTCATAAATTTCGGACCAATCAGATAATTCTATTAATACGGATTTGAAGAAATCAAATCAAATACACAAAACTTCTTGTAGTGAGGACATAATATTCTGCCATTCCAATGCCTATGTCACGATAATTACAGCAATGCTGAGCATAAGCTCTCAATCTTATCCATGTGTCTAACTATGCAGGTAGTACATCTACTAGTTACACTGTTAATAATCAAACCATGTACGAAGGATCCATTCCA